>NC_066585.1:491963649-492271149 GCF_024323335.1 Lathyrus oleraceus
CAAATTAGCCCATGTAGCAGATGAATTCCACAAGTCACAGGTTCAAATAACAGCTTCACAATGATCATGTTGCAGATGAACTCAAAGGGATCTTGAATGATGCACCAGATGAAGTTTCAAATTGCAATCACTTGGTTTCACAAAAGTTGGCATTGGCCAAGTCCTTTAGCATAGGGAGGTTGCCTAAATTCTAAGTCCAATTTGTCCAAGATCAAGTCAACAGTCCACACAAAAGTTTTTGAGGGTTTTTGTTCTTATTATGTACATTAATGGTCCAAGACCAGACAAACAAACAAAATATACACAAGCAAGATATATCACACAATATGGTCCAAATGGACAAAGGGAAAATGACATTAACATAAACAATCAGAATGGTATGAATAATGGCAAATGAATAGAACTTAAAAATTAAAGTGCATTAAAATAAAGGACTTGAAATTAAATGTTAGTTGTTAATGAGTTAGAAGTTAGTATTGTTTTGCTTTTGCTTTTCATTTTAAGTCATTCTTTGGAGAACACTCAACCCACTTATCACAAGCATGGATCCTTGAGCCAAGACATCTTCCAAAGGAAGGAAAAAAGACCAAGTTTCCACACAATACCATGAAAGAGGGGAGACTTACAATCTCACTAACTAGAATGCTATGCCTTTTGTGTCAAAAATTTAGCGCTATGTTAAACAATCGTAATTGGACTTATTAGAAGTCACAACTATTTGAGGTTGGATAATAGAATTTTGGTGTTAATGCATGTTAGAGACATAGTATAATGGACTATGCTCATGAAACATACCGCGCACAAAAAGAATATGCAAAAGAGGTGGCCTAATCTCATCCATACTTATGTTGATTTTGCAATCAACTAGCCTTAGGACTTAGAGATATCATAGGCCAAATGATATGAATGCATAAAGAAGAGGAATGAGATGAAGAGGGAAGGGAATGAATCAAAACTCAAATTGGTCAAAGGAAGACTTTTACCAAATTAATATCATTCATTCATTTTGGGAGATGGAATGTATATTCTATCAATCCCCTAAATCCAATGATATTAACTTAACAAAGTCAAATCAACTTTGACCAAGGCCCAACAACATGAGTCAAACTTACACAAATCATCACAATAGGTCAACACAATTATTTGGCATTTATTCAAATTAAAAATACTTAAATAAGGCATTTAAATTAAATATGGTTTGTCAAATTCCTAAAACCTCATCAAAACACCAAAGAAATGGCCATGAGATTTATCATAGGTCAAACAAGGTCGAAGGACCTTGGAGAAAAATTTTCAGAATTTTTAAAGACTTAAAAGTATTTTTAAACAATTAAAAATATTCACAAAATTAATTATATCATGAAAAATATTAATAATGATCCAAAAAAATAATTTTAATTCAAAATATGAAAGAGGAAATTATTTGAAATTTTTTGGTGAAACTCTCATATTTTTTGGATCAATATTAAAATTAATATGAATTAATGAAAATCAAAGGAATAAAAATTAAAATCAAAAAATAAAAAAAAAAACGTGGACCACTTGATCTCCCTCATTAATTGAGGTGGCAGATCAAGTGGACACAAACGCGCGTTCCATGATAAAACCTAGTCAACGCGCCATACACGTGGTAATCAAAACCAACGCCTAAGATTAAAACAAATTGAATGGATCATGTGCCTGGGAGATGTGCCAATGCACCGCCGGAGTTGTAACTCTGGTCTTCTTCTCCGGTGGACCTCACCGGACTGGTCCACCCTCAACCATCACCAAAATAAAAAAGGAGGACATGATCTGAAAGAAAAAATGGCGTAGAGCACGAATCTGACCTCAATTTTAACTAACTCCACATATATAGAAAGATATGAGGAGTTGAATTTTGAGGTGTGTCAACTGAGTTACTTCGATTTGACCTCTAAGCAACTCAATATTCTTGCCTACATTGGTAGGACTTCAGACAACCAAAGATCCAAGAGAATTGATGAGAATTTAGTGAGAATCGAAGAGATGAAGTTTTCTGAAAATTACCTTCAATGATTTGCAGAACTTGAGGCTGTTTGCTTCAAACACGATCTGATCACACTTGAGAAGCTTGCGGGGAGTGGTTAGCAATGGTGCAAGGCTTTGGATCCTGGAGTTCTTGAATCTCCAAACAGTTGAGATTCAAACTCAATTTTCAGATTGAAAATTATCAGGTTTTCCTTTAGAATGAGAGGGTTTCAATTGGGGGGCAAAGTTGGTGCGCAAGGTGTGTTTGAATTGAGCTCCAAGGGCCTGTATTTATAGCATTTGGGATTGATAATTGCACACTTGAAAATTTTCTAAATTTGGCAATGTGATACATAAGCTTGCATGGGCGTGTACAAGCCCATGAAGCAATCCATTTTGATCCAATTGCAACTGTACTGAATTTCAAATGATGCTTGATTGGCAAGGCAATGTGAAATGGAGTTTCGGACATTTGATTTCCTCCAACGGTGCAGCTCTGTTAAAGCCATGCGCAGAGCTAGCAAACTTCATCCAAAATGCATGAACTTGGGTTCTTTGGAAAGCTTGGATCAAGGGGACAAGTTTGATGTTGAAAACTTTTTCATTTGGAGATTGGATCATGGTGAATTTTGAGGTGGAAGTTTGGAAATTTCAACATGTTGAAATTTTTTCTAAGTGTCAAGCCATATATCTCAATATTCCACCATGCTTAACTTTTTATGTGAGCTTCAAATGAGAAAAGTGCCTTCATCAAAGTTGTAGCTCTTTCAAATACCTTCATAATGGTCACCAATTTCATGTCATTTGTATTTAGAATGATAGAGTTATGCATTTTTGAAGTTTGGAAAAATCACTTGTTCAATGGTATAGGTCAAAAATGACCTATAATGTATCCTCATATCACATGCTCATAAAAGTTGAATTAGCTCTCACTCCAAACATCAAAGTTGAATTATACATCTTGAATTTGATTGTGCAACTTGGAAATATTTCATCTCATAAAAATTGAGCAAGTTATGGCCTTGGGAAGTTGACTTTCAAATTAGGGTTTAGACAAAATGACCTATAATATTTCAACATAGAAAATGATTTTCAAAGCAAAAATAGCTCTAGGTCGAAACATGAAAGTTGTTTGGAATGTCATTTAGAGTATCTTTATCTTGGAATAATTTTCATATGGTAAAAATTGTAGGAGATAGGGTCTAAGGAGACCCAGCTTTGATCAGATGAATTCATCTGGCCAACCACCATCAACCAACTTGCTAACCTTCAATTCTCTTGACTTTCTTGGCTCATGGTAGATCATATATGCATAAGATGATGAATTTTGAAGTGTCCCTTGATAAATTTGACCAATTGGTGAGATGGCTTGTTGGAGAAGATACTTAAGAGACCCAGTTAAACTAGGGTTTCCAAGGCAAATCACTTCCAAACTCTTGAAGAATGCTTGATCAATATAACATGTTGAGATCATTGGGACTCATATATGATTCTTATAACCATTCTTGGATCAAATTCATGGTTATGCTCTTTGTCACGAGAGCCTCAAACCCTAGATATGAACTTGATAGATCAATGTGATAATGCCCTACCTACAAAAAGTTAGGCAAATACAAAGACATATTTTTGGTATTTTGGTTAGTAAAATGATAATATACAAGTATGATACAATCACATAGTGCTTGGTGATATCTCCCAAAACAAACCCAATTAAAGAGGGGTAAGGAGGATGCCAAGGTATGATCCCAATGCTAGTGCTTATGATGAAATTGCATGAGGGATCTTAGGGTCAAAATTGGGGTCTTACAGCTGCCCCTATTTATGGACATTCTAACTGAGGAGGTGAAGGTTAAAATATTCGGCTCGACTCAGTAGAATGGGCTTAAATAACAACATATATAAACAAATTTTGGTCCCTAAGAGACCTCATGATGCATATGATATGAATGTAAAAGTTAATGCTCTGTGGGGAAATATTGCCACAAAGGAAAAGAAATCAGAGAGATCGAAAGTCCGCAGGAGTATAATGCATTCCATAAGGAAAACTCACTGGGGAGACAGAGACTCTGGGGGGAGTAAATGAGGTTATGCGTAGGTCAGGCTACGACTTTAAACTATTGGGGGACTAGAGTAATTCCATACAAAATGGAAAGACTCATCCGGGGAAACAAAACATCTGCAGGGAAAGAGAGTAGGTCAGGATAACACTGAAGTACTCAAATCATGCAGGAGAAACGATTTCACTAAGGAAATACGCACTCAACTCAACTGGGGAAGAAATAAACTTCAACACAGGAGGAGCAGAAATCTACTATCTTCTATCTGTTACTGGGTAAGGAGATAATAAAGATCTGAGACATCCGTCATCTGTTAGGATGAACATATCAAGGATGACTCACTGGGAACCACCAGGAGGGAGTATTCATTACTGGTCACTGGGTAAGAATAGCCTTGTTGGGGAAAAACTGCAGAAAATAGGATTTACAACTACCAGTTACTAGGTAGAAGACCAAAGATGAGAGTATCCGTCATCGGTTAGGATGAACATATCAAGGATAAACTCAACAGGGAAGAAAATCTGGCATCGGTTAGGATGAACATATCAAGGATAGACTTGCCTAGGAATGTCAAGGAGGATACCCGTCATCGGTTAGGATGAACATACCAAGGATATACCAACTGAACAAAAAGTAGGAATTACATCTATCGAATGCTGGATAGAATACCATCAAAGAGAAAATCTGTCACCGGTTAAGATGAACATATCAAGGATAAACTCTTGTGAGGAGAGAAAATAGGAATTACATCTATCCGTTACTGGATAGAATACCATGAGAGGATATCCGCCATCGGTTAGGATGAACATATCAAGGATAAACTCTGCAAAGGGGGAAAAAGTAGGATTTACAACTACCGGTTACTGGGTAAAAGACCGCAAAGAGAAGGGAACCCTTCATCGGTTAGGATGAACATATCAAGGGTTAACTCTCTGAGGAACAAAATAGGGATTACAACTACCTTTTTACTGGGTATAATACAATGAAAGAGAAAATCTTTCACCGGTTAAGATGAACATATCAAGGATAGACTCTTGGAAAATAATCCACCGGGGACTCTACTGAAAAGAAAAACAGGGATACTTTTGTCGGGTATTGGGCAAGAAGTAACAAACTGCAAACTAAGAAGAATATTACCAATTACGGGGCAATAAACTCTTAGGAGACTTAAAGCATCTATCTAGGTAAGAGCTAGAAAGAAACGGTCAATCAAGACTCAACCCAATGAGGATATATCTCAAGGGGAATGGTTCCATCCAGATAATCGACTGGAGAGGAAAAACTGAAACAATGATCATCTACGAGGAAATAACTCAGTGGGAAAAGGAGAAAGGTTAAAGTCTTTCTGATTAAGAGGCCGACCTTCTATAATTGAGAGAGGACAGACACCGAACTTA
Organism: Lathyrus oleraceus; assembly: GCF_024323335.1. Taxonomy (NCBI): domain Eukaryota; kingdom Viridiplantae; phylum Streptophyta; class Magnoliopsida; order Fabales; family Fabaceae; genus Lathyrus; species Lathyrus oleraceus. Next base: position 491,969,093 of record NC_066585.1, read on the forward strand.
TATGGGGATAAAGTACCATCATAACAGAGCATAAGAATCTCAAACAAATGATTCAGCAAATATGAATATGCAAATATGAAATTATATGAGTGCATATATACATGTATATATGATGATTATGCTGACAAAATGATCGCAAAGGATACAAGGGTGTCGCAAAATTTGAATCATCGGTACAATCCTCGATCAATCCACAAAAGGGAAATAATTGCCAGAGAACAGAGAGATCCACATCCCAAAAGCTCAACCCTAGCTGGGGAAGAAGGAGATCTGTTGAGGAAAGGAAACATTATCGAGTCTGCGGGGAATTTTAAGTCAACACCATGTTAAATGGGAGACAACCATACAGAGGATAAACGCAAGATAGCTGCTCAGAAACCAGGAGGAAACTCTGACTGGGAGCGAGTCGAATGGCGACTGATGGAGACACCAACGTGATCTACTAGGGAATCAAAATACTCCACTGAGGACCAAAACTACTGATGAATACACAAACTTTGTCCGGGATCAAACTAAACTCTGTAGGGTGCTGAATCAACCAACTTAGCTGGAAAACCCTGAAGGGTTAACTGCTTGGGGAACCCTTAATGCTTCGCACTGAAGACTTGCTGCTTTTGAAATGCTGTTGATATTTCTTTTAAATTTACTTTGAAAATTCTTTCTTTTATATATTTAAGAAAAATGATTTTGATTAAAATTTTAATTTCAAAATGATCATAATAAAATTTAAAACTATTGGCTGAAGTAAATAAGAATGAAAGTAATTGGATAAAAGTTCCACTTTATTTAATGGAATGGTAGTCTGTAAATGACAAGACTCCATAGATTTTTATAAGGTTGAAAATGGTAATTTACATGGAAAAGGGTGACATTGAATACAAATGACCACTAATCCTTCTACCAACTCTTGATGTCCGCTATGCTTTCGGTCGCTACCGGGGATGATGAATTAATGTCTGTAAGACCCCAATTTTGACCCTAAGATCCCTCATGCATTTTCATCATAAGCATTAGCATTGGGATCATACCTTGGCATCCTCCTTACCCCTCTTTCATTGGGTTTGTTTTGGGAGAGATCACCAAGCACTTTGTGATTATATCATACTTGTATATTATCATTTTTACTAACCAAAATACCAAAAATATGTTTTTGCATCTATCTAACTCTTTTTGTAGGTAGGGCATGATCTCATTGATTCATTGATCACATCTAGGGTTTGAGACCCTCACGAACAAAGGGCACAATCAAGAATTGATTCAAGGATGGTTATGAACATCATATATGAGTCCCGATGTTCTCCACTTGTTATATTGATCAAGTTTGCTTCAAGAGTTTGAAGGTGATTTGCCTTGGAAAACCTAGTTTGACTGGGTATCTTGAGTAACTTCTCCAATAAGCTATCTCACCAATTGATCAAATTTCTCAAGGGACACTTCAAATTTCATCATCTTATGCATATGTGATCTACCATGAGCAAAGAAAGTCAAGAGAATTGGAAGTTAGCAAGTTGGTTGATGGTGGTTATCCAGATGAAATCATCTGATCAAAACTGGGTCTCCCTAGACCCTATCTCCTACAATTTTCAACATATGAAAATGATTCCAAGATCAAGCTTGATCTAAATGACATTATAAACAACTTTCATGTTGATACCTAGAGATAGTTTTGCTTGGAAAATCATTTTCTATGTTGAAACATTATAGGTCATTTTGTCTAAACCCTAATTTGAAAGTCAACTTTCCAAGGCCATAACTTGCTCAATTTTTATGATATGAAAGATTTCCAAGTTGCAAAATTAAATTTAATGTGTCTACTTCAACTTTTATGTTTAGAGTGGGAGCAAATTCAACTTCTTTGAACATGTGATATGAGGCTACATTATAGGTCACTTTTGACCTATACCATTGATCAAGTGATTTTGCCAAACTTCAAAAATGCATAACTCTATCATTTAAAATCCAAATGACATGAAATTAGTGACCATTTTGAAGGTCTTTGAGAGATATACAACTTTCATGAAGACACTTTTCTCATTTGAAGCTCCCATAAAAAGTTAAGCAAGGTGGAATATTGAGACATATGGCTTGACACTTAGAAAAATTTTGATATGTCAAATTTTTCCAAACTTCCACCTCAAATATCTCAAAGTTCCAAGCTCCAAATGAAAAAGTGTTCAACATCAAACTTGTTCCTCTTGATCTCACCTTTCTAAAGCGCTAAAATTCATGCATTTTGGATTAGAAATGCATAGGCTACGCATGGCTTAAACAGGCTGGTATCATGTGGCATGGATCAAACTTCAAATGACAATGCTCAATTGCCTTGCAATCCAATCCATCTCCAATGCATCTGAACTTCATTTTCGAATTTCAAACAATCATTTCATGGGCCTATGCGCGCCCATGCACCATGCTTGCATCATTTTGCCAAATTTGAAAAGTTGAAAGAGTGTGCAAATATCATTTGAATTCTCTATAAATTGAAGCCCTTATGCTCAGAATTAACACACACACTGCTCCATCTTTGAATCCCCACAGAAAACCCTTCATACTAAGAGGATAAACCTGAAAATTTCTATTGAATTTGAGCTTGAATCTCCACTATTTTGGAATTCAATTCTCCAGGAGTCCATTGATTCTAAGCCATTCCATTCCTCTTCTGCAAGCAATTGAAGTGAAGCCAAGCACGATTCAGATCAAGATCTAGCAAGCTCAGACCTCCATTGAAGGTAATTTGCAGAAAATTTGATCTCTTCGATTCTCCTTGTTTCTTGCTCAATTTTCTTGATTATTGTGTTGGTTGAAGTCCTACCAATGTAGGCAAGGTATTTGAGTTGCTTTGAGGTCAAATCGAAGCAACTCAGATCATGAACCTCATTTTTCAATTCCACATATCTCTCAATATAGTTGGAATTGGAAGAAATGGAGGTGATATTCGTGCTCAGTGATGTTTTCTCTTTAAAATCATGTCCCTGTTTGAAATTTTGGTGATGGTTCATGTTGACCAATCCGGCGAAGCTCGCCGGAGAAGACAACCGGAGCTCTGGCTCCGGTGATGAGGTGTCTTAGGTCTGAGCCATGGGATCCAACCTCCACATTATAATCTCAGTCGTTCCTTTTGATTACCATGTTTGCAGCGCGCTTGACTAGGACATTGGTGGAACGCGCGTTGTGGATCATCAGATCTGCCACCTCAATTAATGAGGGAGATCTGATGGTCCACGTATTTTTGCATTTTCTGAATTTCCATTTAATTCCATTTTCTTTAATAATTCATAATAAATTTAATATTGATCCAAAAAATATGGGACTTTCACCAAAAAAATTCAAATATTTTTCTCTTTCATATTCTGAATTAAAATTATTTTTTGGATCATTATTAATATTTTTCATGAATTAATTGACTTTTCATTTGTTTTTAATTATTTAAAAATATTTTTAAGTGTCCAAAAATTATGAAATTCTTTATCCAAGGTCCTTTGACCTTGTTTGACCTATGATAAATCACATAGCCATTTATTTGGTGTTTTGATGTGATTTTAGGATTTGGACAAAATATATTTGAATTTAATGCATTATTTTAATATTTTTAATTGAATAAATGCCATTTAAATTGTGTTGACCATTTGGATTGACTTATTTGATATTCTCATCTGTTGTTGGGCCTTGGTCAAGGTTGATTTGACTTTGTCAAATTAATATTATTGGATTTAGGGGATTGATGGAATGTACATTCCATCTCCCAAAATGAATGAATAATATTAATTTGATAAAAGTCCTCCTTTGACCAATTTGTGATCTCATTCATCCCTTTCCCTCTTCATCTGATTCCCCTTCTCCATCCATTCATTTCCATTGGCCAATGACATCTCAAAGTCCTAATGCTAATTGATTGAAAGATTAACATGAGTATGGATGAGATTAGGCCACACTCTTTTGCATATTTTTGTGTGTGGTATGTTTAATGAGCATAGTTCTTAATACTATGTCTCCAACATGCATTAACACCAAAAGTTCATTGTCCGGTCTCAAATAGTTGTGACTTCTACATAAGTCCAATTACGATTGCTTAACATAGCGCTAAATTTGTGACACGAAAGGCATAAGCATTCTAGTTAGTGAGATTGTAAGTCTCCCCTCTTCCATGGTATTGTGTGGAAACTTGGCCTTCTTTCCTTCCTTTGGAAGATGCTTTGGTTCAAGGATCCATGCTTGTGGCAAGTGGGTTGAGTGTTCTCCAAAGAATGTCTTGAAATCAAAAAGAGAAACCAAACTAACTATTAACTCACTAACCACTAACTTTTACTTTCAAGCTTTTACTTTTAATGCAATTTACTTTTATTGTTCTATTATCATTTGTCATTGTACATATCATTCTAATTGTTTATGTTTATGCAATTTTCACTTTGTCCACTTGGACCATATTGTGTGATATACTTTGTTGCTTTGTTTGTTTGATTGGTCTTTGACCATTAATACACATAATAATAACAAAAACCCTAAAAGACATTTGAGTGGACTGTTGTTTGATCTCCCCAATTGGACTTAGAATCTAGGCAACATGCTAATGGACTTGGCCAATGCCAATTTGTGAAGAACCAAGAACTTACAAGTTTGAATTCATCTGATACATCATTCAAGATCTCTCCAGATTCATCTACAACATTGATCATTATTAAGATGTTATGTTGAACCTGTGACTTGTGGAATTCATCTGTTGTATGAGCTATTTTGAAGAAGATCTTTGAAGTGGATAAGCTTAGATGAGGCCATCTTTATTTGATGCCTTTGCTCTTCAAGATTGATATAATTGTGCATTTGTGTGTTGCTTGAATCTAAAAAGTCCAAGGGAATTCTGGGTTTCTTTTGACATACTTGTCTATTGGATTGCTCACATTTGGTCAGATCTTTTCAACTTTAAACTTTTAAATTCTTATGCATATGGTAGTCTCTTCATCTTCTCCCCATTTCTTTAATTTCAAGATCTCTCCCTCCATTTTTAAAAACCTTTTTTGTGTGAACTACTTTTGTTCTAAACTTTGACCACTTTGTAAAAAGGTAGAAACTTTGGCCTTTTGCCATTGCATTTTCAAACTTCTTTTCATAAATCAAACTTATAAATTAATTTAACTATACTTGACTTAAACCTTCAAAGAAGCCAAAAAGAACTAACTCATTCAAACCATTTTAGGCCTTTGTGTCTTTCAAATTTTAAATTTTATTAAAACCAACATACTCACTTTCAAATTTATAGCACGAACTACGAGGTTTTGATCCCTCATTTTTATGTTTGTACGTAGGCACAAGACCGAAGGTCTTGTCAAACACAAAAATATAATTAATGAATTCTTTTCTCATCCCCCCATTCTATTTGTTTGTAAACATCACTTTATACTAAGTACATATGCATACAAAAAGGGCTCCCTAGGAGTACCTAGGACACTTTGGGTGCTAACACCTTCCGTTTGTGTAACCAACCCCCTTACCTGAGATCTCTGACTTTTATTAGTTTTTATTTGAAAACTTCTTACTTATTGGGTTTTGTTCGTACTTTTTGCCTTTTCCCTTGGAAACAATAAAAGTGCGGTGGCGACTCTTGTTAATTGATCTTTAGCTTGTCAATAGCTTGATGATCATGAATTTCCCGCTACACTTATGACCCTACACACTTGAACATATGTTGGTATACTCATTTGTTCTGTAAGTACTTTGTCATCATCAAAACCCAAGGGATATGAACAATTTTGTTCTAACAAAATGCACGCTAACGCGTGAAAAGCTTTTAAGAAAAGCTCCTCTCAAAAGAAAAACATTTTGAAACTTGAGGGAGAAGTCTTAAAAATTCAAAATACTCTTGAGTCCTTGAAAGATGACCTTGCATCTTTAGTAAATGACCAATTGTGAATTCCTCCTACTCTAGATGAAAAGGAAATTTTAGTTGATTATGTTCAAGGTTTTCAAACTCACGAGTCTAGTCAGACTCGTAAAGGGTCCGTAGACTCGTATGAGTCTATGAAAAATTAAAAAAACTTTCAAAAACCTGTGTGTGACACATACATAACATACACATACATTTTTAAACTTGTAAATGCCTCATATATGATACAAATATATATAATAGAACACCAATTAACATCAAAAATTAAATTTTTCATACTCCATAAAAAATTTCTTAACAAAAAAAACTCAACAATAAAACAAACAAAATAGCAAAGTATGTAGTTAAAGACTTAAAATATTAATTTCTTCTTAATTGGATACTACATAAAGCAAACAAATCATAAACCAGATATGCTAATATCTTTAAACATCCAAAGCTCTAGTGAAATCATCACCACCAATATCATCACCATCATCGTCATCGGTATCTTGAGTATCATCATCAAACTCTTCCCCATATGAAACATATTCTTCATCATTAACCAAAGTTGGACTGATTGATGTTCCACTTCCACCTAATTCAACATTGCCACCACCATCACCATCACCACTACCACTTTGCACAACATTAGTAACAACAACATCAACTTTCATAACATTGTTAACAATAACATCATCTTTTTCTCAACATTAACTTCAGCTTTCACATTTTCCTCATTAGGATATTCAGTTATACATTCATCATCTTTACTCAAGAGAATATACAAGATAAACATCTAAGTGAAAAATATAAGCAAATACTTACACAATGAATCATTGATTTACGAGAACGAACACGAACAAAGCAAGAGACGGGACAAACGCGGGACGCCAATGAAGCGAGGAAGAAACTTTGCTGAAATAAGAGACTAGAAGAGAGGCTTTCTAATTCCCGCACAAGCAAAAAAGAAGGTTTTTTAAATAAAATAAAATATCTTGGGGAATTTAGGACTTTTTTGGGTCTAAAAAAAAAATTTAAAAAAACTTATAGACTCGTAAACTCCCCATAGGCTCGCGAGTCTATACAAATTTGTGTGAGTCTACTTGAGTCTATCAAAAAATGATTTTATGTGTGAGTCTACTCGTTTTTGCTTCCTAGACTCATAAACTCGTACGAGTTTACGAGTCTACCCGTGAGTTTGACAACCATGATTGTGTTACTTGCCCTAGTTTAGAAATTGAAATTGAAAATATAAAGGGAAAATAACACAGTTCACTAGAACATCTATTGTTACATCTATTAGTAGCAAAGTTATGGAAAATGAAATAAGAAACATACTCATGTTACCAGAAAGATTTGAAAGAACATTTATCCTAGAGTTATGTGTCATTATTATGGTGAAAATGACATATTAGGCCTAAGTGACACATTCAGAATGTAAAAATTCCAAATGGTATCATGGCATGGACACCTAAGAGTCCTAACACTAACCCCCAAGGAATGTCTTATAGCTACAAATAGGATGTGGTTCCTAGATAGTGGTTGCTCAAACCATATGACAGGATACATGTTGTTATTCATTGACTTTGTCAAGAAAGCATGTGACTTAGTTATGTATGGAGATAACAACAAAGCTAAAATATTAGGAGAAGGTGTTATGGAAAATCCATCCACAATCATCATAGATGATGTTTTTTTTGTGAAAGGAGTTAAACGTAATCTCATTAGCATAAGTCAATTGTGTGATAAGGGTTATTCTATAACATTTTACACTCTTAATTGCATAATTGAACATAAAAACGACAAGGAGGGTATGTTTAAGGATTTTAAGATTGATAGCGTTTATATAGTAAATCTAGATTACGTGTCAAATATTGGTATCAAGTGTTTAATCACCCGGAGTGAAGACTTATGGTTGTGGCATAAAGGCTTAGGCCATGTACATTTTGAGTTAATCAATAAAATAGCTTCTAAGAATCTAATAAATTTTCTACCCAAAATAAAATTTTCTAAAGAAAAGTTTGGTGGTGCATGCCAAATGGGAAATTAAGCAAAAATATCTTTTAAACCAAAAAATTATGTTTCCACTTCAGAACCTCTTGACCTTCTCGATCTATATGTCTTTTGTACCTCAAGGACTAAGAGAGTAGGAGGAAAGTACTATGGCTTTGTAATAGTAGATGATTTAACTATATTTACTTGGACTCTATTTTTTAGTCAAAAGGAAGAAAACTTTAAAGTATTTGTGAAATTTATTAAGCTTATCCAAAATCAACTTAATTTAAAAAAAACTAACCCTAATAAGTGACCATGGTGGTGAATTTGTTAACCACCAGTTTGAAAGATTTTGCAACGAAAGTGGTATAGCCCATAAGTTTTCATGTTCGCGTACTCTACAACAAAATGTGTTGTGGAATGTACAAATCATGTTTTAGAGTAATTAGCATAGACAATGATACTTTTTGAAGGATGTGATTAACACCACATGTCATGTCTTATATAGGGTAGTCATCTTGCCTATATTAGAAAAAAATACCTTATGGGCTACTTAAAGGTAGGAAACCTAATATTTCCTACTTTCATGTCTTGGGTTGTAGATTCTTCATTCTAAATACTGGAAAAGATAAGCTCGATAAATTTGATACAAAAGGGGAAGAAGGAATCTTCCTTGGATACTCATATATAGTAAGGCATATAGTGTATTCAATAATAGAACCTTAGTTATTAAGGAATCCATTCATGATGCTTTTGATGAAACCAAACCCCAAATGACAGGGAGAGGTATTTCTTCTGTTATTAATGTTTTAGGAGCTAACATGAAAGTTAAAGTCAACAATGATGTTCCAAAAACTAGATCCTTCAAAATACAAGGACATTAACAATGATGAAGAGGAAAGTGAAGAAGAGGAAAGTAAACAAGAGACCTCAAACCAAATTCCTTGAGATTGGATATCCACAAAGGACCATCTGTTGAATAACATCTTAGGAGATATCAAAAAGGGAGTAAGCACGCATTTAGAATTAAATAATTTATGTAATTACTTTGCTTTCATATCATAATTTGATTCGGAAACTGTTAGTGATACTTTGACTGTTGAGGGTTGGCTTCTTGTTATACAAGAAGAACTCACCAATTTAAAAGGAATGGCGTATGGGATTTAGTCCAACTTCCTAAAACCAAAACAGTCATAGGCATTAAGTGGGTCTTTTAGAACAGACTAGATGAGAACATAATAATTACTAGAAATAATAGTAGGCTAGTGCCAAAAGGGTATAACCAAGCCAAAGGGATAGACTACGAGGAGAATTATGCTTTGTAGACCATCCTAAGGCTATTAGACTTATCTTAGAATTTGCTTGTTGTAGCGGTAAATTCATGACCATCAAGCTATGGATAAGCTAGACGTCAATAAATTCAGAGTCATCACCGCGCTTTTATTGTTTCCAAGGAAAAAGGGAAAAGTAATAACAAAACCCAAAAAATAAGAAGTTTTTAAATCAAAACTAATAAAATGCCAGAGATTACAGGTAAGGGGGTTGGTTACACAGAGGGAAGGTGTTAGCACCCAAAGTGTCCTAGGTACTCCTAGGGAGCCCTTTTTTGTGTGCATATGTGTTTTTGTACAAAATGATATTTTCAATAAATAGAATGGGGGATGAGAAAAGAATTCATTAATTATATGTTTGTGTTTGACAATACCTTCGGACTTGTGCCTACATACCAACATAAAATGAGGGATTAAAACCTCGTAGTTCGTGGTATCAATTTCAAAGTGAGTGAATTGCTTTTAACAAAATTTTAAGTTTAGCAAAGGCATAAAGGGCCTAAAAATGGTTTGGATGGGTGTTAGTTCTTTTTGGCTTTTGAAATTTTAAGTCAAGTATAATTAAGTTCATTTACAAGTTTGATTAAGAAAATGAGTTTAAAAATTCAATGGCATAATGCCAAAGTTTCTAATTTGCAATATGGTCAAAGTTTAGAAATCACAAGCAAAGAATATTTTGAAAGGAGGGATATATTTTTCAAATTAAAGAAATGGGGAGGAGATAAAGAGACTAATCCTAAGAAAAAATTTAAAAGTTGAGAGTTGAAACGATCTGACCAGTGGATTGCAATCCAATAGACAAGAATGTCATATAGAAACCCAAATTTCCCTTGGACTTTAGAATCGAGAAATATCAATATACAAATAGCAAGATGATGAGCAAGGCATCAAATAAAGATAGCCACATCCAAGCTTAGCAACTCCATGATCTTTCTTCATAATTCCCATGTATCAGATGACTTCAAAGAGGAGCATTAAACACAAGTTCAAAATAACAGCTTCAATATGATCATGTTGCAGATGAACTCAAATGGATCTTCGATAATTGTATCAGATGAAAGTTCACTTCACAAACACTTGGTTTCATGAAAGTTGGCATTGGCCAAGTCTTTTGCATAGGGAGTGTTGCCTAAGTCTAAGTCCAATATCTCAGATCAATCCAACAGTCCACACAAAATGTTTTTTAGGGTTTTTGTTCTTATTATGTTCATTAAGGTCAAAAGACCATAAATACAAACAAGTATATACAAACACAATTTATTCACAAAGCATGGCTCAAGTGATCAAAGTGAAAATGGAATTAAAGTAAACAAATTGAATGGTATGAATAATGGCAAATGAATAAAGGCTTGAAATTAAAGTGCATAAAAGTAAATGGCTTGAAATTAAATGTTAGTTGTTAATAGATTATAAGTTAGTATTGCTTTTGCTTTGGTTTTGTTTAAGTCATTCTTTGGAGAACACTCAACCCACTTATCACAAGCATGGATCCTTGAACCAAGACATCTTCCAAAGGAAGGAAAAAAGGCCAAGTTTCCACACAATACCATGAAAGAGGGAAGACTTACAATCTCACTTACTAGAATGTTATGTCTTTTGTGTCAACAATTTAGCGTTATATTAAGCAATCGTAATTGGACTTATGTAGAAGTCACAACTATTTGAGGTAGGGCAATAGAGATTTTGGTTTTAATGCATGTTAGAGACATAGTATAATGGACTATGCTCATAAAACATACCACACACAAAAAGAATATGCAAAAAGATGGACCTAATCTCATCCATACTCATGTTGATTTTGCAATCAACTAGTCTTAGGATCTAGAGATATCATAGGCTCATGACATGAATGAATAAAGAAGGGGAATGAGATGAAGAGGGAGGGGAAACGGAATCAACACAAATTAGTCAAATGAGGACTTTTACCAAATTAAGATCATTCATTCATTTTTGGAGATGAAATGTTCATTTCATCAATCCCCTAAATCCAATGATCTTAACTCAACAAAGTCAAATCAACCTTGATCAAGGCCCAACAACACAAGTCAAACTCAACAAGTCAAAATTAGAAGCTCAACACAATTTATTTTGCATTTAAATAATTAAAATCAACTCAAATATCCATTAAATTAAATTATGGTTTATCAAATTCCTAAAACCTCATTAAAACACCAAAGAAATGGCCATGAGATTTATCATAGGTCAAACAAGGTCAAAGGACCTTGGAGAAAAAATTTCATCATTTTTGGAAACTTAAAACTATTTTTAAACAATTAAAAAAATCACAAAATCAATTAAATCATGAAAAATATTTATAATGATCCAAAAAATAATTTTAATTCAGAAAATGAAAGAGGGAATTATTTTAAAAAAATTGGTAAAACTCTCATATTTTTTGGATCAATATTAAAATTAATATGAATTAATGAAAATAAAACAAATAAAATGAAAATCAAATAATCAGAAAAAATGTGGACCACTTGATCTCCCTCATTAATTGAGGTGGCAGATCAAGTGGTCACAAGCGCGCAATCCACGATGGACTCTAGTCAGCGCGCCACAAACTTGGTAATTCAAACCAACGCACGAGATTATTTCATTTAAAAAGTATCATGTGGCTTTGAACACGCCAACTCACCACCGGAACTACAGCTCCAGTCACTTTCTCAGGCGAGTCTCGTCGGACTGGTTCAATCATAACCATCACCAAAACTAAAAAGAAGGACATGATTTCAAAGTAAAAATGGCATTGAGCTCGAATCTGGCCTCAATTCATCCTAACTCCAAGTATATTGAAAGATACAAGGAGTTGAAATTTGAGGTACACGATCTGAGTTGCTTCGATTTGACCTCAAAGCAACTCAATCTTGTTGCCTACATTGGTAGGACTTCAGACAACCAAAGACCCAAGAGAATTATGGAGAATTGAGTGAGAATCGAAGAGATGAATTTTTCTGGAAAATACCTTCAATGTAGGTCTGAATTCAACTGTTCTTGCTTTGATTCGTGCTTGATCTTGCTCAGAATGCTTGCAGGAGTAGATTAGAATGATCAAAAGGCTTTGGACCCCTGGAGTTTTGAATCTCAAAACAGTGAGATTCAAACTCAATTTCCAATGGAAATTCCCAGGTTTATCCTCTCAAATGGAAGAGTTTGGTGTTTGGGATCAAAGATGGCGCGAAGGGGTCGTCATTTCTGATGCATAGGGTCTCTATTTATAGCTAATTCAAATGATATTTGCACTCTTGAAGTGAACTTCCAAATTTGGCAATAAGTGATGCATGGGTGCATGGGCGTGTACAGGCCCATGAAATCATTCCATTTGGTCCATAATTGAGTGTATGTAAGTTTGAGATCATGTTGGAATGCTAGGCAAATGTGCATGGATGTTTGAAGTTAAATCTTGCCAAATGATGATGCAATGTTCAAGCCATGGGCAACCCATTCAAATCTTGTCCAAAATGGATGAAATTGGACTTTTTGGAAAGGTTAGATCAAGAGGAACAACTTTCATGTTGAACACTTTTTCATTTGAATTTTGTATCATGATGAATTTGTAGGTGGAAGTTTGGAAAATTAAACATATCAAAAAAAAATTATAAGTATCAAGCCATAGTTCACTTATTCCACCTTGGCTAACTTTTTATGTGAGCTTCAAATGAGAAAAGTTCCTTCATAAAAGTTGTATCTCTCTCAAATAACTTCAAAATAGTCACAAATTTGAGCTCATTTGGATTTAATATGAAGGAGTTATGCATTTTTGAAGTTGAAGAAAATCACCTATTCAATGGTATTGGTCCAAAATGACCTATAATGTATCCTCATATCACATGCTCATAAAAGTTGAATTAGCTCTTCCTCCAAACATAAAAGTTGAAGTAGACATCTTGAATTTTATTTTGCAACTGGGAAATCTTTCATCTCATAAAAATTGAGCAAGTTATGGCCTTGGGACGTTGACCTCCAAATTAGGGTTTAGACAAAATGACATATAATCTTTCACAATAAAAAATGACTTTTCAAGCAAAACTAGCTCTAGACCCCAAAATGAAAGTTGTTTGGAATGTCATTTAGTGTAACTTTTATCTTGGAATGATTTTCATATGATAAAGATTGTAGGAGATAGGGTCTAGGGAACCTCAGTTTTGATCAGATGAATTCCTCTGGTCAACCACCATGAACCAACTTGCTAGCTTATAATTCTCTTGACTTTTGGGACTCATGGGAGATCATATATGCATAAGATGATGAAATTTGAAGTATCCCTTGAAATATTTGATCAATTGGTGAAGAAGCTTGTGGAAGAAGTTACACAAGATACCCAGATGAATTAGGGTTTCCAAGGCAAACCAATTCCAAACTCTTGATGATTTCTTGATCAAAATAACATGTGAAGCTCATGGGGATTCATATATGATTCCTAAAGTCATTGTAACTCATTCTTGACTGAGCTCTTAGCAATGAGGGTCTTAAACCCTAGATATGAGCTTGATAGATCAAAGGTGAGCATATGCCCTACCTACAAAAGAATTAGACAAAATGCAAAGACATATTTTTGGGATTTTAGCTAGTAAAGATGATAAAATACAAATTATTATACAATCAAATGGTGCTTGGTGATCTCTCTCAATACAAACCCAATGAAGGAGGGCTAAGGAGGATGCCAAGGTGTGATCCTAATGCTAATGCATATGATGAGATAGCATGAGGGATCTTAGGGTCAAAACTGGGGTCTTACACTTGTTACCTTAATTTCAAGCTTTACTAGATGGACGTTAAGTTTGTTGGACATGTGACTTCACACAAAAAGTGGACATGTAACTCCAGAGCCTATCTCTCCCCGTACGATGTGGTCTGAGGAACCAAGCAGAATTTAATGGGCATGTAACACTCAAGGCCGAAGAAGGCAGATAGTGGTTGTAACACCCGAGGTCGAAGAGGGCGGAGAGTGGTCTCCCGAATTCACATCGGAATAAGAAGATCATGAGGTTGTACAGGTATGGGACTACATGGTTGAAGGAAAGCTTATAAGGATTGATTTGTACTACCTATATTAATAATATGCATCTTCTTTTTTGTAGCCTATCAAATAATAACTCCATAGTTAAGGAGACTTGATTTGGAGTAGTATTTGGACGGGGTGACCTTTTGAGAAGTTTCTTTAAAAGCGTGTGAGTGAGGATACAGCATCCAAATAAGACTCGTGTGGTTTTTGGGGTCAGTAAGTAATTTTGAAAGCAGACTGGGGCATTATAAGTTGAACTTTCGAACCCACTTATACAAGGAAAAAAAATTATGGCTAACTTCCAACCAAATAGTAAACACGGAGAGAAGTAGTGAGTGTTTCTACCAAATGCCGGATCGAAGTAGTTAGTCTCCTTTCCACAAGAAACTTGAAGTGGTTAGTCTTAAATCGTCAAACCAAGATTTTATTATGAGTTGATCTTGAACATGGGAGTGAAGGAGAATAGCGATCCAAAACGCAACGAAAATTAAAAATTTCTCCTTTAGTGATCCTTGTGAATGGGCATGATCAGTGATAGAATCGTTACCTCTTGTGGCGATTGAAACCCTTGATGCAGATCGAAGGAGTGATCACGAACTTTGAATGGTGACAACGCCTCTACTCAGTCCACACGAACGGATTCCTTCAGTCTCAGTGCTAGTTGCTACGAATGAAGGCTTTGAGTGAGTGAGTGAGAGTGAGAGAGAGAGAGAGAGAGAGAGAGAGAGAAACGAAATTTTCATCTGAACAAATGCTTTTGCACAAGGGTTCTATTTATAGAACCACTTGTGTGGGCTGTAAGCTAAAAAGCTCACTTAAGTGTATGTGGCTCATATCTTATGATATACCAAAATCACTTAAGCGTATCGTACCTTACCATATTTCGTATTCTACTTAAGTGCATTGTATCTTACGATGTTCTATAATTCACTTAAGTACATTGTACCTTATGATGTTCCTTATTTACTCTATCTCTCATCAATTCGTCCTTTTTATGTGTGACCCTATAGATTTTTGCGGCATTGGTAATTATATTAAATCACGTATTTAACATAATAAACAATGAGTGATATCTAGCAACACATCACTGCTACCCAAGACACGAAAATGTCATGTGATCTGACAAATCCTTTTGTGATAATACTTATGTGTATAATTATCCTTTTGCCTTTATGTCTATATTGAACACAAGGCATAGACTGTGTCATCCTTGTCCAGTTCAATATTGGGCTCGTAGACATTTATCCTATTACGCAGGATGGGCAAATTCCATCTAGGTCACTCATGTCCATCAGCATGCTTCGTGGAGTACCCATCAACTGTCTTTATGGTCATCCAGTTACAGACAACGTTTGATTAGCAATAAGGAACTCGACTCTACATCTAGGGTCCATAGTGGTTTCAGGTCGAAGGGTGGTATTCTCATAATGGGTCAATCCAGTATAAATATTACTCCTAATATTCATACCTATGTTTAAGACTTGATAACTCCTTATCCATGATCCATGAGATGTGATCATCAGTCTATATACATAATAGTCTTAATGCTTTAATGTTATCCCACTTCACAACAAAGCTCGACTACGGATACTTTAAGAATAGTGTCCTTATGTTTAATGGGATCTCATGATTAAGTCACACTTGATACATTAAACAGACTAGTTATTCTAGGGACTTTATTAAACAAACATAATAAAGAAAAATCCTTTTATTATTAATAAATAATTCGATACAAGTACCAAAAGTATTGGCCTCTAGGGCTTACACCAACAGAGAGGGCTTTTAACATTGTGTTGAGCTCGCGAACCGAAACTTGATTTTATACCGGGATGAACTAGAACCTATGAGATTCTACCACCAGGTTGATCTCAAATCGAAACAAACTTTTAACATTGGGGTGAGATTTAACTGAACCTTTTTACAGCAGGATAACCAAGAACCTATGAGATTTTAAGAGCGGGCTGATCTCAAACCTAAATGAATACTTTATCACATAATCCCTAAACCAAAGCTATTCACAGGTTTAGCTTTAAACTCAAACAAAAAATACCTAAAGGGATAAAAAGTTCAACCAAGATAAAAACAAAACTTTCTTAGTGAACTTACATATCTACCCTTCCAGAATTACAACTTCCTCACTCGCAAGATAACTTTCTCGAAAGTCTTTATGGCTAAACTTTAGTGAGAAAAAGTAAACAAAAAATATTTTTAGAGAAAGTGTGTGAAGTGAGAAATTAAATCATGTTTCTGGATGTGAAAATATGTGGAAAAGAACCTCTATTTATAAGCTAGAGGTTAGCACACAAAAAAATTATATGGACAATGATGATGAGCCAATTGATTGGCATCATGCTCCAATCAATTGGTAGGACTAAAGTTAATCGATTAATAAGTTAAAAAGGAAAGAAAATATATTTATCTATTACCATTTGTTAAGGCATTATCTTAATCTATTAGAGCATATTTTTGAACTGATCCAATCCTTTAGGCATACGTGTCAATCGATTGGCAAGAAAAAAAACATGCCCATAACTTTTCTGATAGTTCATAACTTGTCTGGAACAACTTTAAAGTATTTATAGAAATATTTTATTGAGAGAAATAAGTTTAAAAAGATGTTTTAGTGTGTAATAATAATAAATAAATTTGTAATTCTCAATTGTAAATTTAACAGGAATTGTTTTGAAAATAAATAATTATTAAATGAATATTAAATTAGAAAAAAAACTTATATCAAAAAGAAAAAATATATAAAAACTAAGTCTTGTAATCAAAGATATTGCTAGTAATTACTTTTATGGTAAGAGAGGTAGTATTTTCTAAGCAGACTAAACTTCAACTTCTGGCTCATTACAACTTATTGCATACTTTAGCTAAAACTGAATTTAAACAAACAAAAAAAAGTCTGGTTTCACTAAATTAAGAGCAAATTTCTAACTTTGTTATATTTTTACTCCAAAAATTCCATTCACTTAATTTAAGAGAAGTAAAATGTAAGGAGCCTCTACAAAAAAGACCATCAAAGAGAGTTTAAAAAATGAATTTAATTTTTATATGAATTCAACAAAATTAAATGAACTATGCGTTAGTTAATAATTTTTCTTATTAAGTCGTCCAATGGAAGTAATAATAGATGCAAGGCCATCATCTGCATTTTTGTAAAACCATCAAAAGCAACTCTAAAAGTTTATGATTTGTTTCAAGTAGGCGGAGAATAACACCCAGCCACACTATCTAACTTTGATTCAGGTTTCTTTATGTACATTTTAACAACTCAGGAGAAAATCATCTATCAGATTGCTAGGTTATCCTAACGCCTATCTTAGCTACTGTTCATACTGGGGCTGGGGAAATAAAATATACTAGGCTCAATCAGGATCACTGAAGCAAAAACGGAATGAACAACAAATTGACGGAAGACTATTGCTATAATTTTCAGAGGAATTAAATCCATAATTGAAACTTTACATTAAAGGATTTGAATCCCCCTTAATGCTGAGGTAGATGAGGTCTATTTTCCAGCATATCATAATGAAGAACAACATTATCCTGCAAGGAGGTTGTACATTAGAGGCCAACAATAGGGTGATGCTAGTTGGGGGAAACAAACGCAACAATATGACTCTGAAACAAGATAAAGTAGTAAAGAACATCATGAATATGGGCTTAATAATATATAAACTAACCTTGCGGACCGTTTCAAATGAACTTGGATCAAAACAGTGATAAGTTCCTCTCTCGTATGTGTTTGTTTTCACCAGCGGCTCCATGTTGGGTGCTCTTGTAAACCACAGTCGATACTCTTTGTGGTAAAACCAGCCTCTTTTGTTACTGAGCAATAACCCTTACCTTGTTAGAAATAATTGAACTAAGAAAAATAATTCAGATAATCAAGATTTTGGGATTAGTGTCAAAATAACTGAACAAGTGGTTAACAAAGACTTCAATGAGTTGACTATGCATGAAGTTGCAGTATGTTTGGTTCCCATTTGGAAAACTGTGAAAAATCATTTTGATCCAAAATAAAAGAGCTCCTTTTGGTTATAAACAGAGGTACATTTATAGCTGCAAATCAAACTACCTATAGTTAGCCACTTATCGAGTTGACTTTAATTAGCCACTTATCAAGTTGACTGTTCCCAAATTTTAATAATCCCAAATCATCCAAAAATCAAAAGAAACAACCAAAATAGGATGGATCGAAGAAAATGACATACAGCTCAATTGCAGCACATAATTGTGCTTTGTCTTTCGGCATACTGCAGAAAAGAAAATTTTATATTAAATTATAATACTAAACAAAGCCAATACAAAACAAGATTCAGATTTTAAAAGCACCTGTAAAATATGTAAAACAATGTTTCCACTGAAAACTTTGAAAAATAACCTAGCTGCAACATGCATCAGACAATTAGCCCAAAAAAAGGTTTAACGATAGGGAAATAAAATTATAAAACAATGTGAAAACTCACGTGTAAAGCAGGTGGTTGTTCCGCATAATAACACTGTGGCACATTAAACTCTGGATCACCCTTAGCTGATTCTTCTGCCCATGGAGACTTAAAAGTCTTATGAAGATTTTCTGATGAATTAAGATTTAAGCCAAGTGTAGTAAGATCAATTCCAAGAGCAAGAGATGCCAAGTCAAGATCGTTCATCCTGATTACACTTAACAGGCCAAGCAAACCATATGGATCTGGTGATTGTGCAGCTTGCATAGACATCATGCCCTGATCCCTAAAAGACTGATTTAGAGATGGCATTTGAAGACGAAACTGGGATTGATTCTTTTGCTGTTGATATTGCTGGATGAGTTGGTCGTATGATGAACCCATACCAGAAACTGTATTTGAAGAATTTAAAGGCCTTAATCCAATGCCAGGAGGTCCATTTGTCTAAAAAAAATCCAGAGTGATTTAAATGTCAGAAAGTACTTGCTCCAGAGGGAATTACATTATTTTAGTTTAAGCAGGCACTTATTGAAAAACAAGCTGAAATGGAGAAGGGGGATTTCATAAATAAAAAAAACAAGCTCCCCCATCCGGAATAGAATTGTGAACCTGTGACTGATAGGCAGAACGAGAAGACGGAAAAACATCTGATCCATGTTGATGGAGAAGATCCTGGTTATTTACCGATGAGAACGAGACACTGCCACTGCTGACTGAAGGATTATGCTGTTGCGGTTGGGGACGATGGGATGAATATGTTCCCCCCAAGCTGAAACCAGCAGACCTCCCCATCTGCTGATCGAAAGCATGAAAAGTTGAAAATGAGAGTTCTGACCTATATATAAAATGACTTCTCGATTTTTATAACATTTTACTCACAGAGAAATGCTGAGATTGCATCATTGGCATAGCATTGTCATGAAGTTGTTCTTTCTGGTGCATATCCATATCATAATCTGCACTAACACCTGTACACATGATATGGTCAGAAACATCCCTGGAAAAAACTTGAGCAACTTACATTCAAGTAACAAAGTTGTCATTTCCATCATAACAATCAAAGATTCATCAGCGCAAACCTAAGAATTAGGTTGCTTGGCAACATTTAGTGACATTAAGGCATCTTCATTAAATTTATAACATACGGTACAGATGCTTGACACAACCAGTAGCATATGCATGTAATAACCTATCAAGAGTGTATGCCTATAATAACCTATCAAGAGTGTATCCCTATAATAACCTATCAAGAGCAACGTGAGAATAAAACAAAGAGTAATAAAGCCAAGCGCTGAAGGTCTAAAAGACCTTCAAAAAGAAATCATAAAGTTCATTCTACGATTGATTTCTCAAAAAAGAAACTTTAAAAACTTCAAAACTGAAGATGGTTATACAATATAATTGCATAATAGATCCACCAATATTGCAACAAAAAAATGAATGACACATGTCTTAGCCAAACAACAGTAACCTTTGAATCCTGGTAATGCAGGGAAATCTTCATTTTGAATGCTAAATTCATGGTTTTGTTGACCAATAGGACTGACACCAAGACCCTGATTCCGTAAAGAACCTGCAATTTTGTGTTTGTATCATTATTGTAGAAGTAATCAAAAACATCAAATATAAAATTTAATCGCATTCGCATACCCAACTGTCCTTGAGATCCTCCAGCAGATCCAGGACGACTTGTCAGTTGAGGGAAATCATTGAGGTCAAAAGGTGAACTATCATTGGAATTTACATCATTCAACATCCTCATAGTGTTCAAGTTACTTACTCCGTGAACATGGCTTTGGGAAAGCGGGCCTCCAGCACTAGGATAAGAATTCCCTGACATTGAAAGCACCTGCGGAGATCCTGAATAAAGATGTTGTCACCGCAAAGTAGCATAGTATAATAATTATGTAAAATCAACTCAACATGTGATAGGAACCCAGGAACAGTAGAATTTTCCGAGAGATGAAAAAAAGAGGGAAAAGGACAATTAATGCTTTGGTAGTGTTTATTGATTACAAGTAAAGAACCCAAAGAGAGTCCTCCCCTTCCAAGGATTTTCCTTTACTAAAAAAAAGTTAAGGCCTGAATTTCAAAAGAATAAAAACATAATGAATGATCATCTACTCTCCCACCCCACTACATATTCTAACCATCCAACTAGTTATGCAATTAACTACTCGTAACCAACTTCAACTACTTCGTGCAATTTCTGTTTCCTTATATTCTTCTCTATAATGAGACCGATCATCCACGTGTCTCAAATCCTAGATTAGCAATAGCATGCTACAGCGAAGGAGAGTGGTTTAAAGTAGAGAGGCTGACTGCAGCTTGTTGCTCGCAGATAGTCTGCAGTGGAATGCCTTGACCCCAGTTTCCTCCACAGCAGCTCTTGACCGGCGTGTGGTGACTTACTAGTTTCTGAGAAGCCCATTCTCTTTTCATTCATATACGATAATGGTCTATTAGCTCAATAGTATGCTATAGCTGAAATGTTGAATCGTCTGCAGCATACAGAGCTTTCCATTTTCATTTTTACTACCCAACATGACCTTGCTGGAGTTATTATGGCACGCTATTTCTGCTTTGAAGTTAGGCTAGCAAATTGTTTTGGACCTATGTGTTCAATAATTAAAATGGTCTCATATCACCCATTGGATGAGCATATATAGTTACAACAACAACAATCAAGCTTTTCACACTAAGTGGGGTGTGTCATAATGTCACCGCAAAGTAGCATAGTATAATAATTATGTAAAATCAACTCAACATGTGATAGGAACCCAGGAACAGTAGAATTTTCCGAGAGATGAAAAAAAGAGGGAAAAGGACAATTAATGCTTTGGTAGTGTTTATTGATTACAAGTAAAGAACCCAAAGAGAGTCCTCCCCTTCCAAGGATTTTCCTTTACTAAAAAAAAGTTAAGGCCTGAATTTCAAAAGAATAAAAACATAATGAATGATCATCTACTCTCCCACCCCACTACATATTCTAACCATCCAACTAGTTATGCAATTAACTACTCGTAACCAACTTCAACTACTTCGTGCAATTTCTGTTTCCTTATATTCTTCTCTATAATGAGACCGATCATCCACGTGTCTCAAATCCTAGATTAGCAATAGCATGCTACAGCGAAGGAGAGTGGTTTAAAGTAGAGAGGCTGACTGCAGCTTGTTGCTCGCAGATAGTCTGCAGTGGAATGCCTTGACCCCAGTTTCCTCCACAGCAGCTCTTGACCGGCGTGTGGTGACTTACTAGTTTCTGAGAAGCCCATTCTCTTTTCATTCATATACGATAATGGTCTATTAGCTCAATAGTATGCTATAGCTGAAATGTTGAATCGTCTGCGGCATACAGAGCTTTCCATTTTCATTTTTACTACCCAACATGACCTTGCTGGAGTTATTATGGCACGCTATTTCTGCTTTGAAGTTAGGCTAGCAAATTGTTTTGGACCTATGTGTTCAATAATTAAAATGGTCTCATATCACCCATTGGATGAGCATATATAGTTACAACAACAACAATCAAGCTTTTCACACTAAGTGGGGTCGGTTATATGGATCAAACTGTGTCATAATGTTCTATCAAAAACCATGTCTCTATCCAACATATATAGTTTATATAAGTTTTATTTTAATAGAAAAAAGACATGTGTGGTAATAAGATAAAACACGGTTTTTTTGACAGCATGGTAATTGACAGAGTCAGAAAAACTTTTAATCCACATATAATATTGCAAATAAATAGTTTGATAAATGGCAATATTAGGATCAGAAAATCAGGACAAAGAGTGCACTTTTAATAGGAGAGAAGTGAACAAAAATAGATATCGAATATGGATCTATAGGATAAAGATTAAAGAGGGCAAACGTGAGTCAAGACAGACTTCAGAAAATTTTGTTGACCCATCACCATTATAAGTTGTAAGTGACTACTAAAAGTAATCAAACAACTTGGCAACCAATGCTAGCAATCACTATAAAACACATTCAACATACTGAAAATAACAACACAAGAAAATGTCATACTCGAAAAGAATTGTAGACTTGTAGTGGTACACATTTCACTGTGAAAAACAATTTTATAAGAAAAGGTATTACTTGAACAAAGTTTGTAACAGAATAATGTATGAACATTTGAAAAGAAGTTGATACTAAATATGAAGACAACATTGACATGGTCAGAATAATCACAATAAAATTACTTTCACACCAATTTCAGTGTTTTTGTGATTGTGACTATAAAAATGCATACCTTGTGGAAGCACGCTACTCATCAATCGATTTTGTCCTTGCATGCCTAAACCACCAGATCCACTGTTTGCACTCAAGTTTAGACGAGAAGCAAGACCGGGAACAGACAATCCTCCAGTCCTTCCAATATTCCCCCCACCAACCATGTTTCCTAAAGAACTGGTGATTCGAGGATCTACACTTCCTGAAATTGGGGATACTCCTAATCCTGGAACAGCGCTTCGATTACCAATAGATGCAGGAAACCCAGGAATAGAACCACCAAATTCATTTGTACTATTACTATATCCAGGGTTTCCTACAACACTTGTACCTCCTCTATTGGTGACTCCTGAATGTCCATAGGAACTTCCATGAGATAGCTGCAAAATACAATTGATACAGGTGAAAAGTGAAAACCTAGTAAATAACAACAGTAAAATTAAAATGACAGAAAGAAGAGGTGAAAAGTATTATCGAATTTTCAATTATTAGTTATTACTCTCGATCTGTCTTAGAAAACACACATGACACCAATACAAACCTGTGATAATGCAATAGGGAGATTGTTGGATGTAAATCTTCCACTAGAAAGGCTTCCTGCTTGTTGTTGAACACCCCCAGACGGAACATTATTTAATGTGGAGTTTCTTGGTGGGAGAGTACCAGGCATGTTGGGAACATTAAAGCTCCCATGAATATTATGCATCCCTTGAATAGCACCTGCAACAGGAACTTAGCAATTATATTAACTAAATAGGAGAAAAAGATGAAGTAAACCAGCAAATGCTCCGCACCAGTATGATGAAAAATTGGGGAGGCTGCACCAGACTGACTAGAGAAAGATGTGGCATAAGACCGTCCAGCACCATCCGAAAGATTTGAAGCAGATCCGTTCACAGAAGACTGCAAAGAAAATTCAGTTACAATTCTCATTCATAATAAACATGTTAAAAGGAAAAAACCTAGAAGTGTGAATCATCATTTTAGGAAATATGA
Organism: Lathyrus oleraceus; assembly: GCF_024323335.1. Classification (NCBI taxonomy): domain Eukaryota; kingdom Viridiplantae; phylum Streptophyta; class Magnoliopsida; order Fabales; family Fabaceae; genus Lathyrus; species Lathyrus oleraceus. The sequence continues at coordinate 491,992,970 of NC_066585.1, forward strand.
AAATAATAATACAAAATAAAGTGTTATTAAACAAATATTATCAGTCTGTTTGTGCATCCAACAAGCACGGGGCATGAAATCTGCAACAAAGACTGCAAATTTAAATATTGGCAAGTAAAAATTGTGGATAGGGAGCCGTATGAATGTCAATACGAACCCATCTAAGAGATGGAAAAGTCAAAGTTTTCGATAAAAATGAATCGATATAGCAACCTGGTAGCCATGACAATGCAAAAGAGTGAAGGGAAAGAAGCAAATATAATTTCATGAAGACAAATTAAAAACAAGGATGAGGAGGGAAAGCTTTTCAAGTCATGAGGAAATACATTAAGAAAACCCGACATTGCATGAATTTCAAATGGCCAAGCCAAAAATCATCCGTTGCAGAAAACAATCTTCCTTTATATTCAAGTCGTCAGAACAACCTGAAGAGTGTTTCCTTGCAAATAATCAACAACCTAAATTGGACAACATACCGTGAAAGACAGTGTATTAGAGACAACACAATACAATTGTAACCTGTAATCATCCGTGAATATAACAAACTAAACCAAAATTTAGCATGCAGCCAACATATGGAAATTTAAGTTAAAGGCAAATCAACCATCTCTCTCTCTATCTCATTAAAATATTTCTCCCGTCTACAAGCTATATAACCCATGCGGCATCCAGGTTTAACCATTCAATCCTTTATAACTAAAACAAAATACTCTGAAAAACAAGGTCATTTCATATATAATTTATGCTTAAACATCATTTTAGTTACTTTTCAATATGACTGTAAAATTAGAAGTTTCGCTTAGAATCAAACCAATATTGATGCTGTGGTTGTAGCAATACTCTCAACCACATGTCAACTGGCAAATGTAAAATGATTTACAACAAAAGAAAATCACAACAGCCACAATGCTGTAGATTTTGTTCAACACAATCACAGTTGAGTGCAACAGCTACAATTTTCTTTTGCAGAAAAATGCTACTCCAACCTCAGTTTGAAACCACAGAACACACTACCAATGCATTTAACTCATTTTCATGGATTTAAAAAATAACATATCATAAAAATCTTCAATCTATATTAACCTCCACAAACCCTAACTCAATGTTCAAGCATATCTCATTTCTCATTTCTCATTTCTATCATAAACAGTATACGAAAAATTACATAAAAACAAAATGAACGGCACTACATTGGTAAGAGAGGTTTCATTTTCACTCCACGGAATCAAATTATCATCAACATCATATACTGATATACGAAGCGTAAGAACATGAACAACAACGAACATGTAAAGCAGTGAGATTATGAAGTGAAAAGCATAGTAGATCGAAGCAGGGACGAGGCAGAGTCAACTCGGACGCGAAGAGAGTACCTGAGAAGAATACTGAGTGAAACGAGCGAGTTCGGAAGCCCTAGCCAGAAAGAGAAAGCGAGAGATTTGAGAAGCTTTGTGGAATTAATTTGGGTTTTTGTTATATAGTAAACTTCTGATTATAAAAGTGTGTAGAGGGCCTCTGCGAAACTGATTTGCCACCTCCTTTGGTTGGCAACTAGGACAAGCTTTTATTTTATTTTATTTTTGAGTGAGTATTGTCACACCTTCATCCTATTTTGCAAATTGCAAATTTATTTGTTATCAAACTTCATATATCTATTTATGTATATTACTCAAAAAAAATATACTAGATCTTTTTTAATTAGGTAGTATTTCATAACTTGGAAGCACTTATTTTCAAGAACTCATCCTTATATAAACATATGAACTATCTTATATCAAATTCATAAAATAATGCGTAGGGATTAACAGATACATGTGATAATTCGTAAAAATCAATCATGATAATGCGTAGGGATTAACAAATATATATGGTATGTTCTAATTCGCAAAAATCAACCATAAAAATTAAACGTGAGAGTAAATGGATTTTGAATTTTCATGTTCAATTTCTTCAATTGTGTTTGTGTTCAAAAAAGGATTCGATTTTAAAAAAATCATTCATAAATGATTGGACCCTATCAATTCAAATTACTAATATGATTTTAATATTTAATTCTAATATAAGTGTAAATGGCAATTCTTTCTTATACTCGATCGTTAATACCTATAGCTTAAATCATGACGGGTATATCTATTCGATTAACTTTCATTTATTATTTATTATTATAAATATACTTATGAAAGAGAACAATTTCTTTTGTCCATTGAAAACAAATTTTTATGTCATAACCTAAAAACAGCTTATCATGTCATTAAGATATATCTGGCATACTTTTCTTCTTTAAAATAAACTATTATTGTTTAAGTTTTTAAAAAAAATCTATCTCTTATAATCTTCTATTTTAAAAAATTGACCGACTTGAGGAAGAAAATTGAAAAGGAATAGAAAAACGATCAAGAATCAGATCGCCTATATTAGATGGTCATGCACCAACGCCAATTGGTTATAAGATGACTGTGTGGTTATTAGAATAGAAACCAATAGTTCTTCATTTATTTCTTTGATTTTACTTCTCTATTTTTATTGTTTAGAGATCTTTATATTTTCTTCTATTGAATTTTATGGGTGACCATGCACCACTAACAGGAGTTATGATGCGGTGGTGTGGTTATTGGAAATCAGTAGTTCTCCATTTATTTCTTTGCTTTTACTTCTTTATTTATTGTTGAGAAATCTCTATTTTTTCTTCTCTTAATTTTTATGTGTGAATATTATTATATTTGAAGTATATATTAAATTATTTAAGATTTGTTTTGTTGTTTTACTTTCAAATTAGCATCATCTGAATCGAAGAATCTCTAATCAAAACAACTTGAAATTTGAAGAAACTGAGAAGCATTTTGGTGGAATTGGATTGAATATTATGTAATTTTATTTTGCACAAATTAAGATTTTTGAATTGGCTCTCTAACTAGCTCTATAACTAACTTGTCATCCCCTTTTGTTGACAATTAAAAAAAATTAAGGGTAAATCATTTCTCGCACATACTTTCTATTTTACAAATTGCAAATTTATTTAAATTATTAAATTTATTTTTGTCAATCTATATTCATTTCTTTAAAAAAATTGTTAATGACCACCAAAATAAATATATTTATGATGTAATGTCCCATATCCCCTTAAATGCTCAATTAGTGGTCAATTGAGACCAATTGAGTTCCTATGTACTCTATCTTTTGTCAAATAAAATAATTAGAACTCCGATGTGCCCTAAATGTTGTCAGTTGGGACCCATAGAGTAACCAGTGAATTCTGAAGAGATTAATTATTAATAAAAGAGACAGACTAATATTAATAAGTACAAGAGATAATATTTTGGTAACATTAATAATTGATCGATTGGTACTAGAAGACAAAATATCAATTGAGATATTTTGTATTACTACTTAATATTATATTATATATATATATATATATATATATATATATATATATATGTTATATGTATTTATGTGGTGAGAAAGAAAGAAGAAGTGGATAAGAATGAAAGAAAGAAAGAAAGAAAGAAAGAAATTGTAGGTAAGAGAGAAAGAGAGTTATCAGAAAGAAAGAAAAGAAAGGAAATAAGAAGAGATGAGAAAAGAGAAAGGAAGAGAAAGAATGGGAAGAAGAATAAGAAACTCATGGAGGAACAAGAAGATTGGTATCATCTTCATCATTAGCCACCATCTTCTTCACCAACTTCATCATCCTCTCCATAGGAGGTGAGTTCTTAGATAGAAATTAGCTTTTGAGGGATATAATATATGTCTTAGGAGTTAGGATTAGTGTGAATCTATGATGAAATTATTGTTGTTCATACTTCTCCTTGATTTTATATGTTAGTACTATATTGTGTGTTGATGTTACTCTTATGTTGTTCTTGTTATCTTTGATTCCCATGGTGGCATATGTATGTTCTTCTTGAATCATACTTCATAATCACTTAATTTGGTGTTGATTTATGTTAGTATATGGTTTGGAATGGTTTAGAATGGTAAGGGATGGAAGAAGGCATGTTTAGAAATGTGATTTTTGCAAAAGTTTTAGGTGTCAATTGATTGACACCATGGACCAATCGATTGGTCCCTTCCATTTTAGTGAAAATCGTGGCAGAATGTTGATCCAGTTGATTGGGTCATGACAGCAATCGATTGGTTCCCCTATTTTCACTCTAAAATGAGTTTCGTAACTCATAACGAGGCCCGGTCGGATGCGTTGGGAAGCTAGTTAAATGCTTTATTGCTTGGTAAGATAGAATTATGCTTATAAGTGAATTATAACTTGCTTGTTGGTATTATACTAATATGTGTGTTTACTAATTATTTCATTGTATCCATCATAAAACGGGAATGGTAATTGCGATAAATGTGAGGTCAAACACATTGGAAAGGTAGTCAAATGCTTCATCAATTGATGATAAGAAAAACATGTTTGTACTACAATTATTGTCTATGTTTTGGTAATGAAATTATTATGTGTATTCATGAACTATATTGTGAAATTGTTGTATGTTGATTGTGTAAGTATAAGATTAAAACTTATGAGTGAGGTAAACCTAGGTGAGTACTAGGTAAATAACTTAGAAAGATAACTTAAGTCATGAAATGAGTTAGATAGTGATGCTTGGATGTAATCGTACCATGGTGCGTACAACTGACAAGTAGTCACAGGAATGATACATTAACCTGCTATGTATGGAACATGTGTGATTTATGTATAAGAATGGATCATGTTATGATGCCATGAGAATTGATATGATATCATGAGAATTTATTTGACATTTGGTGAGGAACATTTGTTCCAAAAGTCCTATTTTGGTGAGGAGCCTTGCTCCAAAAGTCCTATTTGTTATTGAGAATTAATCACGTACTCGGAATTAGTTGTGACTATGCACATACCACTTCAAGGGCTTAGGTAAATAGGTAAGTGGGGATGTGGCACCAATGATTCGTGCCTTAATTGGGTTTGAGTCCCAACCATGGAGAACATGGGGGAAAGGTGGACATCTAAGTGGGTTAGAGTCTCATACGGTGAAAGATACTCAAAGTGGGTTTGAGTCTCATACGAGTGATGGTTCTTAAAAGTGGCTTTGAGTCCCATGGGGGAACCTGATATCCACTGCGAAAGTCAAATCATACGGGCATTCGTGAATCAAGCCTTGGCCTAGACGTAGGTTCGGTTAGGGATCGATGTTGCGTGAATCCGAATAGTGATTTATTGAGTTATGTGTACTCAAGTGACATGTTTCCATACATTGTGAATATCCATTAGTTGCTCAAGTCCTAGTTACAAGGTGCGAGTGATACACAAGTAACAGAAGGTTAATACTTGAGTTAGAATCGAGTAGAAACCTTGTAGAGCCGAGTGGACCCATAGGATAGGAGAACTCACTGAGATTATTATCTCATCCCATTATTGTTGTTATTTTTCAGGTATTCCTTGCATATTGAATTTAAGAGCAGTTGTTTACTGATGTTTCAAGGGATGCAGTTATTTTGATCTTCCATTGTAGAGTTGTGTAGAATGAAGATATTGTGCATAGTTCTTAGATTTTTATTTTTAGGCACTATTGTATAACATGTCTCATTGATATTTTTAAGTTGGACGCGTGTATATAATAATGTCACTAGGCACTTATGTTGTGTCAGTACCAATTAATAACACTTGTATGATATTATTCTAGATATATTATATGGGTTGTTACAGTTGGTATCAGAGCAGGTTGATTTTCGACCTTGCCTTGAAACATCGTAAGTAAATCTATTCCTGCCTCATATATGTGTTTAGACAACATGATTCTTAATATCACTGTATTTAGTATTGGGCCTGATCAACCTAATGTGCGTGGTAGGTAGGATCATGGTTGAGCGACCACGAGGACTCTGAAGGTGGTGTAGGGCTTATATTTCAAGGGTGGACTCAAGTCAAGAGTTTAATAGTAAGGAGATTTGGTTAATTCAGTTGAAGCCTTAGTATAAGTTGTAACTTTGGTAACGTGTAATTGAAGAGAGGTGTATGGTTCAAGAAATCCAGTAATGTTAAGGGAGTCGGGAAGTGAGGATTTCTTTTGGATGGATCGGTTAGAGTTTTGAGAAGTATCTGAATCTGCTAGTAGGACAAGATTGATCCACTAGTGTGGGATAAGTGTTGTGAGTAATTCCATACAGTGGAGGAGGAAGGATGGTTAGGTTGCACATATGTCATAAGGTATAGAAGTGAGATAGTGCATCAGTGTTTCAATTTCTAAGGTCACTAGAATATCTTGGAAGAAAGAGAGTATTTCAGGGAGTATGTTCAGAATGGTACCTTCTAAGTGGTTGAGAGCTTGAGATATAAGGACGTTTGACACCTTTGTAAGAGTCTAAGGTAGTGGTGAAGCCTAAGAAGAGACTCGAGGACATGAATGCCCATTCCAAGTGAAACATGTATGCACCAAATGAAGGGTAGAAGATAAATCAAGTATTTTCAGACTTAAAAAGGGATATCAGGTTCAGGATAGTTTGTCAAGGATTCAGTGTTAGTAACAAACCATTATGGAATGTTGAGTTACCTAAGGATCAATTATAAAAGATTGTGTCGAAGAGAGAACAAACATTATATAGTAACAGAAGTTCTAGTGGTATGGGTTGAAGGGGGATTGTGTTGAGAGATAGGACAAGTAATTTGGATTTGAGTAAATTCTAGTAGAAGGGTTCTATTATTGGAGTTAAGAGGCTTATTATAGAAACGAAGCAGACATGGAGATTGGGAGCAGTGTAAACCTTGCATTACAACTATCGAAATGGAATGCACTTCAAATAAGGAAATTATGGAGTCATAAGGATTTTTTTAGGCTAAGATATGAGTGTGTAGTTGATGATCGTTACGAAGATTTCTAGACAATGAATGGAGTGGAGAAAGTTATACCTTGGTATTATGAAGTATGTGATAGTAGCATTATGGTCACAAATATGTGAAATTGACTATCCTTCTTTGGGATGGTTATGGAGTATCACATTCTTTATTTTGAGTAGTGAGTTTTGTGTCTTTAAGAGTTGGAGTCATGGTAAGCAACAGAGGACAAACCAAGATTAAATATTGGACTGAGTGTGAATTGTGGAATGGACTATACCGGGTGGTCTTGCAGGTAGTTGATAAGAGTTTTCAGTTACGATTTGTTCAGATAAGTGGCTTCTATGTGATGAAATGTTTAATGGATATTGGTTTGGAAGACAATCCAAGTCAATGAGTATGTGGTAATGTCAAGGTTCACATTTAAGTGTGTATTATATGGTTTGCAAGAGTAAAAGTGAGTTAATGAAAGTCAACATGTTTTTGTTCATCTTCTTATGTAGTGTTTGGATTATTTAAGTATGGTGTTCACACCGTGTTAGATCTGAGTGTATCCTAAATCTCATTGGTGTACCATTGTGGATATGCAAATTTGAGTATGAGGTTACAAGTTTCTACGAGTCAAATTGATAGTCTTGAAATTGGAATTTTGAAGGTGTAATGCGTAGTTGATCATCTATAGAGATATCACAAAAGTAAGATGTTTGGGAAATCAACCTAGTGAACCATGCTCAGTTTAAGTAAGTCTTGGAAGTACCACTATTATGACTATGAATAACTATAAGGAGAGAAGTTGGAAGAGACTTACTGAGTGGTGATCTTTAGGAGGTTAGTTCTGTATTTTACATATATGTTAGTAAGGTGTAAAGTGGTTAGTCAGAATATGGCATTCGACAACTTCTTGGATTCATGGCTTCGTATGTGGACCCCCAGGAGAGTGGTATTTTTATATACAACGATACTCTACCCTATTGGAAGGATTCATGAGTTATACTTCCGAGGAGGAACGAGAATCAGATATTCATAAAGTTAACCATGTAACTTAGGTTGTATACTAGTAAGAGCATGAGCTAATATTATTAAAGATGGATCAGGACGTTGAGATGAAGGGTTCTAGATAGGAAGTGAAATGTTATTTCTAAAGGTGTGAAGTGTTGTGTGATTATGTGAGTAGTATGGAAACTCATAGTTACATTCTAGATTGCTTAAGGTTTCTTAGAAGTGGTGTCTCGTTAATGACTTGAAGTTCCTTTATGGTGTTATTTTTTTTAATGGTCGAGATCTTGTGTCAGCAGAAACCTTGAATAAATCAGAACCCTATAAGAGGATTTGATATGGAATATAGTAACCAGAATCATATATTGTCAAACTAATTTGGATTATTTACTTTGAGCACATGATAAATCTAAATGTCATACATTTTTATGGTTGTAGTCATGCGACTCCTGCATATCTATCTTATGGAGGGTGTTGGTCATATTCTAAACTTTCGTGTGTCAGCAAGAAATTTATTCTACTAATGGATGTCGGTGAGGTCCTAGTGTTGTTTTGGGTGGTGGGTACTCTAGAGGATAAACGTGATTTTCTATGTAGACTATTAGCTAAGTAGTAGTGCTTGGGAATCCCATGTGTTTCACTGTTGGAATCAAAGTAGCACAGTGAAAGATGATGGATGAAAGAGCTCAATCAAGATTATGGGGATCAGAGAGATAGTTACTCATAAGAATGGGAGTAAGACAATCTCCTGATAATGGTGTTATCTTATTGGAGTAGTACGAGAGAAGTGAAATAGTAGGAGTAAAGGCTTGTAGCATATAGTATCAGATAAAGTGAAATTGATGAGATTATCGATAGATGGATTACAAAGTTTGTCGCATTTGTTGAAGGAATAATAAGAGAAAAGTAGTCAATATTGTGTGTGGTTAAGGAATCAATAAGTTTTCTTATGAAAATTTAATGAGTGTTGATTATCCAAATCAAGATAAGATGTCGTGGGTATGTTTTGTGTGACTCAGTACAAAGGGTAGTCGTTTGTTTCCGAAAGGAAAGTGAATAAATGATTTAGAGCGGTATATCAAATGAATTAAGTGGGAGCAAAGTAAAATGTTAATCCAATATTGAAACGAGGATATGGTTAAGACCATGAAGTATTGAGAGTTCACACAAGAAAAAAGTTCGCTAAGGAAAATAAGTTGGAAGAGTGAATATGTCGGGGGTTTGAAATCGAAGAGAAGTCAAGTGTTGGTCTAAGACGTTGATGCAAGAATTGTTTATTTGTCGAGTGGAGGAAATTCAGGGGCGAATTTCAATTTAAGGGGGGAGAATGTAATATCCCATATCCCCCTTAAATGCTCAATTAGTTGTCAGTTGAGACCAATTGAATTCCTATGTACTCTATCTTTTGTCAGTTGGAACAATTAGAGCTTCTATGTGCTCTAAATGTTGTCAGTTGGGACCAATAGAGTAACCAGTGAATTATGAAGAGATTAATTATTAATAAAAGAGACAAACCAATATTAATAAGTACAAGAGAGGATATTTTGGTAACATTAATAATTGATCAATTGGTACTAGAAGACAAAATATCAATTGAGATATTTTGTATTACTGCTTAATATTATATTATATGTATTTATGTGGTGAGAAAGAAAGAAGAAGTGGATAAGAATGAAAGAAAGAAAGAAAGAAATGGTAGGTAAGAGAGAAAGAGAGTTATCAGAAAGAAAGAAAAGAAAGGAAATAGGAAGAGAAGAGAAAAGAGAAAGGAAGAGAAAGAATAGGAAGAAGAATAAGAAACTCATGGAGGAACAAGAAGATTGGTATCATCTTCATAATTATCCACCATCTTCTTCACCAACTTCATCATCCTCTCCATAGAAGGTGAGTTCTTAGATAAAAATTAGCTTTTGGGGGATATAATTTATATCTTGGGAGTTAGGATTGGTGTGAATCTATGATGAAATTATTATTGTTCATACTTCTCCTTGATTCTATATGTTAGTACTATATTGCATGTTGATGTTGCTCCCATGTTGTTCTTGTTATCTTTGATTCCCATGGTGGCATATGTATGTTGTTCTTGAATCATACTTCATAATCACTTAATTTGGTGTGGATTTATGTTAGTATATGGTTTGGAATGGTTTAGAATGGTAAGGGATGGAAGAAGACATGTTTAGAAATGTGATTTTTGGAAAAGTTTTAGGTGTCAATCGATTGACACCATGGACCAATCAATCGGTCCCTTCCATTTTAGTGAAAAATCGTGGCAAAATGTTGATCCAATCGATTGGGCCATGACAGCAATCGATTGGTTCCCCTGTTTTCACTCTAAAATGAGTTTCGTAACTCATAATGAGGCCCGGTCAGATGCGTTGGAAAGCTAGTTAAATGATTTATTGCTTGGAAAGATAAAATCATGCTTATAAGTGAATTATAACTTGTTTGTTGGTATTATACTAATATGTGTGTTTACTAATTATTTCACTGTATCCACCATAAAACGGAATGGTAATTGCGATAAATGTGAGGTCGAACACATTGGAAAGGTAGTCCAATGCTTCATCAATTGATGATAAGAAAAACATGTTTGTACTACAATATTGTCTATGTTTTGGTAATGAAATTATTATGTGTATTCATGAACTATGTTGTGAAATTGTTGTATGTTGATTGTGTAAGTATAAGATTAAAACTTATGAGTAAGGTAAACCTAAGTGAGTACTAGGTAAATAACTTAGAAAGATAACTTAAGTCATGAAATGAGTTAGATAGTGATGCTTGGATGTAATCGTACCATGGTGCGTACAACTGACAAGTAGTCACAGGAATGATACATTAACCTGCTTTGTATGGAACATGTGTGATTTATGTATGAGAATGGATCATGTTATGATGCCATGAGAATTGATATGATATCATGAGAATTTGTTTGAAATTTGGTGAGGAACATTTGTTCCAAAAGTCCTATTTTGTGAGGAGCCTTGCTCCAAAAGTCATATTTGTTATTGAGAATTAATCACGTTTTCGGAATTAGTTGTGATTATGCACATACCACTTCAAGGGCTTATGTAAAGTGGTAAGTGGGGATGTGGCACCAATGATTTGTGCCTCAATTGGATTTGAGTACCAACCATGGCGGATATGGGGAGAGGTGGACACCTAAGTGGGTTAGAGTCTCATACAGTGAAAGATACTCAAAGTGGGTTCGAGTCCAATACGAGTGATGGTTCTTAAAAGTGGGTTAGAGTCCTATAGGGGAACCCGATATCCACCGGGAAAGTCGAACCATACGGGCATTCGTGAACCAAGCCTTGGCCTAGATGTAAGTTCGGTTGGGGATCGATGTTGCCTGAATCCGAATAGTGATTTATTGAGTTATGTGAACTTAAGTGACATGTTTCCATACATTGTGAATATCCCTTAGATTCTCAAGTCCTAGTTACAAGGTGTGAGTAATGCACAAGTAATAGAAGGTGAATACTTGAGTTAGAATCGAGTAGAAACCCTATAGAGCCGAGTGGACCCATAGGATAGGAGAACTCAATAAGATTATTATCTCATCCCATTATTATTGTTATTTTTTAGGTATTCCTTGCATATTAAATTTAAGAGAAGTTGTCTACTGATGTTCCAAGGGATGCATTTATTCTGATCTTCCGCTGTGGAGTTGTGTAGAATGAAGATATTGTACATAGTTCTTAGATTTTTATTTTTAGGCACTATTGTATAACATGTCCCATTAATGTTTTTAAGTTGGACGCGTGTATATAATGATGTTATTAGGCACTTATGTTGTGTCAGTGCCAATTAATAACACTTGTATGATATTATTCTAGATATATATTATATGGGTTGTTACATATGACTCACCACTCATAATGAGTAAGGTGGTAATATAAATTTTTGTTTGTTAAAAAACATCTCTTCCATAAACAAGTATTTTATATTTTAATGATGGTGATATTTTGATGGAAAAAAAATGACATTGAACATATTAATATGTTCAAACTTTACAATAACTCTTTGCAAAGTTATACTTTATAAGAGAATTTTTGTAAATTTGTAATGTAAGCCTTGAGATGTTTAGTGATCACTAAAGTGTAAAGTATATGTTTGCTTAGAAGGAATTAAATTTGCATCAGAGAAGATGGATGGAGTTCATGGACTATGATTTCAAATTGAAATACCATCCCGAAAAGGCCTATAAAATGGTGGATGCACTCAGTAAGAAGGAAATGCATACAACATAATTGATGATGTTGGAACATAACTTGTTGGAGAAATTTTTAGACCTCGACCTACATTTCACATGGACTTAAGAAATAGTATTAATCATCCGATTAAATATCTTGTGTGATCTTTGGGAGAGGGTAAGGCAAGTCCAGTTGTCAAATGCAAGTTTGTAGTCTATAGTTTAACATCTAGATTTCACTCGATCGGTGGATGAAGTTCTTTTTTTATGGGAAGATGTGCATATCTGATGAGTCACAGCTAAAGAGGGCAATTTTAGAGGGAGCTGGAAAAAATTATTTACCATACATCTTGTTTCTTTCAAGATGTATCATAATCTAAAGAAGGATTCCTAAAGGTTGGGAATGAAAAAATGACATAGTGGAACTTGTGACTAGATGCGTGATATGTCAACAAGTGAAGATTGAACACTAGAGACCATAAATGATATGTTAAGGGCTTGTATATTAGAGAGTGGAGGAAGTTGGAATTAATATTCGCCATTGATTGAGTTCACCTACAACACCAGTTATCATTTGAGTATTGGAATTGAATCATATGACGATTTATATGGAAGGAAATGTTGAACGCCTTTGTGTTGGGCAAAAGTGGGAGACAAAGGGATCATAAGGCTTGAAGTAATTTAGGAAATCACATAGACATTAACGGCCATTCAAGAAAGGATAAAAAAGACTAAGATCAACAAAAGAGTTATGCAGACCAACGTAGGAGACCCTTGGAACTTGATGAGAGAGACCATGTGTTCTTGAAGGGTTGAAGAAGCATTCAAGACAAAAAAAAAGATGAATTTGAGATACATTGGTCTTTACCATGTCGTAAGTCGGGTAGGGTAAGTGGCATATCCAATGGCATTTCCACCTTCCCTATCTGGGCTACATGATGAGTTCCATGTATCTCCGCTTCAGAAATTTGTATCATATATGTTTTAGCTTGTTCTTTCAGATAAAGACGAAGTTGCAACAAGTCTCACTTTCCAACTACATTTGAGTCGAATAGTAGATTAGGTAGTGAAATCCCTAAAAAACAAGAAGATATCGTTGGTAAAGTCAATGTGAGAAAAACGTCATATTTCACCGTCGTGCCAACTCCTTAGCCAGCCTCATGTTATGTCATCTCTAAAGTCAGCATCTCTCTACGCCAACCTCATTAAGCACCATTATTCCAACTCCGCTTCTAGCCTTCCTCATGGCTATTATTTCTTCATTGACTTCTAGGCTAATTTATGGTTTCTGAAATCTCGAAATATGTTTCCTTTCTCTTCACTACTTATGATTTTAAGGCATACTTTAACAATGTTTATGTATGGAATATTGGGGAACATAACTTATATATAGTGTGATGGCCAATTAAGTTTCATATCATTCAAAAATGGGTTATCTAACACCCACTCATATGGACCTCATATTAATTAATTAAATATATAATTAATTATGTTGAATTTATTTATCCAACGTCACCAGTGTGATTCGATGGGATTAACATCCCAACCCATGGTGCCTAGGATAGGTTAGGTGGGCTAGGTACAGTCCATTTATATCTTTATACTATAAGGAAATATAGTTGCGCCCTCACTAATAATAATGGCTTTTAGAGAAGTGGTAGGCGCTTGATCCAAAAATTGGTATCAGAGCAAGGTCATGGGTTTCAATCCTCCAATTTAGGAGGAGATTGTTGGATTTATTTATCCAGTGTCATTGATGTGATTAGACGGACTTAACATCCTAACCCGTGGAGCGTATAATGGTTTAGGTGGTATAGGTACAACCCCTTGAGGGCTCTATACTATAAGTAAATATATTTGCATCATCACTAACTACAGTTACTTTTAGCGCAGTGGTAGGGGCTAGATCCAAAAATTATACAATTTATAAATTTGTATTGTTCAAAAATCATAGATGTGTAGTATCTCTACAAGGTTAGGGGATACTCATGAGCCTTAGTAGGTTTATAGTAGTTTAGGGTGGTAGGGATTTGTTTGTGGTGGCGAGAAGCCCTGTATGGTGGTATTACGGTGGTGTTTATGGTTATTTTAGAGACTAACTTACTTCAGGTGAGAGGCTATGTTTACAAGTGTGTTGTTTTAGGTATTGCATGTAATTTATAAGCTCTCATTTCTCCTGTTGGGGAGAAGTATTTATAGAGTCTCTTAGGCCTACAATTTGCTATGGAAGGATCATCATTCACCCAATAAATTATGGACCGTTGAATCCCTACTTCCTAGGAAGAACGTGGATCAGCTACTAACTCAGACTTCTTCCTGACAAAGAAACATCTTGTCCCATATTTTCCATAATTGGGCGAGTGTGGGTACTTGAGGTGAGGTAATACCTTCTAGAGGTATATATATATATATATATATATATATATATATATATATATATATATATATATATATATATATATATATATATATATATATATATATATATATATATATATATATATATATGGTCGTCTCATTTCCTATGGGTTGCAAAGTGTAAGACCCTAATTTTAACCCTAAGATCCCTCATGGCATCATAACATTTACATTTGCATTGCCTCAAGGATCATAAGCATCTTGGATCCCTTACCTTTGGGGTGGGACCTCTTGTGAGTTGGTTTGAGATCACCAACCATACTTGAATTATATATTATTGCTTTTCTCATTTTATTTACTAACCAAAAGCATAAAAATATGTCACTAACATCTCTTGTTTGCAGCTTGAGCAGTCACAAGGTCTAAAGCTTCTAGGAGATCCTATGTGCATTGATATGGCCAAGAGAAGATGAAAGCAAGCATGGAAATGGTTCCTAAATATCTCATCCATCAAATATTCCTCCCAAGTATCTCAATTCATCATTTTTATCCAAGCAAATCAAAGGGTTTGAGGCTTGTTTCCCAAGGAAACCCTAATTCATTTGTTCATCAATTGTGCCTTGCTCATGAAGAAAACTCAACCCATGGTCAAATACAATCAAGGTAAGTTCCTTAATTCATAATCTCATGCATATTTTAACTTATTTTAATGTCCTCAATCATCAATTCATCAAGATATGAGGTTTGGACTTGAGAAGTTGGTCAGTCAATTCATCTGACTATTTTGAAATGCACTGAGACCTAACTTTTGATGTGTTTGTCAAGTGGAGATGACCACAAGAGGAAAAATGTTCTTAAGGACTATATGAACAACGTTCATGTTCATTAAAAATTTATTTGAATCTTGGAAGGTCATCATCCATTCCAAAACATTATAGGTCATTTTGACTGAAACCCTAATTTTAGGTCAACTTCCCAAGGACATAACTCCTTCATTTTTCATGATTTGAGGTGAGATTAAATGAATTGGAAATCTTAAGATGTCTAATTCAAATTTTATGTTGAGAAAAATTCCAAAATCTCAAAAGAAATACATGTGATAATGCAAAACATTATAGGTCTCTTTGGACCAAATGCCTTGAAATATGAAAAAGTCCAACTTCAAGTGCCCATAACTTCTTCATCAAAAATACAAATGATGCAAAATTTAAGTCCAAATTGATTGTCTTGAAAAGATATACAACTTTCATGTTGAAGATTTTGTCATTTGGAGCTTGCATCACTGAGACATAAGGGCTTGAACTTTGGCCAATTTTGAAAATCTCACATATGCATGTTTTGCACCCTACACTTCATGTCCAATTTTCATCAATTTCCAAGGCCCAAATTGAGTTTTGATCAACATAACAAATGATCCTTATGCAATAAGCCTTCCAACCATTACTCATAAGGAGGTGTTCCTATTTTTAACATGTCATTTTCGAAGGCTTTAACCTAATAGTGCATTTTTTGAAAATCATTTAAATTGCCTTGCATGAGCTACTACTACTAAATCTGCACGTCCATTTTGCTTTCATCATGCATCAACTTTCAATTCCAGTTGGAATTGGGCCCTCCATGCGCCTGTACAGGCCCATGCATGGAGGCCCTTTCCATTCATGCAAGCATTTTGATCATGCATTTCAGCTTGCTTCTCCTATAAATACAAGGCCAATGCTCTTCATTTCTTCAACCTTAAGGCGCCCCAATTGCTGCTAAACTGAAACTTCAGCCCTCACTAAAGGAACTAGTTCATTTTGCTCTCAAATTTTTCAGATCTGAACTTTGGTTTAATTGATCAATTTTCAGATCTTAGAGTTCCTAAACCTTTTTTCCTTGATCTATAGTGTCAACTGTAAGCATTAGCATCCAAGGATTGTGACTCAAAATCTTGCAAATCAAAGGTTCATACCAACTGTTATTTTCTTCGAATCTATTTGCATAGTGCTTAATTCTCATTGTTGTTGTGTGATCTGAAGTCCTCTGCATAGAGGCAACATTGATGTGCTTTCAGTTTTTGAAAATCATGAAGTTCATATGAACACCACAGATCTTCCACTTCTGATTTCTCTCAATATAGAGATCTAGAATGGATTTGAGTGGTACAGGGGTGATGTACATCACCCCAGCTCTCGATTGATGCCTGGATCGTGCCTTTTGGTTACCATTTTAATTTCTGCAATTTTTGACTTGGTCGGAGCTTGGCCGGAGAAGACGGTGGCGCTGGCCACCGTCTGGTCTCCAGATTTAATAAGAACCGTCCATTCATGTTTCCAGATTCAATCTCACGCGTCCTTTGTTATGACTTTATTAATGGCCATGTGTTACTCAGTTGACCAAGGCATATGGTGAACACGCGCTTCTTAGCCGTGTGATGATCCACGTCAATTAATGAATCATCATCAGACGACTCACGCTTTTTCCAATTTCTATTTTCTTATTTTTATTTTCATTTTATTATTTTAATTCCCTTTCTCTTTAAAAATTCATATCTCTCTCATTATTGGTCCAAAAATTATGGGACCAATTTCATTATTCTCCTTTTAATTTCTACTTTATAAAAATGATTTTTAATATTTTTTATTTTATCATTTGATATTTTTTTTAGTAATTTTCTCTTTTCTGGTTATTTTTAATTCATTTAAAATGGTTTTTGATATTCAAAAAATACAAAAATATTTTTCCAACCTCTTTGAATGATGATAGATCTATGAAAAATATTCTCATCAATTTATTATTTTATTTGAGATTTTAGTTCAATTAGGTTATTTTTATGCATTTTTAATTGATTTAAAATAGTTTCTGACTTTTAAAAATGCTGAAATTTTTTGTCAAACATTGTTTGACCTTGTTGAACTTGTGATAATTCACTTGGACTTTTCAAAGTTGATTTGAAGTGAGTTTGAAGTTTGACCTTTCTTTATTATTTTAATTCAAGTTTTATTTTAATATTAAAAAATGCCAAAAATATTTTATTTGTTTCTTGACTTCTAATCTTCATCTTGCTTTTGTTTTCTATTGTTTGACCTTGATCTTCTCTATCTTTGGTCAATACTTGTTGATTATCTCATTCCATTTCAATTAATGCACTTTAATTCTTCATCTTCTTCTTCTTCTTCTTCTTCTTCTTTTGATCAATGAGTTAAAGATTGGTGGTTAGCATTGATACATGAAGGTTTAATCTTCCTTGATTCAAATCTAATTCATCTTTATCATGGATCAAGTGAATGGTTTTGCATTAAGGATAAGTTGCTTCCTAAATCATGCAAAGAACCTGAATCAATACAAGATCATTTCTCATCTTCTTTTTGGCATGGCAAATTCTTGGAGTTTGATTCACTAATTAAGACCTCTAACTTGTGTTGTTGCCTACATTATTATTGACCGACCTCGGATAGTTGTGACTTCTACATAAGTCCAATTACGATTATTTAACATAGCGCTAAATTGCCTTATGGCACACTAACTCTAACACTAACCATTAACCATTAACATTTAATTTTTGCTTTTTACATTTATGCAATTTACTATTCTTGTACATATTATTCATTTGTTTTGCTCTTTGCTCACTTGAGCACATGTTTATGTTAATGCAATTTGCCTTTTGCTCACTTGAGCACAAAATTGTGTATATATTATTGTGCTTGTGTTTTGTTTTGATTGTTGTGGACCAAATGCAAAAAATGGACAAATGGACTTAGTTTCTAGGATATTCCCTATGCAAAATTGGAGTAAAAGGATCCTAATGTTGAAGATGGATTAGAAGGACCAAATCTCTAAACTCACTATTGTCCATTCTTGATTTACTTCATAGAACTCTTTGATGTGTGTGCTTTTGTGCTAGGGAATACTATTTGAGCCAAATTGAAGAACCATTGCCATGTTCATCCAAAGTGAAAGACACAAGAGCCATTGAGGATCTTCTAAGAGCTTGCTTGATTAATTTGATTGCTTGAGCTTACACTTATTTTGCTTGCATATTCCAAAGGATGGGAGCTACTTGGATCATCAATATGATCTCAAGAGAGGAACTCCATTTGTGGTCTTCTTTCTTATCCCCCATCTCTTATATGATTAGGAATTTAGCCATTCTTCTTCTTCCCTCCACTCTAACGCAAGCCAAAACTTTTGTGCAAACATTTAACACTTCTTTCTAAACATTAGAAACCTAAGCCTTATGCTTTTAATTTTCAAATCTTTTTCATAACACCCATTTTGAATTGAATCTTTAAGCCAACTTTGATCATACTTTGTAAATACTTTTCATTGGTAAATATAACTCATTTAAATACTTTTGTGGTTTCAATGGCCACTTTCTTAATCAAAACTTTTCACAACCTTTAGCTATTAGGTTTGAGTTATCCTTGAGGTAGATGTAATTCTCACCTATATCCTTAGTGATGGACAATGAGTCTTCCATGCTTATTATATGGTTAACCCCTCACTAGCATGTTGAAGTTATCCTCACATGGTGGATTTGTGGTTTTAGGTTGAGTTTTCTCCCTTAGATAACAAAAGACCTTAAGGCTTTTGGACCAATCAATTCACCAACTCATTTTGAGATTTTTACCCCGAACTACGAGGTTTTGATCCTAATCTTTTTTAAGATGGTACGTAGGCAATGGGTTTATCCATCCAAACACAAATTGTAAATAACTTGTATATTCTCTTCTCATCTCTTCAATCATGTTTGCACAAATAATTTTTCACAAAATACCAACCTTACAACAAGTATGAAAAGGGCTCCCTAGGAGTACCTAGGATGTTTTGGGTGCTTAAAACCTTCCCATTGCATAACCAACCCCCTTACCCCGATCTCTGACATTTTTACTAGTTTTTGATTCGATAAAACTTTTAGGTTTTTGTTCGCTTTCTAACCATTCCTTTGGATAAATAGAAGTGTGGTGGCGACTCGACTTGTATGGTTTACCTTGGATTTAGTCAATATCTCTAATGGTAACGTATACCCCGCTACACAAAGTCCCTACCTTTATCAGGGCCTTTACAAATATAACACTACACAATCCCTCAAGCACGGGGCTTTTTTATGAGGGGAGAAGTATTTTAGACCATGGATCATTGGAGTATCCCGAGACCCTAAATTTCTAAAGTTCCTGACAACATATATGATGAACCAGATCGATTAGGTTTTAGGTTCTCAAGTGAAGTTACATTTAGCCCGTCTGTTGAGACCATAAGTCTTTCTGGCAAGGCATTGAACCTCTCTGGTGGGACTTCTATCAAGCCCCCATATAAGACCTTTGACTAAGTCTCTTATGATAGACTTCATATACCCTCTAAGGTGAGATTCCCATATGGACTCCCGCCCTAGGAAACTCTAAGCCCCTCGAGTGAAGATTTGGATAGCCTGTTTGATGGAAACTCTTAGTCTCGTAGGCGAAGTTATATTTGACTTGACTAATGAAACTATAAGTCCCTCATTCAAGGCGTTTAACCTCTCGAGTGAGACTTCTATCAAGCCCTCAGACAAGACTTTTGACTATGTCTCTCGGGCTAGACTTCAGGTGCACCTCTATCGCGATATTCGTATATGAAGTCATGCCCGAGGAAACTCTAAGTCCCTCGGGTGAAGAGTTGGATAATCTGCTTTATGGGAACTCTTAGTCCCACAAGTGAATATATATTGAGCCTGATTAATGATATTATAAGTCCCTCGGGGAAGACACTGGACCTCTTAGGAGGGACTTCTATCAAGCCCTCAGATAAGACTTTTTATTAAGTCTCTTAGGCTAAACATCGGTCACACTTCTAGGGTGAGATTCATATGTGAAGTCCCACACAAGAAAACTCTAAGTCCTTCGGGTGAAGAGTTGTATAACCTGATTAATGGGAATTCTTAGTACCACATTATAATTTATATTGTCCCCGATTGATGAGACTACAAGTCCCTCAGGTGAGGCATTAAACCTCTCAGGCGGGACTTCTATTAATCCCTCAGGCAATTTTTTACTAAGTCTCTAAGTCTAGACTTCAATCGCACCTCTATAGCGGGATTCATATATGGGTCATGCATGAGGAAACTTTAAGTCCCTTAGGAGAGGAGTTAGATTAAGCATATTTGTATTGCCACAACGAGCGACAATGATCTTCCTGTGGAAGCCAACATTCATAATATTGCCTTAAGAGGTAATAAGGATCTTCCCAAGGGATTCCAGCTGTCATACGGTGAACTGACTTTGGTGTGTTTTTGCTTTGGAAAGCAAATGTCGCGGTTAGCAAGAGTCGCCACCGACTTTTCTTTTATCCCATAAGGAAAGGTGGAAAAGAACAGGAAAGACCTGGATTAGATTTTGGGTTCGGGAGGTACATTATACAAAGGGAAGGTGTTAGCACCCTTTGTATCCATGGTTATCCATGGGCTCTTAATTGCTTGATCACTTATGTTTGTCTGGAAAAAGTGGTTGTGAATTGTTTAGAAAATGTTTTGAAAAGAGAATTTAACTTTGTAATGATTCTTGTATGAATGTATACAAAGTGGTTATCTCGTTTAGTTTTGAAAGTTGTTTAGAAAAATATAACTCGGTAATGATTCTAGTATGAATGTATACCAAGTGGTGATTTTCTAAAAGATGTTTGGAAAGGTGTGAGGTGTGAAAAATATTTTAGGTTGTGAGCCAGCAATTAAGAGTTATACCTACCCAAGGTCTTTATGGGTATTTCCTATCCTTATGAGGGTAAAACTGTCCTTACTATTGAGGAGTAAGCAGTTTTATCCTTTGGATGTAAAAGGGTCATCGTAGAGTCATCGATTGGTCATGGAAGGCAACATTTGTAAGGATACCTTAGCATTCGAAGGGACGATCATCATTAACCGTAGGCTACAACGACGGGTCATCGAGGGACAAAATCATATATTCGCAGGCAACATCCGAGGGACTATGATTTATTTTATAGGGACGTGATGATTTAACCGAAGGGTCTTTGCTAAGTGTATCCCCACATTCGCGGGACATGACCATAATACCGTAAGGCAACAAAGAGAGGTCCAAGATCACATATTCAAAGGCAATATTTTACAATCGATTAGGTAGTTGTAATCAATTAGGTAATTAGGTCCATATTAATTAAGTAATTAGGATGAATCTCCACATTAAAATCAATTAAGTAAATAGGATGAATCTCCACATTAAAATCAATTAAGTAAATAGGATGAATCTCCACAAGGGTATCCCACAAATAAAGTGGGATACCTAGCAAGCTATCCTCTTCGGGAGTATGTGAGTCCTTACAATATTCAGCAAACAAGTCAGAATACCAAATGGGGGTGCAATCGAGGATTACACCGCAAAGGAAAACACAGCAGTAGGAATGTCAGGCAATATAACGCATGATTAACATAGAACAGATCAAATAAGCACAGAACAAAACACCCAAAATATTAGCGACTGTCACGTTCGCCTCTGCCTCGCCTAGCGAAGGCCTAGCGAAGGCCTAGCGAATACTCGCTACAGGCTCGCTTAGCGATGTGCTAGCGAGCGGCTGCGGGTTTTGAATTTCAGAACAGTATGACCTCAGCCTGCTGCACGCCTTATGGCGTCCAATACACAAATTACATGGTTCAGCATTCACAATATTCAGGCACACTTAAATTCACATGCAAAACCTCAAATATGTTTATGAATTCAATTATAATATCACATGAAAATTAAGAACATAAAGCGGTAATGGTAATACAAACCTGTTTGCAATCGAATTGCAACCTTAAATTGGCAAGTCAGATTGAGTTGGGCGGAGGTGACCTTGATGCGGATGAGCTTCCTTCAGGGTTTCTTTTAGGGTTGCTCTGAATTCTCTTGGTTAGCCTACAGGGTTTGTTGTGCCTTCTTTCTATCTCCGGTTTTCCTTCCATTTTCGTTCTCCCCTTTTTCTCACTGAAGTTGTGGTATTTATAATGCTCTTTTTATGACCTAATGGGCTCAGAATGAAGCCCAGAATTTTCTGGTATTCGCAAGCTTCGCTAGGCGAGTATTGTAGCGAAGGGTTCGCTAGGCGAAGGATTTGCTCGCCTAGCGAGCATGCCAGTTTGGGTCTTTTTCTGGATTGGGCTATTTGTGAGCTGGGTCTTGGTTCCTTTAAGGTCAATGCCTTGGAAAATAAGTTGGGGTGCCTTAAAAAATGTCTTGCAAAATTAACGGGCAAATTTTGGGGTATGACAGCTGCCCCTGTTCAATTTTCTTGAACCGAGAGAATTAGGATGGTATGTATGCCATTCGTGGTCTGGAGGTGGAAGATTATTGAACACTTAGAATGCCCCAAAATTTTCACTTGTTAATCAACAGTTTATCTTGATGAAGATGGGCTTAAAGATGCCATCCAGGAAGTTTGATGATGAAAGCTTCAGAGTGCGTCGTACATTAGATGATATCTGAAGACATGGGTGTCATACCGGGTCATACGCTAGACCATATAGTGAGTTCTCCATTATGCTGTCGACTTTGCTAGGGAGTCAGAGTGTGTTATACGCTGCTGGGGATAAGGGATCAGAATGGATCATACGCTAGACCGTATCTGAATAGCAGAGTGAGTTATTCATTAGGCGGATGACTTCGCTGGGGATGAAAGATCAGAATGGATCGTACGCTAGATCGTATCTGAGTTGAAGATCCAAATGGGTCGTACATTAGACCGTATTGGAGTTGCAGAATGAACCGTACGTTAGGCTGTATCTGAAGAAGAAAGTAGTCGTACGCTAGACTACATCCCGGAATGTACCGTACGCTAGGCAGTATCTGAGGATTTGAAGGTCAGAATGGATCATACGTTAGATCGTATCTGAGTTGCAGAATGAGCCGTACGTTAGGCTGTATCTGAAGAAGAAAGTAGTCGTACGCTAGACTACATCCTGGAATGTACCGTACGCTAGGCAGCATCTGAGGATTTGAAGGTCCAAATGGGTCGTACGCTAGACCGTATTGGAGTCGCAGAATGTCAGGATGGATCGTACGTTAGATCGCATCTGAGTTGAAGGAGTCATATGTTGAGCTGAATCAGAGTGAACCGTACGCCAGGCTATATCTGATAGTATTTGTATATGTTGCATTTGCAATGAATATCTGGGGTGGGTTTAATGATGCCACCATTGGGCGGATATCAGAGCGCTTGCCAGAGTGAATGCTCATATGGATTGTATCTGAGAGATGTAGTTGAATCTTGAATGTAATTGATAAAGATGTCCGTCTGGATGGACCTTTGTTTTGACTGTACCAGGAGGATAATTAATTGAAAAATAAAGTTAGCTCCATGCCATGTCATGATGCATGAGATGTTTTATGCTTATGAAAATAAATGCGAACAATGTATGCATGCGTATGTTGTGAAATGATGTAATGAATGAATTATGCGTCTGAAAAGTTTTTTTTTTCTGGCGACCCCCTGGGGAAAATAAATCCTCATCTTCTGGTTGGAGATACTTGTATTGATGACCCCTTCTCATCTAGGGATACTTGATTTCTGTCTGATGGTAGAAATATTTAACAGAAGCCCGACTGGGGGTGGAAGAGATGACCAATTTGTCTAGTAATGCCAATTGATTCTGGGGAATAACTGGCTTTGCTGGGGAATAGAATTAGCAACGGATTCATTGGAAAGCATGGTTAGACCTTCTCCTCAATCCTGAAGTCTCATAGTGATTTCTATTTCTATTTTATGCATGCATTTTTGGTAAACATCGATCATATTCAAATGCATATATTAATTCAAATTAAATCAATGGACGTCTACGCAAACAAAACAGAGAAAGTAAAACGAAAGCATCTTTTTGGAAATAAAATTATATTGATTTTGAAAGAGGGCCTATAAACAGGCAATTTGTGTACATGGAGACAGAAATCCTAGTAAGAGGAAATTGTCGAGAACATAAAGAAAAGCTATGAAGGAAAAGCCCTGTTGATTTTAATTCTACTACTGTCATTATGTCTTCAAGCGTCTCATCTCCTGCTATCGGATAGAATTGATTGGCTTGTTCAGTCCCTTGAACTTGGATAAAGTTGTCTGAGAACGGGGTATAGTCATACACTTTTAATCCCTAATTTTTGCCTGGACCGCTTTTTCAGGTTTTCAGTCCACCAGGATACCCTTTTTTGCCCAAGCCGCCTTTTCAGGTTTTCGACTTGCCGGGTGTACATTTTTATATGTTTATCCCTAATTTTTGCCCGAACCCTTTTGGTTCGCCGGGATGCCCTTACTTTTGCCTAGGTACGTCGACCTAGCGGGTCTCTTTTATGCGTAGTATTTTTTGACTATGTCTCCGTTCACGGGATGTGGGAAGTCTTCACCGTCCATCGTAGCAAGTATCATGGCTCCACCAGAGAATACCTTCTTAACTACAAATGGCCCTTCGTATGTGGGAGTCCATTTGCCCCTGGGATCACCTTGTGGTAGAATGATACGCTTGATAACTAAGTCGCCGATTTGATACACCCGTCTCTTGACCTTTTTGTTGAATGCCTGGGTCATGCGCTTCTGATATATCTGCCCATGACAAACAGCCGCGAGTCTCTTTTCATCAATCAAATTTATCTGATCGAGTCGAGTCTGAATCCATTCATCCTCATCTAAGCTTGCCTCTTTCATGATTCTTAGAGAGGGAATCTGAACCTCTACCGGTAGGACAACTTCCATTCCATAGACTAAAGAGAAAGGAGTTGCCCCTGTCGAAGTGCGTACTGAAGTGCGATAACCATGAAGAGCAAATGGTAACATCTCGTGCCAGTCTTTGTACGTTACTGTCATCTTTTGTATGATCTTCTTGATATTCTTATTAGCAGCCTCCACGGCGCCGTTCATCTTTGGCCGGTACGGAGAAGAGTTATGATGTTTTATCTTGAATTGTGTGCAGAGTTCAGTAATCATCTTGTTGTTCAAATTAGTGCCATTATCAGTGATAACTCTTTCAGGGACGCCATATCGACAAATAAGACTATTCTTGATGAACCGTGCCACCACATTCTTGGTGACAGAAGCAAATGAGGTTGCCTCTACCCACTTTGTAAAGTAATCAATAGCCACGAGGATGGAACGATGTCCGTTGGAAGCAGTAGGTTTAATCTCTCCAATCATATCAATGCCCCACATTGCAAAAGGCCAAGGGGCTGTCAACACGTTTAAGGGAGCAGGAGGCACATGTACTTTGTCCGCATAGATCTGGCACTTGTGACAAGTTCTGGAGTGATGGTGGCAATCAGCTTCCATGGTAGACCAATAATACCCTGATCTTAGAATCTTCTTGGCCATTGTATGTCCACTAGAGTGAGTCCCAAAAATACCGTCATGCATGTCTTCCATAATCTTTTCTGCTTCCTTTTTATCCACACAACGAAGCAAAGTCGAATCATGATTACGTTTATATAATATTCCATTACTCAAAAAGAATTTAGCGGAGAACTTCCTCAGGAATTTTCTGTCATTGATGGACGCCCCTTCAGGGTATTCCCGAGCTTCTAAATATCTTTTTACTTCGTGGAACCAAGGTTTCTCTTCTACTTCATCAGCGTTAAGTTCATAACAATATGCTGGTTCATCTAGTCGTTCAATGGTGATCCTGGGAGCTTCATTGTCCCATCTGACTCTGAACATAGATGACATGGTGGCCAGGCGTCTGTCAATTGATTCTCTTCTCGTGGGATATGTTCGAATGTAATCTTTTCAAAGTATGGGATTAATGTCAACACCCGCTCTCGATAAGGTATGAGATTCGGATGTTTAGTGTCCCATTCTCCTTTGATCTGACTAATTACTAATGCTGAGTCTCCGTACACACTCAAAAACTTGATTCTCAGGTCTATAGCAGCTCTGAGTCCCAAAATACATGCTTCATACTCGGCCATATTGTTGGTACAATCGAAACATAGTCTAGCAGTGAAAGGTGTATGGCAACCCTTGGGAGAAATAATTACAACACCAACACCATTACCCAACGCATTAGAAGATCCATCGAAAACCATAGTCCATCGGGATCCTAGTTCGGGTCCTTCATCTGGTCCAGGTTCTTCGTAATCAGTAACAAGCATGACATCCTCATATGGGAACTCAAAATTCATAGATTGGTAATCCTCCACTGCTTGATGAGCCAAATGATCAGCTAGCACGCTTCCTTTGATTGCTTTCTGGGTAGTATACTGGATATCATACTCTGTTAAAATCATCTGCCATCTCGCTATTCTTCCGGAGAGGGCAGGTTTCTCAAATATGTATTTGATGGGATCCATCTTAGAAATCAACAAAGTGGTATGATTCAACATATACTGTCTTAGTCGGCGAGCAGCCCAGGCCAAAGCACAGCAAGTTCTCTCGAGCAGTGAGTATCTTGTTTCACAGTCGGTAAACTTTTTGCTAAGGTAGTATATGGCATGCTCTTTTCGACCAGACTCATCATGTTGCCCCAACACACACCCCATTGAATTTTCTAACACGGTCAAATACATGATTAGAGGTCTTCCTTCAACTGGTGGCATCAGGATCGGAGGTTCTTGGAGATACTTCTTGATTTTGTCAAAAGCTTCTTGACATTCACCATTCCATATCATCTCTTGATTCTTCCTCAGTAGTTTGAAGATGGGTTTGCAGGTAGCAGTTAAATGGGAGATAAACCGGGCGATGTAATTCAAACGTCCCAAGAAACCTCTGACTTCCTTATCTGTACGGGGCACTGGCATTTCTTGGATAGCTCTCACCTTAGCCGGGTCAACCTCAATTCCTTTACCACTGACAATAAATCCCAAGAGTTTACCGGATCTTACTCCAAAGGTGCATTTGTTCGGGTTCAATCTCAGCTTGTATTTCTTCAACCTCTCAAACAATTTGTACAAATGATTGAGATGTTCTTCTTCAGTATGAGATCTGGCTATCATGTCATCCACATATACTTCTATTTCATGATGAATCATATCATGGAACAAAACCACCATAGCACGCTGGTACGTTGCCCCGGCGTTCTTTAAACCGAATGACATTACTTTGTAACAGAAAGTGCCCCATTGCGTCACAAACGTAGTTTTCTCCATGTCTTCAGGTGCCATCTTAATCTGGTTATAACCCGAGAACCCATCCATGAAGGAGAATACTTTGTGTTGAGCGGTGTTATCTACCAGAACATCAATGTGCGGAAGTGGAAAGTCATCTTTGGAACTCGCTTTATTCAAATCTCTGTAATCGACGCACATTCGCACCTTACCATCCTTCTTCGGTACCGGTACCACATTAGCAACCCATTGAGGATAAGAAGTAACAGCCAGAAAACCTGCATCAAATTGTTTCATAACCTCGGCTTTGATTTTCTCAGACATTTCAGGACGCATGTGGCGAACTTTTTGCTTAATAGGACGACAATCTTCCTTCGTTGGCAAACGATGCACTACTATATCAGTATCCAATCCTGGCATGTCTTCATAAGACCAAGCAAAAATCTCTACATAGTCATGTAACATCTGAATCAATCTTTCTTTAATACTGTTTTCCAAGCCTGCTCCTATTTTGACTTCTTTCTTGTCCACTTCAGTACCCAGGTTTACAATTTCGATTGACTCTTCATGCGGCTGTATAGTCTTCTCTTCTTGCAGTACCAGTCTGGCAAGTTCTCCAGGTACTTCACAATCTTCCTCACTTCCATCCTCGGCTTGGTAGATCGGATTTTCAAAGTCATAATGAACAATAGTAGAACCATTATCAACAGGATCTAGAGTGGGTATGGATCTGCAATTCGTTACGTGAGTGTGTGTAAGAAAACATAGCTTTTTCGGAAGATGACAGGAAAGATAAAGAGCACAATATTTGAATGCGAAAAGCCCATTGATTTATTGAATGTGAATATGCTTATAAAAATGACAAAACCTTTAACAAAATTTAATACATTAAAATAAGCAATAACAATTACTCCTGACTAAAGGAAATCAGGATAGTGTCTTCAGCCTTCCAATTATTGAGTCCGTCGCCAATTGTTGGGAAAATCCAACTATCCAAGTCACAATCGTTATCAGCATCTTCCACAGCATTGACAGTCTCGTCATGGTTAGGCAGAGGGGCAGTGATGTCATTAGGAGTCTCCGGAGGATCAGAGGTAGCCGCCTGTATCTTTCCATTTCGAATGCCGCGTTCCACATGCTCACCTGTTAATATAAGTTCAGTGAAACCCGATGAGGAACTTCTCAATAGATGGCTGTAGAATGGGCCGGTCAGTGTGCTCATGAACATGTCCACTAATTCTCGATCAGTCATGGGGGGTTTGACTCTGCCAGCCAAATCTCTCCATTTTTGAACATATTCTTTGAAGCTTTCTTTAGAGCCCATAGTCATATTCTGCAACTGTAACCGAGTAGGGGCTAATTCAGAATTATACTGGTAATGCTTGTAGAAAGTTGTTGCTAAATCAGTCCAGGTGTGGATGTTAGAGCTCTCGAGCTGATAATACCACTCTAACTGTGTGCCAGACAGACTCTCTTGGAAGAAATGGATCCATAGTTTCCTATCAGTGGTATACGGCTGAATCTTTCTCACATAAGCTCTCAGATGCATCTGAGGACAAAATGCCCCGTCGTATATAGTGAAAGTGGGGATCTTGAATTTGCGAGGAATGACCACATCAGAGACCAGACCCAAGCCTTCGAAACCCAGACCGGGCGCCTTATGACCCTCCATAGCTAGCATGCGTTCTTCCAGCAACTTATATTTAGCATCTTTTGGAGAGTACAGTTCATTTTCATAATCTTCATCATCGTCCTCATGGTTGAAAGGGTCAGCATTCTCATCTTCCGAATCATTTTCTGTCCCCTCTTCTTGATTCTTCGGAATTCTAATCTTGACTCCTGCAGCCTGTCCTTTGAGCCTTCTTCCCGGGTTAATGTAACTCACAGGTTTCTGGTCTTTCTTCTTCTCGAGCAAGAGAGCCTTCAGTTCCTCCTGCCCCTTGGATAAGTTCAAGATCATCTCCTGGAATTGAGCATTTTGAGCCTGGAGATCTTTGACAGCTTGTTCGAGGTCCATTTTTCTGTTTGGAGGAGAACCATGAGAACATTGATCACTTTAGAGTACCTGTTATGCAATGTGATGTTATGCTATGCAATGTATGAAATGTTTTCAATGTTTAAAGTCCTTGAAATGGTTAGCACAATGCCACGATGTCATGATGTTATGATGTTATGATGTTATGATGTTATGATGTTATGATGTGAAGTAAATAACAAGCACAAGCAAGTCACACAACCATCATTCCTAGGTTTTAAGGCTTGCATGAGTTCCATAGGTAAGTACCCTCCCCACTGAAGTTTGGTTGGTTCCACCTGTCCTAGAATAGTAACCGGGTTCTAGAAGGATCTCAAATCATTGACTTTCCTTTAAGTCCACTTCAGTGCAACACCAAGTGGTTGACCGAAGCTTCCCTAAAGTCCAATCTCAAAGAGTGTAGTATCGAGTCTCAACCAACCTCAGTCGGAACCGAAGTCAGTTATCTCACTACTTTCTAATGGCTAGGATGAGTCAATTAGGGTTCTAAAGGTCTGGTTAATGCTTTGATGACACCACGCGGAAGCCAAATTTTTCCTCAAGTAAACATGAGGAACATCAGGACATCCAAAGTGCCACATTAACCGTAGCCATCATTTTGACCATTCCAGTATACGCCAGATAGTCGCGATGATCTATTGCTACTTACCTAAGGTACACTAGATCCGGGTGTAGGATCTTTCACTCAAGCATAAAATACCCAAGCAATCCCTTAAAAGTAAATCAGACAATTTGAATAAGTGATCTTGTTTTTAAGGTAACCTCTCTTTTTAAGGCATCCCCAGCAGAGTCGCCAGTTTTGTCATATGGTGAACTGACTTTGGTGTGTTTTTGCTTTGGAAAGCAAATGTCGCGGTTAGCAAGAGTCGCCACCGACTTTTCTTTTATCCCATAAGGAAAGGTGGAAAAGAACAGGAAAGACCTGGATTAGATTTTGGGTTCGGGAGGTACATTATACAAAGGGAAGGTGTTAGCACCCTTTGTATCCATGGTTATCCATGGGCTCTTAATTGCTTGATCACTTATGTTTGTCTGGAAAAAGTGGTTGTGAATTGTTTAGAAAATGTTTTGAAAAGAGAATTTAACTTTGTAATGATTCTTGTATGAATGTATACAAAGTGGTTATCTCGTTTAGTTTTGAAAGTTGTTTAGAAAAATATAACTCGGTAATGATTCTAGTATGAATGTATACCAAGTGGTGATTTTCTAAAAGATGTTTGGAAAGGTGTGAGGTGTGAAAAATATTTTAGGTTGTGAGCCAGCAATTAAGAGTTATACCTACCCAAGGTCTTTATGGGTATTTCCTATCCTTATGAGGGTAAAACTGTCCTTACTATTGAGGAGTAAGCAGTTTTATCCTTTGGATGTAAAAGGGTCATCGTAGAGTCATCGATTGGTCATGGAAGGCAACATTTGTAAGGATACCTTAGCATTCGAAGGGACGATCATCATTAACCGTAGGCTACAACGACGGGTCATCGAGGGACAAAATCATATATTCGCAGGCAACATCCGAGGGACTATGATTTATTTTATAGGGACGTGATGATTTAACCGAAGGGTCTTTGCTAAGTGTATCCCCACATTCGCGGGACATGACCATAATACCGTAAGGCAACAAAGAGAGGTCCAAGATCACATATTCAAAGGCAATATTTTACAATCGATTAGGTAGTTGTAATCAATTAGGTAATTAGGTCCATATTAATTAAGTAATTAGGATGAATCTCCACATTAAAATCAATTAAGTAAATAGGATGAATCTCCACATTAAAATCAATTAAGTAAATAGGATGAATCTCCACAAGGGTATCCCACAAATAAAGTGGGATACCTAGCAAGCTATCCTCTTCGGGAGTATGTGAGTCCTTACAATATTCAGCAAACAAGTCAGAATACCAAATGGGGGTGCAATCGAGGATTACACCGCAAAGGAAAACACAGCAGTAGGAATGTCAGGCAAAATAACGCATGATTAACATAGAACAGATCAAATAAGCACAGAACAAAACACCCAAAATATTAGCGACTGTCACGTTCTCCTCTGCCTCGCCTAGCGAAGGCCTAGCGAATACTCGCTACAGGCTCGCTTAGCGATGTGCTAGCGAGCGGCTGCGGGTTTTGAATTTCAGAACAGTATGACCTCAGCCTGCTGCACGCCTTATGGCGTCCAATACACAAATTACATGGTTCAACATTCACAATATTCAGGCACACTTAAATTCACATGCAAAACCTCAAATATGTTTATGAATTCAATTATAATATCACATGCAAATTAAGAACATAAAGCGGTAATGGTAATACAAACCTGTTTGCAATCGAATTGCAACCTTGAATTGGCAAGTCGGATTGAGTTGGGCGGAGGTGACCTTGATGCGGATGAGCTTCCTTCAGGGTTTCCTTTAGGGTTGCTCTGAATTCTCTTGGTTAGCCTCCAGGGTTCGTTGTGCCTTCTTTCTATCTCCGGTTTTCCTTCCGTTTTCGTTCTCCCCTTTTTCTCACTGAAGTTGTGGTATTTATAATGCTCTTTTTATGACCTAATGGGCTCAGAATGAAGCCCAGAATTTTCTGGTATTCGCAAGCTTCGCTAGGCGAGTATTGTAGCGAAGGGTTCGCTAGGCGAAGGATTTGCTCGCCTAGCGAGCATGCCAGTTTGGGTCTTTTTCTGGATTGGGCCATTTGTGAGCTGGGTCTTGGTTCCTTTAAGGTAAATGCCTTGGAAAATAAGTTGGGGTGCCTTAAAAAATGTCTTGCAAAATTAACGGGCAAATTTTGGGGTATGACACCAGCATTCATAATATTGGCTTAAGATGTGGAAATGATCTTTCTAAAGGAATCTAACATTAATAATATTATCTTAAGAGGCGACAAATATCTTCGCCATGAAATCTAGCATACAAATATTGCCTTTAGAGGCAACAAGGATCTTCATGATGAATTCCAGCATACAAAATATTGCCTTAAGAGGCGGCAATGATCTTCGACATGAAGTTCATAATATAAAATATTGCCTTAAGAGGCGACAAGGATATTCGCCATGAAGTCTAACATTCATAATATTGTCTTAAGAGGTGGAAAAGATTTTCCTAATTAAGTATAACATTCATAATATTGCCTTAAGAGGTGGTAAGGATCTTCCTATGGAGTCCTACATATAAAATATTTCCTTAACAGGCGGCAAGGATCTTCGCCATGAAGTCCAACATATAAAATATTGCCTTAAGAGGCGGCAAGGATCTTCAACATGAAGTTTAACGTGTAAAATATTACCTTAAGAGGTGGAAAGAATCTTCTCCATGATGACTAGCATACAAAGTATTGACTCAAGAGGTGGTAAGGATCTTTGCCATGAAGTCCAACATACAAAATATTTTCTTAAGAGGCAACATGGATCTTTGCCATGATGTCCAACATACAAAATATTGAGAAAATGCTCTTGTTGTTCATAAATATTCAAGAAATTCCTAACAGATATTTAATTATGTCTCTCAAGAAACTACAACAATCTAATTGTAATAATATTTAAGATGAAGGGTGTTCCAACTTCTAGGTAGGAGTAGTCCGTCTAATTCTTGCAACTTGTACGCCCCGTGGGGAAGCTTTTGGAATATGAAATATGTTTCATCTTAGTTGGGTTATCGTTTTCCCTATTGTGCGGGTAAAACTATTTGTTTCAAGACTAGGTCGCCTTCTTGCATCTTCCTTGACTTTGGAGTTGTACCTTCTTGAGGCTCTATGTTTGGTGGAAAATTCTTGGACATAGGTGAATTCTCTCAATTTGTCGACCAAATCTGTTGCACACTATAATCCTCCTTCGTTTATCTCTTGATTAAATTAAAAATGTTGTCATGAGGGTGTGTCAATATTTACAAGTAACATAACATATTCTTTGTACACCATGGTGAATGGGGTTTACTTGGTAGTAGAGTGAAGGGTGGTGTGATATGACCATAATATTTTGTGGAACAATTATGCCTAAAAACCTTTGGCATCATCAAGCTTATTTTTTAATCCCTTCAGAATTGCCTTGTTTATTGATTCTGCGTACCCATTTACTTGCATATGTACCATGAATATGAAATTCGTCTACACCCATAAATTTTGGAAAAAGTGAGTGATCATATTGATGGCGAACTGGGTTCCATTGTCGTAGTTAATGACTCTAGGAAGCTCAAACTTGCACATAATTTTCTGCCATTAGAAAAGGAGAACTCTTTCAGTTGTGATTTTAGCAACAACTTTTGCTTATATCCACTTTGTGAAGTAATCAACTCCCACTATTAAGAATTTTAGTTGGCCTCGTGCCAGGGGGAACATACCCAAGATGTCCACACCCCACTAGTAAAAAGACCAAGGTGAAATCATTGAGTGAAAAAACTCAATTGGCCATGATAGAGTTTAACATGCCTTTAGAAATAGTCACACTTCTTGACAAAAGTGATGATATCCTTCATCCGAGTATGTCGACAGTATCCCGCCCTAAGCAATTTGTGGGCGAGAGTTTTTCCTCCAATATGGCTGCCACAAGCTCCTTTGTGGACTTTGGCAAGTACTAGGGCGGTTTCATGTTCTCTTTGACATTGTAAAATTGAAGTTTATATACCCATTTTGTAAAGTTTTCCTGCAAGAAGGGTGTATTTATCCGCATGTTTTCAAACCTTTCTTGATTCCCCTTCCTCCGGTGGGAGTTTGTCCTCTTGCATGTATCATAGTATGGGTAACATCCAAATGGTCTCATGGACAACTTCCAGGGAGTAAACTTCACCCGCCTTAATATTGGGGGCGACAAGAGTCTCCTGGATCACTGACCTGTTAAACCATGTTATTTTCAAATTGGCGAGCTAGAACAATAGGTGTTCTCTAAAGTTCTGTTCGTGGGGAACACATACTACTTCAAAATATGTAAAGCAATAGGACATATCTCGTACCTTGTGTAGATATATTATAAGTTAAGGTTCTTTGGCCTGATATTAACCAGAGACTTGGTTGGAGACCAATTGGGAATCATTATTTGCTTTTAGTCGGTTGACTCTCATTTATAGGGAGATGACCATGCTAGTGATGGGAACTTCATACTCTACTTGAATGTTGCTAGCCTTAAACTCAAACTTATGCGCCAGCTTGATCAGTAGGTCATCAAGTCCTTGCAAGATTATTCATGCGCCGTTACCTTTTACATTTAAGGCATCATCAACTAATAATGTCCATTATGGGGTGTATCCTCATCTACAAGCAAGCTAAATTCTACCACAAAATTTGCTAGAGCCTGGGATTTTATACTTCCTCTCATGATGTATTTAACATTGTACTCCGAGAATTCTACCGCCCATGACACCATCCTTTCCTCCTCCACTCACAAATGTTCCTATTTTCGAGGCGAATCGGTTTCGATCAAACATATTGTGTTTCTAAGATATGGCTTTAGGCCCATAGTGCATATTGAACACCTTATACAAATAATGAATCTTCAGTTATTATAACGTCTTAATTCAATTAATTAAGATATTTTAATTCGATTAAGTTTGGTAATTAAGTTTAATTAAAAGTGTTATTTGATCGAATTAATTGATTCTGCTAATCATTCTTAATACCATAAATTAATTGATGTATTACAAGTTCTAATTAATGGATAGTATCCATTTGATTGTTTAGTTATTTAACTCTATATTGCTATCCTATGCATTCATGTACATTCCACACACGAGCCTAATCTTGTTTTTTTATTTTGTACCGTTAACTTCAGCTCTTTTTTACAACTTCAAACCAAATTGAATTGTTTTTCTCTAATGTGACAAAAGCGTTAATTCGAAGCTGAGTATTTCCTATCTAAACTCAGTTATTTATCCAAATTCAACTTCAAATTATTTTCCAAAATCAATATAACTTTCAAAAGATATTTTTGTGAACTTTGGATGAAAAAGATATAGGAAGCGTTCGCTTCACTATTTCTCAATTACTCGAACGATTGGCGTACGCCATATTGCTCGAATATTTGTCACCCAATTAAAAATTTAAAATACCAAATTCAAATTACTTTTCCAAATCAAAAATAATTTCTAAATTCAAATTATTTTAAAACCATAATTATACAAGTTCAAATCACTTCCTTTAAATCAACTACAAATTCTACAACCATTTAATTCTAAATTTTTAGATAATAAAAGGATAGGAGGCGTTCGCCTCATTATCTTTCGATCATTCGAATAATTGGCGTACGCCACATTGCTCGAATTTTCGTCATTTAATTAAAACATCAAACCATAACATTTCAAATCATTTTCTAAATCAACTACAATTTCTAAATCCTTTTAATTCCAAATTTCAGATAATAAAAGGATAGGAGGCGTTCGCCTCACTATCTTTCGATTATTCGAATAATTGGCGTACGCCACATTGCTCGAATTCTCGTCGTCAAAATTAAAAACGCAATCGAATAAATTCAAATCACATTTTAGATCAAACACGATTTCATAAAATAAACTTTAACTTAAACTTCAATTGAGAATGGGAGGCGTCCGCCTCACCATTCCTTGATTATTTGAATAATTGGCATACGCCACATTGCTCAAATTATCGACTTTTCAAAACCTACCAATTCCAAATACAAACTATTTTCGCAAATCAAATACAACGTCTAAAAGCATATCTTTTATAAATTAAACTTCAATGGCAAAAGATGGGAGGCGTTCGCCTCACCATCTCTCGATTATTTGAATAATTGGCGTTCGCCATATTGCTCAAATTATCGACTTCCGATTAAAATACTTTAACTAAACTTGGATAAGGGAATAGGTGGCGCTCGCCTCATTATTCTTTGAATAAGCAAGTAGGAGGCGTACGCCTCACTACCGTGCATATTCGACATTGTAGCACCTCAAATTTGCACCTATCATTATACATACAATTTCATATTAGGTCATAGCATATCATGATCCATTGCATAGCATTTGCATTGTCCCTCAGTTGCCTCAAGAGCAAGCAATCAAGAATTAGGTCAAACTAATCTCCTGATCAGTCAACCAAACAAGCAAAGGAATTTCTCATTGAACCAAGGCCTTGGGGTTTGTCCAACAAGTTCACATGACTTGGGGATCCATTTGAAGTATTTTGGTCAAGGATTGAAGGCTCAGAGGTCATCAGTTCATGCACAGACAGTCAAAAACCCTAAAAAAGTCAACTGTCAGTCAAAGCAATGGATGGTGGTCATTCTTGTGGAATTTGGGCACCATGGTCAATAATCAAGAGTTCATACAACTTGGGACATCATTTGAAGTCAAGTCCTCAAGGAATTAGGGCTTGGAAGTCATCAGTCAATGCACAATCAGACAGAAACCCTAGAAGTCAACTGTTGGTCAACTGTCCATTTAATCAGTGATTGGATGATTGGAATTGGTTTGTGAGAGTTCATTCATGGCCAAATAGTCATCATATATCATGCCAAACACC
This sequence comes from Lathyrus oleraceus, assembly GCF_024323335.1. Lineage (NCBI taxonomy): Eukaryota > Viridiplantae > Streptophyta > Magnoliopsida > Fabales > Fabaceae > Lathyrus > Lathyrus oleraceus. The sequence goes on from NC_066585.1 coordinate 492,029,839, forward strand.
ATCATGGAAGAATTTGAAGCCAGATCAAAAACGGAAACTGGGCCTGTAACTGAAACTTACCAAAAATGGAAAGTTTTGATCCTCAAACTTACATCATGATACAAGCCTCAAATGAATTTTTGCCCAACATGAAAGTTGGAGATCTTGTTCTCCCATTTCCAAAAAGTCCTAGAACTCTCAATTCCCATGTGTGGTTGGCAAGTTATGATCGAATCGATTTCAGAAAATCTTGAACTTCAGAAGGCCATATCTCTCAAACCGTTTGGCCAATTTTGGTGGGGTTTTTTCCTACAAGTCACATTTGATCCCCTCTTTCCAAAAATATAAATTTCATGACCCAAAACGTCACCAATCAAAATGGCATATTTTGACATTTCTCATTTAAATGAAAGTTTGACCAAGAGTTGACTTTTTAATTTAAACATTTTTTCAACATTTGGCCAATTGGAACAGCTCATAAATGTCATTTAGAATGTGTTTGCAAAGTCAAAATATGCAGTACATAAGGCCATTGATTGGTTGCTTGAATTGTAAGAAAAGTACCATTTAACCATACTTGTCCATACCATTAACCATGCCTTGCCTTGTACCTCATAAGGACAGCAATTATGCAACATTTTTTCTGTCATTGTGCACACATTTTGCAGCCAAAAAAATCAGTAGTACATATGGCCTTGCTTGCTTGCTTAAAATTGGGAAGGAAAGGACCAAGACTAGCCATGCTTGGTGCTGCACATAGCAGCCCTGCCACTTTTGCTGTCATGCTACAAACCAATGGCAGCCTCACACCAGCTGATACAGAAAATACTCTCTCTCATTTTGGACATGCTGAGCCAACAATACAAGACAGCAGGATGTGGTATTTTTTGTTCTTCTGTCATGTTAAAAAATCAACAGCAGCCTGGTTCACAAAACTCCAGCATGACTGCCTTGCCAACCTACACAACCAAACAACACACTACAGAACTTCACTCATTTTTTAAGACATCATCTTGGCATTTGTCTAAAGTCTGTCTCAAAACCAAAAAAACTGAAGCATGGCATTTTGTTGTTTTCACATCTCTTCATCATGTTTAAACCAACAGCAGCCAACCTAACCAACAAGCACAAATCAACCTCATTCACTCAAAAAAACTCATCTTGCTTTGCATTTCAAAACCTGTCAAAAGAAAACTCCAAAGTGGCAAGACATGGCCTAACCACAAGACAACATAACAGCAAATAGAAACACCATTTTCCTGTCATTAAACAAAAACCAGCTGAACATATCATTAGCAGACCCTAAACATATGATATTTAAGTCTCATTTTTCTGGTTTTACAACCCTAGTTTTTCACAGCCACACACCAAAAAATACACTATTCTCTCATTTGCATTTTGGCTCGATTGAACTTTTCTGCCAAACCCTTCAAGACCCTCGAACAAGCCTTTGTTCCTCCATCATCCAAACATCATTTGGGGCCCTATTGCAGCATCACTTACCATCTGAAAGTTCCTTTTCAAGCTCTGTTCCTTCAAGGCATTTCCATGGCAGTTTGGATTTAGAGTGGAACCAAGCAAGTTTGAGCTGAAGTTTCTTCAAGTTTTCTTCATTCCAAAGCATAGTGGACTTCTATTTGAGCTTGCAGCCACCAAACCAACACTGCAGCTCGTTTTTCTTCCAAAACAAGTAAGTGCTCGACCCTCCCTTTTCATCAAACCATGCTATGCCATGTATAGTCCTTGCCATGATGAGTCTATTGCAACTTATATTATGCTAAATGGTTGATTCTGTTGAGAGAAAATTGAATTTCATTTTTTGGTGTTCATGGTAACTTTTGCTCGATTTGCCTTGCTGGAAGTGTTTTAATGAACTTTGATGATGCATTCTTGTTGTTTGATATGTGCTGATGCTATGGGCTTACTTGATTTGGATTTCTGCACATTTTGAAATTTCAAGTTACACATTGATGTTGAATCCTGCTATGGTTTAAACCTACTCTGCCCAGAAATCCATATGACTCATGTTCAGTTTGTTTGTATTATGTTGCTACATGAGCATTAAGGCCATGACATTGTGTGTTTGTGCTTGAAACTTGTTTGATGTTGATGAACCATAAACATGAAATTGATGCTGCTAATGCCCTGCTGTTATGCTTGAATCATGAATCTGTCCAGAATTTCTCCCATGATTATGCTTATGTTTGTTGTTGGTTAATGATGTTCTGATGTTGGTGTTTTTGAGTTAGTGCTCATTTTGACTGATAATGCTATGCTTTTGTTCTTGGTCGAATTTTGTTCTGATAACATGAACCTTGCTGCTGTTTTGAACCTCATGAACATTGCCATGAAATCCATGTGAAACATTAATGTCCTGCTGCTGTTATTGGTATTTGCTGATCATTTGTACTGCTATGCTGAAGTTGATGTACTGCTATGCTGAATTTCAATTGATAATGATTGATAAACATTAATGTCCTGCTGCTGTTATTGGTATATGCTGTTGTTCATGATTGGTGTTTGAATGATGATTAGTGATGAATACATGATATCATGCTGCTAAACCCTACCATGCCCATAATTCTCCCATGATTATGCTTATGTTTGTTGTTGGCTAATGATGTTTTGATGTTGGTGTTTTGAGTTAGTGCTCATTTTGATTGATAATGCTATGCTGATGTTTGAATCATGAGGATTTTCCACCATGCTGTTTGTTTGCTGTTGGTTATGATGGGTACATGAGGATGATGAACTTGATGCATTGCCCTGCTGTTTTGAGTTTGTTTGTTGGACTTCATTTTGATCAATTGCATGAAGTTACATGAGTTTGAATGCTGAATGCCAATGCTGCTGTTCAAACCTGATGTTATATCCAGATAAACTCCCATGATCATGTTGTTTTGCTGTTAATGTTTATGGCCATGTTCGATTGTTTGATGCTGGATGTTTTTGCTCATGTCAATGGATGATGCTGTTTGAAAATGAGTGCTGTTATGCTATTAACCATGCTGCAAATTGATGATGAATACATGAGCTGCCATGCTGTTAAACCTTAAACTGTCCAGTGATTTTCCATGCTGTTTGTCTTTTGGCATTTGAATGTTTGTTTTGAAGTTGGATAATGAACATGCCCTGCTATTAAACCATGAACATTGTCCAGAAAAATCTATGTGGATGATGAATGTTGCTGTTGTTTGGGTGCTGTTTGAATGATGATGATGTTTGTTGCTGTTGTTTTTTAAAACCAAAGAACCCTGCTGTTCATGAGCTTTACACTTGAATTTCCTGCTGTCTATGTGAATGTTGTTGCTTGAATTGATGAATGCTGATTGCTTGCAAATGCCATGTGGTTGCTAAAATCCCAAGGGTTTATTTGAAAACCAGAAAATTTGAGTTGTTTGGCCAGATCACTGTTTCATTGGCTGAGGACCAATGAAAACATTTCCTTCGCCTTGCCCAAAACGCAGTAGTTTAGTTTAGTGGCGCGCTAATTACTAGTTTGCCACTGCGTTGACCATGTTGACCAATTGCCATACCATTTTGTTCATGTTTGCATCATAATTTCATCCAACTTCCACAATTAATTTCTCATTCATTTTTATTCCAAAAATTGTGAAATTTTTTCCTCATGTTCATGATTGAGTCTAATATTTAATTATGATTTTTAATCATTTTTTCATTGGCTGGATTTTAATTGGTGATTGTTTTCCCAACATGTATGCAATATTGATACCCTTGGCCATTTCAATTGTGAAATACTCATGTTGCATCCAATGAGCTTGAAATTTTTTGTGATGAAACTAGACATGTTGACCTTTGTTTCCATATAGAGTTTGTGGATTTCCCATTTGTGGTTTGCTGTTTATGATTTCTTGAAGTCATGTGTTACATTTGTTGCTATACCATGATCATGCATTTTCCCTAATTTTGTTCACATGCTTCCTCTTATCCAATTGACCCCAAATTTTGCATGAACCATCTATCATATGTCTAGTTTGTGTATGAATTTTCCTGGAATTAATCTTGCTGTTTTCCATTTGATTGTGAATTTTCTTCCATACTTGGTCATTTGTTGACTTTTTGTGCTATGCCTTGCCAAATCTTTTGTGAAATCCTCATACTTTATCACATGACCATGAAATTTCATATGTGATAACTAGACATCTCAAGCTTTGCATTGGTTTTAATCTCATTCATTTCTCTTCTGTTTTCAAATTGATATGATTTTTTGAAGTTGACCCATGCTTGTTGACTTTCTTTGTGCATGCTTGAATTTGGTTTGACTTCATGATTTTCATTGATTGCCTTCCTCTCATCCAAATGGGATGAAATTTGACATGCTTACCATGCTATGTGTTAGGGTTGATCATAATTTATTTGGTGATTTTTGGAAAATGTTTAGATTGCTTTTAAGTTAAGTCTTGCTGTTGACTTCTGTGAGCTTCTGTTTGCCATGTTTTGACCTAATCTGTTCATGAAATGATGATAGTGATTGATATGGATGTGAACCCAATTGGTTGTGTTTCCTAATTGTTTGAACATGATTTTGGATACTTACCCCTTGCTGTTTGGACTTTCTCATTCACTTTTGACCCTAGGCTAGCCCTAGTGGTCCTGTTACTCACCTTTGAGCTTGTGTTTTCAGGTTGACCATCAAGTGGCCATTAAGACCAATTCTTTTGATTGAGCTTACTCAAATATCATTGTCTAACCTATTTGTTTTGTAGGTGGCTTGGCTCACATGCCCTAAGCCTTGTGCCTTGCACATCCATGTGCCTCCAATTAACTGTTGGTGTCTGTTTCTGTTTGTTTTGTTTGAAGTTGCATACTAACATCTGCTTGACTGTTTCAGGTGCTTTAGTTGCTTTTAGTTCCTTGTGAACTTTTGCTTTGCTTTGCTTGTATAAGCAATTTGCATTGAGGTATGTCTCTCTTACTTCATGTAGTCTGGAAGACCTGGCCTGTTACTTGGCCAGGCAACTGTCTGAAGTCCTCCTTAAGAGGCAATGTTTGTGATTGTTTACTTTTGTCCTTGCATAGAGTCAAAGTCCTCCTAAGTGAAGAGGCAATTGGTGGAAGGTAGGGATATGCAATCTATCCCCCACTATTCAGTGTGTCTTCTGTCTTGCTCACACCACTGTGTTGATGCATTGCAGATACCAACCCAAGATCTTGTACAATTGTACAGTTGAGTCAGTTTTAAATGTGTAGAAGGGTTCCCACTTTCTGAACCCACACATTCTTGTCTTGAGCTCTCCCAGGCCAGGGATAAGAGCTGTGAGGTCTCATCCTCACTTCATCCTTTCATCTGCTTCACCTTAGCCCCTCAATGGCAAGGTTAAGAGCACATTCACCCCATTCCAGAGGTTTGTTTGTTGAGGTTGATATGACCCCTTGACTAAAACCTAACCCTTGTTTGAGCCACTTGTTTGACTTGCTTCCTGTGCAAGATAGGATAGTTTGACTTGCTTCCTGTGCAAGTTAGGATAGTTTGACTTGCTTCCTGTGCAAGATAGGATAGTTTGACTTGCTTCCTGTGCAAGTTAGGTTTAGTTTAGACTTGCTTCCTGTGCAAGTTAAGTGTGTGTGGCTTGCTTCCTGTGTGAGCCATGCTTAGGATAGATTGGCCCCTGTGCCATTTAGCTAGAAACCTTAACTTAGGGTTGACTTTGCATGACAACATCTAGGCTCGAGTCGTAGTCTCCCTAGTGTTGTGTCTCCCTCTGTTATCTGGTTAGGCTAGGTCCTTTGTCCCTGCGTAGGGGAACTACATCGCCCTGATCTTCATACCAGATGAAGTATGTAGGCAGGAGATTGAGCTGATCTCTCCGGGCGCCCTTTTCTTTTGTGTGTGTTGTTTGACCTTTGCTAGGCTCGAGTCCCCGTACTCCCTAGCATTTGCTGTCTGTTTGTGTGCGTTTGACAGTTATAGGCTGAGTCCCCGACTCCCTATCTATTTGTTGTGTTGTTTAGGTTCGGATGTCAATGTAAGTCCAGTGATTGGCATTTGGGCTCCACGTTTGCCTCTTTGCGTGTGTTTAGGTTCGGATGCTGACATAAGTCCAGCGATTGGCAGTCGGGCTCCACGTTTGCCTTTGTCTTGTTTTGTTTGTGTGTGTGTCAGCCGAGCTACGAATGCTCTGATTCTTCTCCCGTCCGAGAAGATACGTATGCATAGGATGCGACATCCTAGCGAGCATGTGTCGTTTCCCCAGTCCGAACTACTTCGACTCTGATGTCTATGCCTGATAGACTAAGTAGGCCCAGGATGCGACATCCTGCCGAGTTCAGTTTCAGTCAGTCTCCTTCGTTTCTTTCAGCCAGTGTGTGTGAATATTTGAGCAGTGTTTAGCAACCAATATTTCCTTCCTTTTGTGCGTGGATCCCGTAGAGTACTACGGATGCGTAGGGGTGCTAATACCTTCCCTTCGCATAACCGACTCCCGAACCCATTCTCTTTGGTCGCGAGACCATGTTCTTTCCTAGGTTTACTCTGAGCGTTTCCTTTCCCTCTTTTGGGATAAATAACGCACGGTGGCGGCTCTGTTGTTCTTCTTTTCCCGCCGGTTTTTCGCGCGATGCGACAGCTGGCGACTTCACTGGGGATGTATAGAGAAGTTGACCTACGCTGGTCCATCTTCCCTGAGCGAGTCTCTCCTAGCGCTCTCTAGGTTAGGGTTTTGGTTGCTTTGTGCTGTGTTTATTTATTGCATTCATTATTTACTGTTTGCATTCATTGTTTATTGTTTGCATCTATGTTTGCATTAATGTTTGCATTTATTCATCTGTTCACCTGGCTGGTTGTTTGTTTCTCTCTGTGTGGGGGGGGAGAGTCAGTTGAGGTAAAAGGTCCAATACCCAGACCATGAGTGCAATCTAGGATACCTAGGAATAGAGTGATTCATGGGAAGCGGGTGGTATGGCGCCACTTAGCGGAACATTGATATCACGAGCAGTTCAGACCCTGGTGGGATGCTGTCGTTACATACTTCGGGTGTGTATATGACAGTATTCTGCGAAAGGTTATTTATGCTGCGTTTCTCTCGACCTTACCCTGGCCTAGACTACACCCGTGAGTGGGGAAGGGTTATTTCATTACAGGTACTGTTGGTGACTTGGTTCTGTTGGTGACTCTAGTCCAGACAACAGTTTTCGGTTGACCTTAAGTTGGATTTATGTTCTGAGTTTAGACCGAAGCTTCGACTTTGTGATCAGAGATGCACCGCCAGCCAGTTGTGTCTGCATCATGTGCATCATAGCATATTTATTTTCAAAAAGAAACGCAAAAAAAAAAAAATGAAAAAAAGAAAAAAAAGAGAAAGAAAAAAAAAAGAAAAAAACTAATCCCTGCATGCATATCATTTCTCAGGTACATTCCCGAGCTTGTCTGCTGATAGAGATGGCAACGGTTCCCGAGCCGAAGCGGAAGACCTGTTCCTACAGTTTCCACCGTGAGCCGTTGACTCCACTAGTTGAGTTGGGTAGTCTCGTGACAGACGATCGACTGAGGAGTTTTGTTGGGCGGTATGGAGATATCTTGACAGTGCTGAAGACGGTAGTGGACCCGGTGCCGTTGCAGACACTTCTTCAGTTCTATGACCCGGAGCTTAGATGTTTCACTTTCCAGGATTATCAGCTTGCACCTACTCTCGAGGAGTATTCTATCCTGTTGAGTATCCCTATTCAGCATCAGATTCCCTTTTTGGACGTCCCAAAGGAGGTCGATTTCCGATTGATTGCCAGAGCTCTACGAATGAATGTCAAGGAAGTTGGTGAGAATTGGAAGCCCTGTGGGGAAGTTGTGGGTCTGCCGTTGAAGTTCCTTCTGAGAGTTGCTAGAGATGAAGCCGAGAAGGGGAATTGGGAAGTTTTTCACGCGCAGCTTGCCACCATGATCTATGGGATTGTCCTATTTCCCAGTATGCCAAATTTTGTTGACCATGCAGCTATCAGTATCTTCATTGGAAGGAATCCAGTCCCTACCCTTCTAGCTGATACTTACTATGCCATCCACAGTAGGCATGGTAAGGGTGGAGCCATCAGGTGCTGCTTACCTCTTCTGTTCAAATGGTTCATGTCTCTTCTGCCAGCTAGTGGACCATTTGTAGATACCCAGAGCACTCTTAAGTGGACTCAGAGGGTCATGTCACTCACCTCCTATGACATCAGATGGCAGTCGTACCGGATGGATGTGAAGGATGTCATCATAAGTTGTGGTGAATTCCGGGGCGTGCCACTCATAGGGACCAAAGGTTGCATCAATTACAACCCAGTTCTTTCTCTTCGCCAGCTAGGGTTTGTTATGAGCGAAAGACCGCTCGAAGCAGAGATAGCTGAGAGTTTTTGTTTTGAGAAGCAGAGTGACCCTGTTAGATTGGAGCAGATAGGGAGAGCTTGGAAGTCTATTGGTGTGAAGGACGGATCTGTCTTAGGGAAGAAGTTTGCCGTTGCTATGCCTGATTACACCGATTGGGTCAAGAAGAGAGTGGAAACTTTGTTGCTACCCTACGATAGGATGGAGCCGTTGCAAGAGCAACCACCTTTGATCCTTGCTGATAGTGTACCTGCTGAGCACTATAAGCAAGCCCTGATGGAGAATCGTCTTTTGAGAGAGAAGGAGCAAGACACCCATATGGAGCTGTACAAAGCCAAAGCTGATAAGCTGCACTTGGCCCATCAACTCAGGGAAGTGCAAGGAGAAGATGCTAGCAGACTGAGGAGTAAGAAGAGGTCATATGAGGAGATGGAGTCTATGTTAGATGCGGAGCATAGGGAATGTCTGAGGCTGCAGAGAGCAGAAGCCAGTTATCAGAAGAAGATCAGAGACTTGGAGAAGCAACTCAGAGACAAAGACGCTCAGTTGAAGAAGGAAGTAGAGTTGAGACAGAAATCAGAGGACCACCTTGGAGGAGAAGTCTTGGAGCTGAGAAGACAGTTGAAAGAGAAGATTACTCCTTTACCAGAGTGTTCAGAATGCTCACAGTTGATCGACCAGTGCCATTACCTGAAGACCCTCATTCCTGAAGACCGTCTGTCTTAGTTTGTATCTCTGTTTGTATTTTGTTGAGAATCACCTCCAGGCTTGTTGGATGGGATTCATTTGCGTGTAAGCCATATCTTGGATCTTTTGTTAAGAATCACCTCCAGGCTTGTTGGATGGGATTCTCTTTCTTTGTACGTTGTTTATTCAGATATTCTGTTGACATTGGTTGTATGCCTTTTGCCCTTATGTATGTATAAGGATGTCAGCATTTCCTTGTATCTGTTTGTTCTCTTGTTTCTGCAGGTTGCCGTCTTTTCAGGATGGGTCAGGCTCTTTGAATGCCTGAGAAATGAGCATATCATGTGCATCATACGCATCATTAGCATCATACTCATATCATTTTGCATAACAGGTGTTCTTGATCGTGACTTCTCACTCTTGGTTCCTGTTCAGGCAGGATAGCTGATCAACGTCCGCACCGCTACTCAACAAGACTGAATCAACAGAGAAGTATGGATCAATTTCAAGCTGAGTTAGCTGAGATGAAGGCAAGCATGGCCCAGTTTATGAATATGATGCAAGGGGTTGCGCAAGGTCAAGAAGAACTTCGAGCTATGGTTCAGAGACAAGAGGCTGCAAATCCACCGATCAACCATGCTCCGCCAGAGGGAGGCCCAGTCGATGATAACAATATTGCTGCTGCTGTACCCGTCAACAACTATGCTGTAGGTGATGAGTTAGGGGGTATTCGAATCAACGGTCAACCTATTGTTCCAGATGCCGCTAATGCCAGAGTAGTCCGTGCTCCGGCCCGCAATCCTGTTCCGATTGTTGACAGACAAGAGGATTTGTTCTCTCTGCTCAGTGAAGACGAAGACGTTCTGGGAAGGGTTAATGAGAGAGACCGCAAAGTTGAAGCTCTTGCTGAGAAGATCCGTGCTATGGAAAGTCAGAATTCTCTCGGTTTTGATGTTACCAATATGGGGTTGGTTGAAGGTTTGAGAATCCCTCACAAGTTCAAAGCACCGTCCTTCGACAAATACAACGGTACCTCTTGCCCTCGCACCCATGTGCAGGCTTACTAAAGGAAAATCTCCGCGTATACCGATGATGAAAAGATGTGGATGTATTTTTTCCAAGATAGTCTATCTGGGGCTTCTTTGGACTGGTACATGGAATTGAAGAGAGATTCTATCCGCTGTTGGAGGGATCTGGGTGAGGCCTTTTTGAGGCAATACAAACACAACATGGACATGGCACCGAGCCGGACTCAGCTGCAGAGTCTTTGTCAGAAATCCAATGAAAGCTTCAAGGAGTATGCCCAGAGGTGGCGTGAACTGGCTGCTAGAGTTCAACCCCCTATGCTGGAGAGGGAGTTGACAGACATGTTTATTGGTACTCTTCAAGGTGTGTTTATGGACCGGATGGGGAGTTGCCCGTTCGGTAGTTTTTCTGATGTTGTCATTTGTGGAGAAAGGACTGAGAGTCTAATCAAAGCTGGTAGGATCCATGATGCTGGTTCCTCGTCTTCATTAAAGAAACCCTTCTCTGGGGCACCTCGCCGTAGAGAAGGAGAGACCAATGCTGTACAGCACAGAGGGAGTGTGTACAGAACAAATGCTAACAGAGATCAATATCGTCCAGTAGCTGCAGTGACTATTCCGGCACCTCAACCTCGTCAACAACAACAACCAAGAGTTCAACAACCGCAGCAACAACAACAACAGCAACGTCCTTTCCAGCCTAGGCAGAAATTGCAGGCTGATAGAAGATTTGATCCTCTGCCCATGTCTTACACAGAGTTATTACCCGAACTACTCAAGTTGGGGATGATTGAGTTGCGTACAATGGCTCCGCCTACAGTGCTGCCTCCTGGCTATGATGCTAATGTTAGATGTGACTTTCATTCTGGGGCACCAGGCCACCATACTGAGAAGTGTCGAGCTCTCCAGCACAAGGTTCAAGATTTGATCGATGCCAAGGCGATCAACTTCGCTCCAGTGCCTAATGTCGTAAACAACCCTATGCCTCAGCATGGTGGGCATAGAGTGAACAATATTGAAGGGAAAGAAGCTGAAGATCTGGTTGTTAATGTTGATGATGTTCAGACTTCTCTGCTAGTTGTGAAGTGCCGTCTGCTGAAGGGGGGTGTCTACCCGGGCTGTGATGAAAATTGTTTGGGCTGTGCAGAATCTGAGAATGGTTGCGACCAGTTGAGGACCGGTATCCAGGGTATGATGGATGAGGGTTGTTTGCAATTCAGTAGGGCTGTAAAAGATCGTGGAACAGCGTCAACTATCACCATTTACTTTAAACCGTCTGAAGAACGTGGACCAAGGGTCGTCGGTGCACCTGCAGCAAATGGTACCCCAGTTACCATCCCCGTGCCTGTAACCATCAGTGTTCCAACTACCATCGTTGCGTCTGGGAGAAGGGTTGTTGAGAATAGTAGAGCCGTGCCGTGGAAGTATGATAATGCTCACCGCAATTACAGAAGGGCTGAAAGTCAGACAAGACCAGTGAATCAAACTCCAGTGACAATTGGTTTACCGAATAGAGTTCCTGCAACTGTTGGTCCGGCTGTGGATAATGTAGGGGGTCCAGGAGGTTTTACCAGAAGCGGTCGTCTGTTCGCACCGCAGCCTTTGAGGGACAATAATGCTGAAGCTCTCGCCAGAGCAAAGGGTAAGCAAGTTGTGGTTGAGGAAGAACCTGTTCAGAAGGAGGCGCCCGAGGGGTCATTTGAGAAGGACGTGGAGGAGTTTATGAAGATAATCAAGAAAAGTGACTACAAGATTGTAGACCAGTTGAATCAAACTCCGTCCAAGATTTCTATACTTTCACTGTTGATGTGCTCTGAAGCACACCGTAATGCCTTGCTGAAGATGTTGAATCTGGCTTACGTGCCTCAGGAGATTTCTGTCAATCAACTAGAGGGTGTGATGGCCAATGTGAGCACCAGGCATGGTGTGGGTTTTACCAACCTGGACTTACCGCCTGAAGGGCGAAACCATAACAAAGCCTTGCACATCACCATGGAGTGCAAGGGGGCAGTGTTGTCTCACGTATTGGTAGACACCGGGTCGTCGCTGAATGTGTTGCCTAAGCAAATTCTGAGGAAGATTGATGCAGAAGGGTTTGTGCTTAACCCCAGCGACCTGATCGTTCGTGCTTTCGACGGATCCAAACGCTCTGTGTGTGGAGAAGTTACCTTGCCTGTGAAGATAGGTCCTGAGGTTTTTGATATCATCTTCTATGTTATGGACATCCAGCCTGCCTACAGTTGTCTATTGGGGCGTCCATGGATTCATGCAGCAGGGGCAGTCTCGTCGACTCTCCATCAAAAGCTCAAGTATGTCTGGAACGGTCAGATTGTGACTGTATGCGGTGAAGAGGAGATTCTGGTGAGTCATTTATCCTCGTTCAAATATGTTGAGGTGGATGGCGAGATCCACGAAACCTTATGCCAGGCGTTTGAGACTGTGGCTCTTGAGAAAGTGGCGTACGCTGAGCAGAGGAAGCCAGGTGTTTCAATCACTTCTTACAAGCAGGCTAAGGAGGTCGTTGATTCCGGAAAAGCTGAAGGCTGGGGCAAGATGGTGGATTTGCCTGTTAAAGAAGACAAATTTGGTGTTGGTTACGAGCCTCTCCAAGCAGAGCAGAATAGTCAAGCGGGTCCGAGTACCTTTACCAGCGCTGGGCTGATGAATCATGGCGACGTCTCTGCAGCCGGTAGTGAAGACTGTGACAGTGATTGCGATCTGGACAACTGGGTTCGCCCGTGTGCACCAGGGGGGTCTATCAACAACTGGACGGCTGAAGAAGTGGTTCAAGTTACTCTTCTGACAGAGTAATTTTCTGTTGTTTTGTCATTTTGCATGAAAATCCTACGTTCTGCCCAAGGCGTAGTGATTCATTTTTGTAGGGCCTCATCATGTTTTAATGATTATCATTAATGAAGGACATTTTTTGAACAAATTTTGTGATCCCTGTCTTTCTGTTTTCTGTTTTCACTTTTTTTTCAAAGCAATAAAAATGGCAATGTTTTTTGTTTTTGTGACTTTATTGAACTCTTTTTCTAAAACAAAGCATCGAACATGCAGAAGCGATCTTATGGCATTCACTATGAACAGTTCTGTTATGGCTCAGTATGATTTCGATAATCCCATTTACCAAGCTGAAGAGGAGAGTGAGGAAGACTGTGAACTCCCTGCAGAATTGGCCAGATTACTGAAGCAGGAGGAAAGGGTCATCCAACCTCATCAGGAGGAGTTGGAAACTATTAATCTGGGTACTGAGGACGACAAAAGAGAAATCAAGATTGGGGCTGCTTTAGAGGACTCTGTCAAGAGGAGGCTGATTGAGATGCTGAGGGAATATGTGGAAGTGTTCGCCTGGTCATACCAAGATATGCCTGGTTTAGATACAGATATTGTGATGCATCGTTTGCCTCTTAGGGAAGGATGTCCATCGGTCAAGCAGAAGCTTCGTAGAACGAGTCCTGACATGGCAACTAAGATCAAGGAAGAGGTTCAGAAGCAGTGGGATGCAGGTTTTCTGGCTGTTACAAGTTATCCGCCGTGGGTGGCCAACATCGTTCCTGTGCCGAAGAAGGATGGTAAAGTTAGAATGTGTGTCGATTACCGGGATTTGAATAGAGCGAGTCCGAAGGATGATTTCCCATTACCTCACATTGATGTATTGGTTGATAATACGGCTCAATCCTCGGTATTCTCTTTCATGGATGGTTTCTCCGGATACAATCAGATCAAGATGGCGCCAGAGGACATGGAAAAGACGACATTCATTACACCTTGGGGCACGTTCTGCTATAAGGTGATGCCATTTGGGCTGAAGAATGCTGGTGCTACCTATCAGAGGGCAATGACGACTCTCTTCCATGACATGATGCACAAAGAGATTGAAGTGTACGTAGACGATATGATTGCGAAGTCGCAGACAGAAGAGGAGCACCTGGTTAATTTGCAGAAGCTGTTTGATCGGTTGAGAAAGTTCAGGCTGAGGTTGAATCCGAACAAGTGTACGTTTGGGGTGAGATCAGGGAAGCTTTTAGGCTTCATTGTCAGTGAGAAAGGGATTGAGGTTGATCCAGCAAAAGTCAAAGCTATTCAAGAGATGCCTGAACCGAAAACAGAAAAGCAAGTCCGTGGGTTTTTAGGGAGGTTGAACTACATTGCAAGGTTCATATCTCATCTAACTGCTACATGTGAACCAATCTTCAAACTGCTTAGAAAGAATCAAGCGATCAAGTGGAATGATGATTGTCAGAAAGCTTTTGACAAGATTAAAGAGTATTTACAGAAACCTCCAATCCTTATACCTCCAGTTCCAGGGAGACCTCTGATAATGTACCTGTCAGTGACTGAGAACTCAATGGGGTGTGTATTGGGACAGCATGACGAGTCTGGTCGAAAAGAGCATGCCATATACTACCTTAGCAAAAAGTTTACCGACTGTGAAACAAGATATTCACTGCTCGAGAAAACTTGCTGTGCTTTGGCCTGGGCTGCTCGCCGACTGAGACAGTATATGTTGAACCATACTACTTTATTGATTTCTAAGATGGATCCAGTAAAATACATCTTTGAGAAGCCAGCTCTCACCGGACGTGTTGCCCGTTGGCAGATGATCTTAACAGAGTACGACATTCAGTACACGTCACAGAAAGCCATCAAAGGTAGTATTCTGTCAGACTACCTCGCCGAGCAACCGATTGAAGATTATCAGCCTATGATGTTTGAATTCCCGGATGAAGACATCATGTATCTCAAGATGAAAGATTGCGAAGAGCCTCTTGTCGAGGAAGGACCGGATCCTGATGACAAGTGGACACTGATGTTTGATGGGGCTGTGAATATGAATGGTAACGGCGTTGGGGCAGTATTGATCAATCCTAAAGGTGCTCATATACCTTTTTCTGCCAGACTGACGTTTGACGTCACCAACAACGAAGCTGAGTATGAGGCTTGTATCATGGGGATAGAAGAAGCCATTGATCTGAGGATCAAAACACTTGACATTTATGGAGATTCAGCTCTAGTGGTCAATCAAGTCAACGGAGATTGGAATACGAATCAGCCGCATTTGATTCCGTATAGAGATTACACCAGAAGAATATTGACGTTCTTCAAGAAAGTGAAGTTGTATCATGTCCCCCGGGATGAGAATCAAATGGCTGATGCTTTGGCTACTTTGTCGTCTATGATCAAAGTTCATTGGTGGAATCATGTGCCACATATTGAAGTGAATCGACTCGAGAGGCCTGCTTATGTGTTTGCAGCCGAGTTAGTTGTTGCTATTGATGAGAAGCCGTGGTATTATGACATCAAGAACTTCCTCAAGACTCAGGAGTATCCTGAAGGTGCGTCGAAGAATGACAAGAAAACCCTGAGAAGGCTAGCTGGAAGCTTCTATTTGAATCAGGATGACGTGTTGTATAAGAGAAACTTTGACATGGTCTTGCTCAGATGCGTGGACAGACCCGAGGCAGACATGTTAATGCAGGAAGTTCATGAAGGTTCCTTCGGTACTCATGCCGGCGGACATGCAATGGCTAAGAAATTGTTGAGAGCGGGTTATTACTGGATGACTATGGAATCCGATTGTTTCAAGTATGCTCGGAAGTGCCATAAGTGTCAAATCTATGCTGATAAGGTGCATGTACCACCAAGCCCTCTGAATATCATGAATTCGCCTTGGCCGTTTGCCATGTGGGGCATTGATATGATTGGGAAGATTGAGCCTACTGCTTCGAATGGACATCGCTTCATCTTGGTTGCGATTGATTACTTCACCAAATGGGTAGAGGCAGCTTCCTATGCTAACGTTACCAAACAAGTGGTCACCCGGTTCATCAAGAAGGAGATCATCTGTCGTTATGGAGTTCCTGAGAGAATCATCACTGACAATGGTTCGAATCTCAACAACAAGATGATGAAAGAGCTTTGTAAAGATTTCAAGATTGAACATCACAATTCTTCTCCTTACAGACCGAAGATGAATGGTGCTGTAGAAGCGGCAAACAAGAATATCAAGAAGATTGTACAGAAGATGGTCGTTACGTACAAGGATTGGCATGAGATGCTGCCTTTCGCTTTGCATGGGTACCGTACCTCAGTACGTACGTCGACCGGGGCAACTCCCTACTCCCTTGTGTATGGTATGGAAGCTGTCCTACCTGTTGAAGTGGAGATTCCTTCTCTGAGAGTTTTGTTGGATGTCAAGCTGGACGAAGCCGAGTGGATTCGAACAAGGTTTAACGAGTTGAGCCTTATTGAGGAGAGACGGTTAGCAGCTGTATGTCATGGACAATTGTATCAGAGAAGGATGAAGCGAGCCTTTGATCAGAAAGTGCGTCCTCGAAGCTATCAGGTCGGTGATTTAGTTTTGAAGAGGATCCTCCCTCCCGGTACAGATAACAGGGGCAAGTGGACTCCTAACTATGAAGGTCCGTATGTTGTGAAGAAGGTCTTCTCCGGTGGAGCCTTGATGCTTACAACTATGGATGGTGAAGATTTTCCGTCTCCTGTCAACTCAGATGTAGTCAAAAAATACTTCGCATAAATCGACCCGCTGGACAAAAAGAATAAAAGAGTCCAGGCAAAAAAAGGGCATCCCGGCGAACCAAAAAAAAACAGAAAGAAAAGGTTCGGGCAAAAATTAGGGATAAAAATGAAAAATTCGTACACCCGGTAAGTCGAAAACCCGCAAGGGCGGCTTAGGCAAAAATGGGTATCCCGGTGGATTGAAAACCCGAAAGGGCGATCCAGGCAAAAGTTAGGGATTAAAGCGAAGACTACAGTCTGAGTTGTCTGTACTTCATCAAGCTTTGTCATCCGCCATCTCGAAAGATGTGATCCGTCCAGTCATTCTTCTCAGAAAGCAAGGAGTTGGGAGGAAAACTGATGATCTGTGAGTTATAACAGAATTGGGAAATAGTGGATGCCGTATTCACATTGCCATTAGGATAGATTTTTTCCTTTTATGCGCAAT
This sequence comes from Lathyrus oleraceus, assembly GCF_024323335.1. Lineage (NCBI taxonomy): Eukaryota > Viridiplantae > Streptophyta > Magnoliopsida > Fabales > Fabaceae > Lathyrus > Lathyrus oleraceus. Next base: position 492,046,814 of record NC_066585.1, read on the forward strand.
TACCTCTTCCTAGGAATTGCTTCCCGATGTATTTGCCTCTTCAGGCACATTTTCAATCAATAAAAGTCGTTATTCAGATAAATAGCTTTTCTGTTTTTATTTTTACTGTTTTGTTTGCAAAATGTCCGAATTTTTGATAAGCATTGCATATAAGAACATGGAGGCTACACAATAGCTTGCAGGATGACGAAACATTTGAAAATCATTTTGAATGTTGAGGACACTTGAGCGTATCTTGTCCACGTATCCCCTGGGGCATTTTGTTGTGCTGTTTTTCAGGATGGCGTCTGTGAGGACGTTCCCTCGGCAGATATTCTCCCCAAGCAAGTTTGGAAGCTATCAGAGCTGTGTTCCCCTACGAAGACGTCCGTGGGTAGGGCCTTCTATTCCCCAGCAGATCTAAGGATTGCCTATTCCCAGCAGGCCTGTATTTGCCGTTTCCTCCCCGAGTGGAGCGGGTTTCAATGAAATATTTCTCCAGCAGAGTTCATCCTACCAGTGGATTGGACGAGTTTCTGTAGCAGATTGGTATCGGCATCCCCAGCTGAGTTGATTCTACCCGTGGATTGCACGAGTCATCCCCAACAGAGTAACAAACATTCTCCAATCAGAGTTTTATCCTATCCGAGGATTGGTTAGGCCTTCTTCCCAATGAAGTCGCTTTGCCATTCCCCAAGCAGAATTCCCCGCAGAGTATTTCCTCAGTCAGAGCTTCCCCACAGAGTTGGAGTACCTGATCTTTTGGCTCCTTAGCCAGGGTTCATTTGCATTTCGCATGTAGTGATCATTGCATCCTCAAAAATCGCGTAGCATTCCCATTCCTAAATGGAGCATTACGCCATAGAAAAATTCAAACATGTGCATTCATGTGTTAACTTCACCAGACCGTATCCCCGGCAGAGGCGGATCATTTCATTCAACATCAGCACAGCAAGACTGCTACAGTTGCCCTTGACAGCATTCAGAATTGTTTATTCCCCACAGAGGTTTATTTCCTCACCCGATGGTGACAGAGGTTTATTTCCTCACCCGTTGGTGACAGAAAGTTTGTTTTTCCTCAGTGAGACCCCCAGCAAGTGGTCAACCTTGCCTTGACATATCTCAGATGTCGTTCTTGTGATACCAGTAAGTGTCATGCTAGCGCCCGCGTGTGTTTCTTTGTTTGGTGTCGGTAAACGCCATTGTTCCGGTGTCTGTAAACATCGAGTGTTCTCTCCAGTCATCAGTAAATGTCTGGTCATTTTGATGTCGGTAAACATCATCTTTCGATGTCGGTAAACATCGAGTCTCATCCCAGTCATCGGTAAATGTCTGGTCCTTTTTGATGTCGGTAAACATCATCTTTCGATGTCGGTAAACATCAAGTCTTTTCCTCAGTCATCGGTAAATGTCTGATAGATCCCCAGCTAGAAATCCCCAGTAGAGTCATCTGTAAATGTCCCATCTGGTTTCCAGTTGCAAATATTTGTATCTCCCCAACTAATTTCTCATTCCCGATCATCGGTAAATGTCTGGTCATTTTTGATGTCGGTAAACATCATCTTTCGATGTCGGTAAACATCGAGTCCCACCCCAGTCATCGGTAAATGTCTGGTCATTCTTTTGATGTCGGTAAACATCATCGTTCGATGTCGGTAAACATCGAGTCTCATCCCAGTCATCGGTAAATGCCTGGTCAATAAGATCAAAATCCCCAGAAGTCGTCGGTAAACGTCTTGTCTGATTACACCACAAAGATTCTGTTCCTCCCCAAGTGGAGATGCCATCGGTAAATGGCCCAGTTTTCTTCGATATCGGTAAATATCGAATTCCCAGTTGCAGCAGCCATCGGTAAATGGTCTTGCTAAGTCGACATCGGTAAATGTCCAAGTTTCTTTGAAGCCACCATCGGTAAGTGGTCTCGCTTCCTTTCTGCATCAAATTTTGTTCCCAGCAGCCATCGGTAAATGGTCTGGCCGAAGTTGATATCGATAAATATCAAGGTCCCAGTTTTAACCATCGGTAAATGGTTTTTGCTTTTTCAGAAGTTTGTTTTCCCCAGCCACCATCGGTAAATGGTCGTGCTGAAATTGATATCGGTAAATATCAAAGTTCCAGTTCTTCAACCATCGGTAAATGGTTTTGCTTTTGCTGAAGCTGTCAATTGCAGGCGTCGTCGGTAAATGACGTGGTTCTTTTGTATCATATCCAGTACTGTGCAAATTCTACGGTTCTTTGGTATTCAATCCCTGTTTACCCTGAAAGTCTGACAGCCGTTGCTATCATCCGTTCGGGTTCCCAGCTGATTGAATAGGGGCAGCTGTAGCACCTCAAATTTGCACCTATCATTATACATACAATTTCATATTAGGTCATAGCATATCATGATCCATTGCATAGCATTTGCATTGTCCCTCAGTTGCCTCAAGAGCAAGCAATCAAGAATTAGGTCAAACTAATCTCCTGATCAGTCAACCAAACAAGCAAAGGAATTTCTCATTGAACCAAGGCCTTGGGGTTTGTCCAACAAGTTCACATGACTTGGGGATCCATTTGAAGTATTTTGGTCAAGGATTGAAGGCTCAGAGGTCATCAGTTCATGCACAGACAGTCAAAAACCCTAAAAAAGTCAACTGTCAGTCAAAGCAATGGATGGTGGTCATTCTTGTGGAATTTGGGCACCATGGTCAATAATCAAGAGTTCATACAACTTGGGACATCATTTGAAGTCAAGTCCTCAAGGAATTAGGGCTTGGAAGTCATCAGTCAATGCACAATCAGACAGAAACCCTAGAAGTCAACTGTTGGTCAACTGTCCATTTAATCAGTGATTGGATGATTGGAATTGGTTTGTGAGAGTTCATTCATGGCCAAATAGTCATCATATATCATGCCAAACACCATCATGGAAGAATTTGAAGCCAGATCAAAAACGGAAACTGGGCCTGTAACTGAAACTTACCAAAAATGGAAAGTTTTGATCCTCAAACTTACATCATGATACAAGCCTCAAATGAATTTTTGCCCAACATGAAAGTTGGAGATCTTGTTCTCCCATTTCCAAAAAGTCCTAGAACTCTCAATTCCCATGTGTGGTTGGCAAGTTATGATCGAATCGATTTCAGAAAATCTTGAACTTCAGAAGGCCATATCTCTCAAACCGTTTGGCCAATTTTGGTGGGGTTTTTTCCTGCAAGTCACATTTGATCCCCTCTTTCCAAAAATATAAATTTCATGACCCAAAACTTCACCAATCAAAATGGCATATTTTGACATTTCTCATTTAAATGAAAGTTTGACCAAGAGTTGACTTTTTAATTTAAACATTTTTTCAACATTTGGCCAATTGGAACAGCTCATAAATGTCATTTAGAATGTGTTTGCAAAGTCAAAATATGCAGTACATAAGGCCATTGATTGGTTGCTTGAATTGTAAGAAAAGTACCATTTAACCATACTTGTCCATACCATTAACCATGCCTTGCCTTGTACCTCATAAGGACAGCAATTATGCAACATTTTTTCTGTCATTGTGCACACATTTTGCAGCCAAAAAAATCAGTAGTACATATGGCCTTGCTTGCTTGCTTAAAATTGGGAAGGAAAGGACCAAGACTAGCCATGCTTGGTGCTGCACATAGCAGCCCTGCCACTTTTGCTGTCATGCTACAAACCAATGGCAGCCTCACACCAGCTGATACAGAAAATACTCTCTCTCATTTTGGACATGCTGAGCCAACAATACAAGACAGCAGGATGTGGTATTTTTTGTTCTTCTGTCATGTTAAAAAATCAACAGCAGCCTGGTTCACAAAACTCCAGCATGACTGCCTTGCCAACCTACACAACCAAACAACACACTACAGAACTTCACTCATTTTTTAAGACATCATCTTGGCATTTGTCTAAAGTCTGTCTCAAAACCAAAAAAACTGAAGCATGGCATTTTGTTGTTTTCACATCTCTTCATCATGTTTAAACCAACAGCAGCCAACCTAACCAACAAGCACAAATCAACCTCATTCACTCAAAAAAACTCATCTTGCTTTGCATTTCAAAACCTGTCAAAAGAAAACTCCAAAGTGGCAAGACATGGCCTAACCACAAGACAACATAACAGCAAATAGAAACACCATTTTCCTGTCATTAAACAAAAACCAGCTGAACATATCATTAGCAGACCCTAAACATATGATATTTAAGTCTCATTTTTCTGGTTTTACAACCCTAGTTTTTCACAGCCACACACCAAAAAATACACTATTCTCTCATTTGCATTTTGGCTCGATTGAACTTTTCTGCCAAACCCTTCAAGACCCTCGAACAAGCCTTTGTTCCTCCATCATCCAAACATCATTTGGGGCCCTATTGCAGCATCACTTACCATCTGAAAGTTCCTTTTCAAGCTCTGTTCCTTCAAGGCATTTCCATGGCAGTTTGGATTTAGAGTGGAACCAAGCAAGTTTGAGCTGAAGTTTCTTCAAGTTTTCTTCATTCCAAAGCATAGTGGACTTCTATTTGAGCTTGCAGCCACCAAACCAACACTGCAGCTCGTTTTTCTTCCAAAACAAGTAAGTGCTCGACCCTCCCTTTTCATCAAACCATGCTATGCCATGTATAGTCCTTGCCATGATGAGTCTATTGCAACTTATATTATGCTAAATGGTTGATTCTGTTGAGAGAAAATTGAATTTCATTTTTGGTGTTCATGGTAACTTTTGCTCGATTTGCCTTGCTGGAAGTGTTTTAATGAACTTTGATGATGCATTCTTGTTGTTTGATATGTGCTGATGCTATGGGCTTACTTGATTTGGATTTCTGCACATTTTGAAATTTCAAGTTACACATTGATGTTGAATCCTGCTATGGTTTAAACCTACTCTGCCCAGAAATCCATATGACTCATGTTCAGTTTGTTTGTATTATGTTGCTACATGAGCATTAAGGCCATGACATTGTGTGTTTGTGCTTGAAACTTGTTTGATGTTGATGAACCATAAACATGAAATTGATGCTGCTAATGCCCTGCTGTTATGCTTGAATCATGAATCTGTCCAGAATTTCTCCCATGATTATGCTTATGTTTGTTGTTGGTTAATGATGTTCTGATGTTGGTGTTTTTGAGTTAGTGCTCATTTTGACTGATAATGCTATGCTTTTGTTCTTGGTCGAATTTTGTTCTGATAACATGAACCTTGCTGCTGTTTTGAACCTCATGAACATTGCCATGAAATCCATGTGAAACATTAATGTCCTGCTGCTGTTATTGGTATTTGCTGATCATTTGTACTGCTATGCTGAAGTTGATGTACTGCTATGCTGAATTTCAATTGATAATGATTGATAAACATTAATGTCCTGCTGCTGTTATTGGTATATGCTGTTGTTCATGATTGGTGTTTGAATGATGATTAGTGATGAATACATGATATCATGCTGCTAAACCCTACCATGCCCATAATTCTCCCATGATTATGCTTATGTTTGTTGTTGGCTAATGATGTTTTGATGTTGGTGTTTTGAGTTAGTGCTCATTTTGATTGATAATGCTATGCTGATGTTTGAATCATGAGGATTTTCCACCATGCTGTTTGTTTGCTGTTGGTTATGATGGGTACATGAGGATGATGAACTTGATGCATTGCCCTGCTGTTTTGAGTTTGTTTGTTGGACTTCATTTTGATCAATTGCATGAAGTTACATGAGTTTGAATGCTGAATGCCAATGCTGCTGTTCAAACCTGATGTTATATCCAGATAAACTCCCATGATCATGTTGTTTTGCTGTTAATGTTTATGGCCATGTTCGATTGTTTGATGCTGGATGTTTTTGCTCATGTCAATGGATGATGCTGTTTGAAAATGAGTGCTGTTATGCTATTAACCATGCTGCAAATTGATGATGAATACATGAGCTGCCATGCTGTTAAACCTTAAACTGTCCAGTGATTTTCCATGCTGTTTGTCTTTTGGCATTTGAATGTTTGTTTTGAAGTTGGATAATGAACATGCCCTGCTATTAAACCATGAACATTGTCCAGAAAAATCTATGTGGATGATGAATGTTGCTGTTGTTTGGGTGCTGTTTGAATGATGATGATGTTTGTTGCTGTTGTTTTTTAAAACCAAAGAACCCTGCTGTTCATGAGCTTTACACTTGAATTTCCTGCTGTCTATGTGAATGTTGTTGCTTGAATTGATGAATGCTGATTGCTTGCAAATGCCATGTGGTTGCTAAAATCCCAAGGGTTTATTTGAAAACCAGAAAATTTGAGTTGTTTGGCCAGATCACTGTTTCATTGGCTGAGGACCAATGAAAACATTTCCTTCGCCTTGCCCAAAACGCAGTAGTTTAGTTTAGTGGCGCGCTAATTACTAGTTTGCCACTGCGTTGACCATGTTGACCAATTGCCATACCATTTTGTTCATGTTTGCATCATAATTTCATCCAACTTCCACAATTAATTTCTCATTCATTTTTATTCCAAAAATTGTGAAATTTTTTCCTCATGTTCATGATTGAGTCTAATATTTAATTATGATTTTTAATCATTTTTTCATTGGCTGGATTTTAATTGGTGATTGTTTTCCCAACATGTATGCAATATTGATACCCTTGGCCATTTCAATTGTGAAATACTCATGTTGCATCCAATGAGCTTGAAATTTTTTGTGATGAAACTAGACATGTTGACCTTTGTTTCCATATAGAGTTTGTGGATTTCCCATTTGTGGTTTGCTGTTTATGATTTCTTGAAGTCATGTGTTACATTTGTTGCTATACCATGATCATGCATTTTCCCTAATTTTGTTCACATGCTTCCTCTTATCCAATTGACCCCAAATTTTGCATGAACCATCTATCATATGTCTAGTTTGTGTATGAATTTTCCTGGAATTAATCTTGCTGTTTTCCATTTGATTGTGAATTTTCTTCCATACTTGGTCATTTGTTGACTTTTTGTGCTATGCCTTGCCAAATCTTTTGTGAAATCCTCATACTTTATCACATGACCATGAAATTTCATATGTGATAACTAGACATCTCAAGCTTTGCATTGGTTTTAATCTCATTCATTTCTCTTCTGTTTTCAAATTGATATGATTTTTTGAAGTTGACCCATGCTTGTTGACTTTCTTTGTGCATGCTTGAATTTGGTTTGACTTCATGATTTTCATTGATTGCCTTCCTCTCATCCAAATGGGATGAAATTTGACATGCTTACCATGCTATGTGTTAGGGTTGATCATAATTTATTTGGTGATTTTTGGAAAATGTTTAGATTGCTTTTAAGTTAAGTCTTGCTGTTGACTTCTGTGAGCTTCTGTTTGCCATGTTTTGACCTAATCTGTTCATGAAATGATGATAGTGATTGATATGGATGTGAACCCAATTGGTTGTGTTTCCTAATTGTTTGAACATGATTTTGGATACTTACCCCTTGCTGTTTGGACTTTCTCATTCACTTTTGACCCTAGGCTAGCCCTAGTGGTCCTGTTACTCACCTTTGAGCTTGTGTTTTCAGGTTGACCATCAAGTGGCCATTAAGACCAATTCTTTTGATTGAGCTTACTCAAATATCATTGTCTAACCTATTTGTTTTGTAGGTGGCTTGGCTCACATGCCCTAAGCCTTGTGCCTTGCACATCCATGTGCCTCCAATTAACTGTTGGTGTCTGTTTCTGTTTGTTTTGTTTGAAGTTGCATACTAACATCTGCTTGACTGTTTCAGGTGCTTTAGTTGCTTTTAGTTCCTTGTGAACTTTTGCTTTGCTTTGCTTGTATAAGCAATTTGCATTGAGGTATGTCTCTCTTACTTCATGTAGTCTGGAAGACCTGGCCTGTTACTTGGCCAGGCAACTGTCTGAAGTCCTCCTTAAGAGGCAATGTTTGTGATTGTTTACTTTTGTCCTTGCATAGAGTCAAAGTCCTCCTAAGTGAAGAGGCAATTGGTGGAAGGTAGGGATATGCAATCTATCCCCCACTATTCAGTGTGTCTTCTGTCTTGCTCACACCACTGTGTTGATGCATTGCAGATACCAACCCAAGATCTTGTACAATTGTACAGTTGAGTCAGTTTTAAATGTGTAGAAGGGTTCCCACTTTCTGAACCCACACATTCTTGTCTTGAGCTCTCCCAGGCCAGGGATAAGAGCTGTGAGGTCTCATCCTCACTTCATCCTTTCATCTGCTTCACCTTAGCCCCTCAATGGCAAGGTTAAGAGCACATTCACCCCATTCCAGAGGTTTGTTTGTTGAGGTTGATATGACCCCTTGACTAAAACCTAACCCTTGTTTGAGCCACTTGTTTGACTTGCTTCCTGTGCAAGATAGGATAGTTTGACTTGCTTCCTGTGCAAGTTAGGATAGTTTGACTTGCTTCCTGTGCAAGATAGGATAGTTTGACTTGCTTCCTGTGCAAGTTAGGTTTAGTTTAGACTTGCTTCCTGTGCAAGTTAAGTGTGTGTGGCTTGCTTCCTGTGTGAGCCATGCTTAGGATAGATTGGCCCCTGTGCCATTTAGCTAGAAACCTTAACTTAGGGTTGACTTTGCATGACAACATCTAGGCTCGAGTCGTAGTCTCCCTAGTGTTGTGTCTCCCTCTGTTATCTGGTTAGGCTAGGTCCTTTGTCCCTGCGTAGGGGAACTACATCGCCCTGATCTTCATACCAGATGAAGTATGTAGGCAGGAGATTGAGCTGATCTCTCCGGGCGCCCTTTTCTTTTGTGTGTGTTGTTTGACCTTTGCTAGGCTCGAGTCCCCGTACTCCCTAGCATTTGCTGTCTGTTTGTGTGCGTTTGACAGTTATAGGCTGAGTCCCCGACTCCCTATCTATCTGTTGTGTTGTTTAGGTTCGGATGTCAATGTAAGTCCAGTGATTGGCATTTGGGCTCCACGTTTGCCTCTTTGCGTGTGTTTAGGTTCGGATGCTGACATAAGTCCAGCGATTGGCAGTCGGGCTCCACGTTTGCCTTTGTCTTGTTTTGTTTGTGTGTGTGTCAGCCGAGCTACGAATGCTCTGATTCTTCTCCCGTCCGAGAAGATACGTATGCATAGGATGCGACATCCTAGCGAGCATGTGTCGTTTCCCCAGTCCGAACTACTTCGACTCTGATGTCTATGCCTGATAGACTAAGTAGGCCCAGGATGCGACATCCTGCCGAGTTCAGTTTCAGTCAGTCTCCTTCGTTTCTTTCAGCCAGTGTGTGTGAATATTTGAGCAGTGTTTAGCAACCAATATTTCCTTCCTTTTGTGCGTGGATCCCGTAGAGTACTACGGATGCGTAGGGGTGCTAATACCTTCCCTTCGCATAACCGACTCCCGAACCCATTCTCTTTGGTCGCGAGACCATGTTCTTTCCTAGGTTTACTCTGAGCGTTTCCTTTCCCTCTTTTGGGATAAATAACGCACGGTGGCGGCTCTGTTGTTCTTCTTTTCCCGCCGGTTTTTCGCGCGATGCGACAGACATCCACAAACAAACTTTCAAAATAATTCGAACGAAAAAAGGAGTAGAAGGCGGTCGCCTTATTATTCCTCGAAAGAATTGGACGATTGATGTGCACCACATTGATCAATCTTTCATCGTTCTTCAAAACACCTTAACAAATCAAACTAGCTTCTCGCCCCCGCGCGATCGAAACCAAACCAAAAACACCCAAACACATCAGTTCAACTTGTCATCCCCGCGTGACCAAAACCCTTTTCAAAAGAACATTGCCAATCCTTTCTAACGCGCACAACAAACCAGTTCTAGAGCCTCCACAGAGAGTAGACAAGCCAGCGTTTAGTCGTTAGGACGCCGACCTACACAATCGTTCATCAAAACAAAACACACCAAATATTCGTAGTAGCCCGAACTACGAATGCTCTGATTTCCTTATTGCACCATAAGGATACGTAGGCAGGAGATTGCTGTATCTTCGCGAGCACACTAATAAAAAACCTCTCATTTCCCCCTCTTGAGGTCTTCATCCATATCTATCATCAATTCTAATTACTCGAAGCAAGCAAATAACAGTCAACTAACGTTCAAATAGAAAAATCAGACTAAAAGGTTCCCGTTGAGTACAACGCACGTAAGGGGTGCTAATACCTTCCCCTTGCGTAATCGACTCCCGAACCCGAATATGGTTGCGACGACCATTATTCTTATTTCTAAAGGTTTTCTCGATATTTTCCTATTCCTTCATTGGAATGAATAAAGTTCAGTGGCGACTCTATTTGAACTAACATTTTCCGCGTCCTATCGCGAGGGATCGCATTTTTCGAGGTGCGACATTAAGATCTCGTCGTAGCAACATATTCAAACATTTCCACAACTCATAAAACATATTCCTTAAACTCACACAGCTCGACATTTACTCGTTAAATATTTTTTAATAATCATTCTCATTAATTACTAATGTTATAATAACATATTAAGCCTCTTAAAGTATTACCAATTGATAGTAATTCACGTTAGATTTCCAAAACTTCAAACAGTATCTCATTTCAACTTATGAAACGAAAGTTACAACCAAAATGGTCGAACAATGCAGCAAAAGACAAAACAGACATTCTGGCAGTTTGAAGTCGACTCCAAGCACGTATGAGTTGACTCCAAATGTGCAGTTTAAAAAAACACTTCTTGTTGGTTTGGAGTCGACTCTGAACACGTAGAGTTAACTTCAACTGTTATTTTTTCCTAAAAAGTTGTTTGATACATTTTTGAAAGTATTTTACTATTATAAAACCATTCAAACACTTTTTAACACAAAACCCACTTATTTCAAACACCTATTTTCTTAGATTAAAACCCCGCTCTTACTAAGCCCTAATTCTACTAATTAACATACCATTTCAATCATCAATTCATCAAATCATCATCAAATCACATCACTAAATCATTCCTTATTGCAACAATGGTGGAAAACGCACATACATACAAAGTACATAATTTCAAACATTAATTCATACAAAATTCACATCAATATAATCAGGAGAATATCACTCATCAAGAACTCCCCCAGAAATTATCACAATCGACATCTCTATTGAAGGTTAAGGACTCATCTACCTTACCCCTCATGCATAAGCCCTTATTGAAGGTTATTCTCCCTCTTACCTTAGATCTCTCTAGCAAAAAAAATTGAAGTTCTTTAAATGGATGCTCTTCATATGCCCTGACCCTTGCCTCTTCCTCTTTCCACTAAATTTTGATTTCACGTAAAAAAAACTCTCACCATTCCTTACCAACCTTTTTATTAGTATCTTAATCCCTCAATTAGAGACTTTCAACATTACCCTCGCTTATTCCCTTATTTACCAAATTGCCTTTATCATCTCTAATTTGATTTAAATAAAAGACTACTAATACTCCTTATTTTTCTATTATTTTGTTTTTCCATTTTAATTATATAATTAAATTAAAATACTATTATTTAATTATTAAAAATTGACTCTAATAATTCTAGCCCACCTCTACCAATCTCTAATCACTCTCACACTCCCACCTCAAGGTCACACACCCATATTTACTCAATATCACACACAATAATTAAATTAAATCATAGTAATTCAAATAATTCAAAAATGATTTTCGCCTTCGAAAATTACCTTAAGAAAATAGAGTCGGATACGACTCCCTCATCTGGCTCTCTAGCTCCCAAGTCAGTTTCCACCAGCAGGTCCTATCCAAGCTATCTTTACCAAGGTAATCTCTAGCTCCAAATAACTGTTTCAGTTCCGGATCCTCTATCTGCATGGGTGATGCATCATTAGTCAGGTTATCTCTCACCTACACATTATTCACTTGGACCACATGGGATGGATCCGGGATGTATCTCCTCAACTAAGACACGTGAAATACATCATGAAGGAAAGCAAGTGACGATGGTAAATTAATCGGATAGGCCATCTCTCATATCCTTTACAAAATTTGGTACGGACTAATGAAACACAAAGTGAGATTTCGAGACTATAAAGCTTGACCAATATCAGTTATCAGAGAAACTCTAAGAAACACATGATCCTCTCTTGGAACTTAAGCATTTTCCTCCTTTTGTCATGGTAACTCTTTTAGCGATCATGTGGAGCTCTCATATTCTTTTGAATCATTTTAATATTCTTTTTCGTTTGTCAGATAATCTCAGGCCTAATTACCATACTCTCTTCCGATTCATATCAACACAAAGGTGTCCTACACCTTCTACCATAGAACGCCTCAAATGGTGCCACTACGATACTATACTAGAAGATGTTGTTGTTGGTAAACTCTATTAATGGTAAAAATCCATCCCAAACACCTTTTTTCTCGAGCACACAAGCTCTCAATAAGTCTTTTAAAGATCGGATAGTCCTCTCCGCCTGACCATATGTCTGTGGATGATAAGCAGAACTCAAGTGTAATTGCCTGCCCAACGTCTTCTACAAGCTCTCAAAGAACCTTAAAGTAAACCTCAGATCTCTATCAGATACTATATTGGAAGGAATGCCATGGAGACTGACAATCCTCTCAATATACATCTCCATTAGTTTCTCCAATGGATAATTAAGTCTCATCGAAAGGAAATTAGCCAATTTAGTCAACCTATCAACAATGACCCAAATCATATCACAACCTTTCGCTGTCCTCAATAACCCATACACAAAATCCATCAAAATGTTATCCCATTTTCACTTTAGAATAGACAATGATTGCATCAAACCCAACGACTTCTGATGCCCCACCTTTGACTTCTGACAAGTCAAACACGCATACACAAAACTACCAACCTCCCTCTTCATTCCTGGTCATCAAAAGATCCTCTTCAAATCTTGATACATTTTAGTAGCACCAGGATGAATACTCATGCCACTTCTGTGACCTTCATCAAGAATACTCTGCTTAGGCTCTAACACATCTGAAACACACACACGGTCTCAGAATCTTATCACTCCATTCTTGTCGATTCTGAAACCACCACCTTGACCTGTATTAATTAAAGTTAACCGATCAATCAATTTCAAGTCCATCTTCTGACCTTGTTTAATTTCTTCAAGAATACGATTGGTAAGCTTCAACATACCTAACTTCACACTCTACAGCTTGACTTCACAAACCAAACTTAAGTCTCCGAACTCTTCGATCAGATCCAACTCTCTAGCTATCAATGTCAACATATGCAAAGTCTTGCGAATGAATGCATTATCTACAAAATTGGCTTTACCAGGATGGTAACTCAAACCAAAGTCATAATCCTTCAGAAACTCAATCCATATTCTCTGTCTCAAATTCAAATCTTTCTGGTCAAAAAGATACTTCAGACTCTTGTGGTCACTGTACACCTTAAATCTCGAACCAAACAAATAATGTCTCCAGATCTTTAGCACAAACACAACTACAACCAACTATAAGTCACAAGTTGGATAATTCCTCTCATTCACTTTGAGTTGCCTTGACGCATAAGCTACAACTTGGCGATTCTGCATCAATACACCTTTAAGTCCCATCAAAGAAGCATCACAATACACAACAAAAGACTTAGTATGACTCAACACAATTAGAACAGGAGCCGACATCAACTTCTTCTTGAGCTCTTGAAATCTTTCTTCGCATAATGCATTCCCCCCAAAAGCTTGAAGTTTCCTCGTTAGTCGAGTTAACGAAAAAGCAAACTTAGAGAACCCTTTAATAAACATGCGATAATAACCAGCTAACAAAAAAAACTTTGAATCTCAGTAACAGATTCAGAGTCTCCCACTGTAAGTCTGTAACACGATATCAACCTTTGAAGGAACAACAACAATCCCTCCACTAGAAATCACATAACCAAGGAAACTCACTTCCTTCAACCCAAAACTCGCACTTAGACGATTTAGCATATAACTTCTTCTCTTGCAAAATCTCTAATACCAACCTTAGATGATTTGCATGCTCTTCATCTGTCCTCAAATAAATCAGGATGTCATCAATAAACACAACCACAAACTTATCTAAATACTGACGAAAGATCCTATTCGTATACTTCATGAACACACCAGGAGCATTAGACACACCAAAAGACATCATTGAATACTCGTAATGATCATATCTCATCCTGAAAGCAGTCTTTGGAATATCTTCAACATTTACATGAATTTGGTGATAATCAGATCTCAATATAATCTTGTTGAAAACACAAGCACCTACTAATTGGTCTATCAACTCATTAACCCTTGGAAGTGGATACTTGTTCTTAATAGTTACTTTGTTCAACTGTCGATAGTCGACACATAACCTCATACTACCATCTTTCTTCCTAACTAACAACACTAGCGCACCCTATGGCAAAACACTAGGATGAATAACTTCTTATCAAGTAACTCCTTCAATTGTTTCTTCATCTCACCCAACTCTGAAGCAGACATCCTATAAGGAACCATCAACATCAGACTAGTACCTGGTACTAAGTCTATAGCAAACTCAACCTCGCACTCTGGCGGAAAATCGCTGATGTCATTTGGAAACACTTTTGGAAAATCACTCACCCCTAGTAACTGCATAACACAACTTTACTTTCTGCCTTCATAGAAGTTGATATCATAAACACTGCAACATCATACTTTACGAACTCATTCACTTGCTTGGCCGACACAAACAATTCTTCACTTGCATCAAACTCTTAAATTGACGCAGGCTTGTCAAAATAAATGATACGAACTTCGAATCTACATCTTCAAAAAAACTCAGGAAACAATACTGACTTATCCAATAACCTACACTCTTGCAAACCACGACACGATAAACTAACTCTCCACACCTGAAACATCTCAAAGAAACAAAATTTTATCCCCTACTTATTTCAATTTCGCTCTTGTAGACAAGCAGTTAGAAAAACAAAAGAGTTTCGATAATGTCTTACACACATGTCACATACTAGGGAACATACAAAATTACAAAATCTGGTCGGACAAATCGAACTGCTTTGATACCAACTATGTGACACCCTATTTCCCACTGTTGGTTCTAAGTGTTGGCAGCAATTTTGGTAAAACAAAGAGTGTTCACAAGATGTTGCATGTGATGTCTTAACTTAAGATATCTGTGTACCTGCTGGAGTTTAAAAAATATAATTATGCAGGATTGTTTCAGGATGTCATACACAATGTCATGGCATCTGATATTATGTACCTGCTGGAAATTATAAATGGAATTATGCAGGATTGTTCCAGGATGTCAGACCCAATGTCATGACATCCTGTACACAGAACATTCAGGGTGAATGTTATGTGTTATGTGATTGTGCATTTAATGGCAATCAATGTATGATTGAAGATCTGATTTGTAGGCGCATTCAATCATTGATTATAACCTGATTTACTTATTTTCCAAGGAGATCTAACCAGCTGTCATGAGAAGATTTAATTGGAAAATAGTTTAGGGTTTTCAAGATGTCCAAGCCCAGCTGAAAGCTTCTATAAAAAGGGACTTGGAAAACCTGATTTGAAACACAACCAATACTGAGCGAAATTACACACATTTCTATCATTCTTTATTTTGAGTAGTGAGTTTTGTGTCTTTAGGAGTTGGAGTCATGGTAAGCAACAGAGGACAAACCAAGATTAAATATTGGACTGAGTGTGAATTGTGGAATGGATTATACCGGGTGGTCTTGCAGGTAGTTGATAAGAGTTTTCAGTTACGATTTGTTCAGATAAGTGGCTTCTATGTGATGAAATGTTTAATGGATATTGGTTTGGAAGATAATCCAAGTCAATGAGTATGTGGTAATGTCAAGGTTCACCTTTAAGTGTGTATTATATGGTTTGCAAGAGTAAAAGTGAGTTAATGAAAGTCAACATGTTTTTGTTCATCTTCTTATGTAGTGTTTGGATTATTTAAGTATGGTGTTCACACCGTGTTAGATCTGAGTGTATCCTAAATCTCATTGGTGTACCATTGTGGATATGCAAATTTGAGTATGAGGTTACAAGTTTCTACGAGTCAGATTGATAGTCTTGAAATTGGAATTTTGAAGGTGTAATGCGTAGTTGATCATCTATAGAGATATCACAAAAGTAAGATGTTTGGGAAATCAACCTAGTGAACCATGCTCAGTTTAAGTAAGTCTTGGAAGTACCACTATTATGACTATGAATAACTATAAGGAGAGAAGCTGGAAGAGACTTACCGAGTGGTGATCTTTAGGAGGTTAGTTCTGTATTTTACATATATGTTAGTAAGGTGTAAAGTGGTTAGTCAGAATATGGCACTCGACAACTTCTTGGGTTCATGGCTTCGTATGTGGACCCCCAGGAGAGTGATATTTTTGTATACAACGATACTCTACCCTATTGGAAGGATTCATGAGTTATACTTCCGAGGAGGAACGAGAATCAAATATTCATAAAGTTAACCATGTAACTTAGGTTGTATACTAGTAAGAGCATGAGCTAATATTATTAAAGATGGATCAGGACATTGAGATGAAGGGTTCTAGATAGGAAGTGAAATGTTATTTCTAAAGGTGTGAAGTGTTGTGTGACTATGTGAGTAGTATGGAAACTGATAGTTACATTCTAGATTGCTTAAGGTTTCTTAGAAGTGGTGTCTCGTTAATGACTTGAAGTTCCTTTATGGTGTTATTTTTTTTAATGGTCGAGATCTTGTGTCAGCGGAAACCTTGAATGAATCAGAACCCTATAAGAGGATTTGATATGGAATATAGTAACCAGAATCGTATATTGTCAAACTAATTTGGATTATTTACTTCGAGCATATGATAAATCTAAATGTCATACATTTTTATGGTTGTAGTCATGCGACTCCTGCATATCTATCTTATGGAGGGTGTTGGTCATATTCTAAACTTTCGTGTGTCAGCAAGAAATTTATTCTACTAATGGATGTCGGTGAGGTCCTAATGTTGTTTTGGGTGGTGGGTACTCTAGAGGATAAACGTGATTTTCTATGTAGACTATTAGCTAACCAGTAGTGCCTGGGAATCCCATGTGTTTCACTGTTGGAATCAAAGTAGCACAGTGAAAGATGATGGATGAAAGAGCTCAATCAAGATTATGGGGATCAGAGAGATAGTTACTCATAAGAATGGGAGTAAGACAATCTCCTGATAATGGTGTTATCTTATTGGAGTAGTACGAGAGAAGTGAAATAGTAGGAGTAAAGGCTTGTAGCATATAGTATCAGATAAAGTGAAGTTGATGAGATTATCGATAAATGGATTACAAAGTTTGTCGCATTTGTTGAAGGAATAATAAGAGAAAAGTAGTCAATATTGTGTGTGGTTAAGGAATCAATAAGTTTTCTTATGAAAATTTAATGAGTGTTGATTATCCAAATCAAGATAAGATGTCGTGGGTATGTTTTGTGTGACTCAGTACAAAGGGTAGTCGTGGTTTCCGAAAGGAAAGTGAATAAATGATTTAGAGCGGTATATCAAATGAATTAAGTGGGAGAAAAGTAAAATGTTAATCCAATATTGGAACGAGAATATGGTTAAGACCATGAAGTATTGAGAGTTCACACAAGAAAGAAGTTCGCTAAGGAAAATAAGTTGGAAGAGTGAATATGCCGGGGGTTTGAAATCGAAGAGAAGTCAAGTGTTGGTCTAAGACGTTGATGCAAGAATTGTTTATTTGTCGAGTGGAGGAAATTCAGGGGCGAATTTCAATTTAAGGGGGGAGAATGTAATATCCCATATCCCCCTTAAATGCTCAATTAGTTGTCAGTTGAGACCAATTGAATTCCTATGTACTCTATCTTTTGTCAGTTGGAACAATTAGAGCTCCTATGTGCTCTAAATGTTGTCAGTTGGGACCAATAGAGTAACCAGTGAATTATGAAGAGATTAATTATTAATAAAAGAGATAGACCAATATTAATAAGTACAAGAGAGGATATTTTGGTAACATTAATAATTGATCAATTGGTACTAGAAGACAAAATATCAATTGAGATATTTTGTATTACTGCTTAATATTATATTATATGTATTTATGTGGTGAGAAAGAAAGAATAAGTGGATAAGAATGAAAGAAAGAAAGAAAGAAATGGTAGGTAAGAGAGAAAGAGAGTTATCAGAAAGAAAGAAAAGAAAGGACATAGGAAGAGAAGAGAAAAGAGAAAGGAAGAAGAATAAGAAACTCATGGAGGAACAAGAAGATTGGTATCATCTTCATAATTATCCACCATCTTCTTCACCAACTTCATCATCCTCTCCATAGAAGGTGAGTTCTTATATAAAAATTAGCTTTTGGGGGATATAATTTATGTCTTGGGAGTTAGGATTGGCGTGAATCTATGATGAAATTATTATTGTTCATACTTCTCCTTGATTCTATATGTTAGTACTATATTGCATGTTGATGTTGCTCCCATGTTGTTCTTGTTATCTTTGATTCCCATGGTGGCATATGTATGTTGTTCTTGAATCATACTTCATAATCACTTAATTTGGTGTGGGTTTATGTTAGTATATGGTTTGGAATGGTTTAGAATGGTAAGGGATGGAAGAAGACATGTTTAGAAATGTGATTTTTGGAAAAGTTTTAGGTGTCAATCGATTGACACCATGGACCAATCAATCGGTCCCTTCCATTTTAGTCAAAAATCGTGGCAGAATGTTGATCCAATCGATTGGGCCATGACAGCAATCGATTGGTTCCCCTGTTTTCACTCTAAAATGAGTTTCGTAACTCAGAATGAGGCCCGGTCAGATGCGTTGGAAAGCTAGTTAAATGATTTATTGCTTGGAAAGATAGAATCATGCTTATAAGTGAATTATAACTTGCTTGTTGGTATTATACTAATATGTGTGTTTACTAATTATTTCACTGTAACCACCATAAAACGGAATGGTAATTGCGATAAATGTGAGGTCGAACACATTGGAAAGGTAGTCCAATGCTTCATCAATTGATGATAAGAAAAACATGTTTGTACTACAATTATTGTCTATGTTTTGGTAATGAAATTATTATGTGTATTCATGAACTATGTTGTGAAATTGTTGTATGTTGATTGTGTAAGTATAAGATTAAAACTTATGAGTAAGGTAAACCTAAGTGAGTACTAGGTAAATAACTTAGAAAGATAACTTAAGTCATGAAATGAGTTAGATAGTGATGCTTGGATGTAATCGTACCATGGTGCGTACAACTGACAAGTAGTCACAGGAATGATACATTAACCTGCTTTGTATGGAACATGTGTGATTTATGTATGAGAATGGATCATGTTATGATGCCATGAGAATTGATATGATATCATGAGAATTTGTTTGAAATTTGGTGAGGAACATTTGTTCCAAAAGTCCTATTTTGTGAGGAGCCTTGCTCCAAAAGTCATATTTGTTATTGAGAATTAATCACGTTTTCGGAATTAGTTGTGATTATGCACATACCACTTCAAGGGCTTATGTAAAGTGGTAAGTGGGGACGTGGCACCAATGATTTGTGCCTCAATTGGATTTGAGTACCAACCATGGCGGACATGGGGAGAGGTGGACACCTAAGTGGGTTAGAGTCTCATACAGTGAAAGATACTCAAAGTGGGTTCGAGTCCAATACGAGTGATGGTTCTTAAAAGTGGGTTCGAGTCCTATAGGGGAACCCGATATCCACCGGGAAAGTCGAACCATACGGGCATTCGTGAACCAAGCCTTGGCCTAGATGTAGGTTCGGTTGGGGATCGATGTTGCCTGAATCCGAATAGTGATTTATTGAGTTATGTGAACTTAAGTGACATGTTTCCATACATTGTGAATATCCCTTAGATTCTTAAGTCCTAGTTACAAGGTGTGAGTGATGCACAAGTAATAGAAGGTGAATACTTGAGTTAGAATCGAGTAGAAACCCTATAGAGCCGAGTGGACCCATAGGATAGGAGAACTCACTAAGATTATTATCTCATCCCATTATTATTGTTATTTTTCAGGTATTCCTTGCAGATTGAATTTAAGAGAAGTTGTCTACTGATGTTCCAAGGGATGCATTTATTCTAATCTTCCGTCGTGGAGTTGTGTAGAATGAAGATATTGTACATAGTTCTTAGATTTTTATTTTTAGGCACTATTGTATAACATGTCCCATTGATGTTTTTAAGTTGGACGCGTGTATATAATGATGTTATTAGGCACTTATGTTGTGTCAGTGCCAATTAATAACACTTGTATGATATTATTCTAGATATATATTATATGGGTTGTTACATATGACTCACCACTCATAATGAGTAAGGTGGTAATATAAATTTTTGTTTGTTAAAAAACATCTCTTCCATAAACAAGTATTTTATATTTTAATGATGGTGATATTTTGATGGAAAAAAATGACATTGAACATATTAATATGTTCAAACTTTACAATAACTCTTTGCAAACTTATACTTTATAAGAGAATTTTTGTAAATTTGTAATGTAAGCCTTGAGATGTTTAGTGATCACTAAAGTGTAAAGTATATGTTTGCTTAGAAGGAATTAAATTTGCATAAGAGAAGATGGATGGAGTTCATGGACTATGATTTCAAATTGAAATACCATCCCGAAAAGGCCTATAAAATGGTGGATGCACTCAGTAAGAAGGAAATGCATACAACATAATTGATGATGTTGGAACATAACTTGTTGGAGAAATTTTTAGACCTCGGCCTACATTTCACATGGACTTAAGAAATAGTATTAATCATCCGATTAAATATCTTGTGTGATCTTTGGGAGAGGGTAAGGCAAGTCCAGTTGTCAAATGCAAGTTTGTAGTCTATAGTTTAACATCTAGATTTCACTCGATCGGTGGATGAAGTTCTTTTTTTATGGGAAGATGTGCATATCTGATGAGTCACAGCTAAAGAGGGCAATTTTAGAGGGAGCTGGAAAAAATTATTTACCATACATCTTGTTTCTTTCAAGATGTATCATAATCTAAAGAAGCATTCCTAAAGGTTGGGAATGAAAAAATGACATAGTGGAACTTGTGACTAGATGCGTGATATGTCAACAAGTGAAGATTGAACACTAGAGACCATAAATGATATGTTAAGGGCTTGTATATTAGAGAGTGGAGGAAGTTGGAATTAATATTCGCCATTGATTGAGTTCACCTACAACACCAGTTATCATTCGAGTATTGGAATTGCATCATATGACGATTTATATGGAAGGAAATGTTGAACGCCTTTGTGTTGGGCAAAAGTGGGAGACAAAGGGATCATAGGGCTTGAAGTAATTTAGGAAATCACATAGACATTAACGGCTATTCAAGAAAGGATAAAAAAGACTAAGATCAACAAAAGAGTTATGCAGACCAACGTAGGAGACCCTTGGAACTTGATGAGAGAGACCATGTGTTCTTGAAGGGTTGAAGGAGCATTCAAGACAAAAAAAAGATGAATTTGAGATACATTGGTCTTTACCATGTCGTAAGTCGGGTAGGGTAAGTGGCATATCCAATGGCATTTCCACCTTCCCTATCTGGGCTACATGATGAGTTCCATGTATCTCCGCTTCAGAAATTTGTATCATATATGTTTTAGCTTGTTCTTTCAGATAAAGACGAAGTTGCAACAAGTCTCACTTTCCAACTACAACTGAGTCGAATAGTAGATTAGGTAGTGAAATCCCTAAAAAACAAGAAGATATCGTTGGTAAAGTTAATGTGAGAAAAACGTCATATTTCACCGTCGTGCCAACTCCTTAGCCAGCCTCATGTTATGCCATCTCTAAAGTCAGCATCTCTCTACGCCAACCTCATTAAGCACCATTGTTCCAGCTCCGCTTCTAGCCTTCCTCATGGCTATTATTTCTTTATTGACTTCTAGGCTAATTTATGGTTTCTGAAATCTCGAAATATGTTTCCTTTCTCTTCACTACTTATGATTTTAAGGCATACTTTAACAATGTTTATGTATGGAATATTGGGGAACATAACTTATATATAGTGTGATGGCCAATTAAGTTTCATATCATTCAAAAATGGGTTATCTAACACCCACTCATATGGTCCTCATATTAATTAATTAAATACTCCCTCCGTTTCTTTTTAAGTGTCGTTTTAGCATAAAGCTCTCCAACCAAGATAAATGAATTGTTATAATTTTTTTCCCATTGTACCCTCATTTTAATCCACCATATACTTTCTCTTTCTAAATAAAATTCATTAATATAAGTACTCATTAAATTATTTACTTCAAATAACTAATTCCATAATTTTCTCCACATAACTCTCTCTCTCTTCCGTTGCATTTTTCAACTACTCCTAAATTTTTGGAATTAATATTGCTTGCTATAGGAATACGTACTGCTTGCATTTTCATTAATGGCTAAAGGAAAACTTATTGCTTATTGTTTCAATGAATGGCTAAAGGAAAAAATATTCCCTCCAATTATTTTAATAAAAACTTAAGTTTCCCACCGAAAAATTAAAACCAGTAGTACATATAGTATGGTTTCATATTATAAGTTCAAAATATTTACAACTCATAAAATATGGATTTAGATAGTGATACAGAAACATCATTAACAAACCAACATATATTTGAGTTATATGAGTTTGATGAAGATAACTTAGAAGAGGAGTTTGAAGCAACCAATAATATTGATGAGTCCTGTGAAGATAACTTACAAGAGGAGGTTGAAACAAACAATGACACAGGTATATTTTTTAATTTCATGTGTGTTTGGTTACTTTTAATTCCTATAATTTATCTCATGTTTTTATCTCATGTTTTTATGTAAAATAATGGTGGAATCATATTGTGGCGTAATTCAAATCTAAGTTTTGCTTGTTTCTAGTAATCGTTTTGTTTTTTTAAAAATTTACAGTGTATATTGCAGAAAATGTTGAAGCAGAACCTAGAGAAAAAAAGAGATTAAGAATCTTAAGCAATGAAGAACGCATGTATATTTATCATGAGCTACTACAAAAAAGCGTTGATGGAAAATTACGTAAAGGAGCTACAAATGAGGTGGCTTCATCAAATTCGGTTCCTCTAAGAACTGTTCAACGTATTTGGAAAAGAGCAAAAGAAAGTGAAACACGTGATGTCTCTCATAGGAAGACAAAAAATTGTGGACGTAAGAGAATCTCAATTGATGAGAATCAAATTCGTGAACTTCCTTTCAGTCAAAGAACAAACATTCGATCTTTAGCTTTTGCGTTGAAAACCAATCCAACATCGGTGTTCAGGCTTATAAAATCAGGGGCTATACGGCGTAATTCAAATGCCATAAAACCACTGTTGAAAGAAGAAAACAAAATATCTAGGCTGGAATTTTGTTTATCAATGCTTGAAGGTACACCACATGATCCAATGTTTAAGAGCATGCACAATATTATTCATATTGATGAAAAATGGTTTTATATGACTAAAAAATCCGAGAAGTATTATTTGCTCCCAGATGAAGATGAGCCATATCGGACATGTAAGAGCAAAAATTTCATTGCCAAAGTTATGTTCTTAGTTGCTCAAACTCGACCACGATTTGACTCAGAAGAAAATGAAACTTTTTCGGGTAAAATTGGTGTTTTTCCGTTTGTTACCCATGAACCGGCTATAAGGTCAAGTATTAACAGAGTTGCGGGAACAATGGTAACAAAAGCAATAACTACGGTAAATAGAGATGTGGTAAGATCATTCCTTATTGACAAAGTTCTACCCGCTATAAGAGAAAAATGGCCAAGAGATGAATTTGAGTCAACAATATTTATCCAGCAGGATAACGCAAGGACGCATATAAACCATGATGATCCTTTATTCCGTGAAGCTGCCACCAAGGATGGGTTTGATATTCGTTTAATGTGTCAGCCTGCAAACTCTCCAGATTTGAATATCTTAGACCTTGGTTTTTTCTCGGCTATACAATCATTGCAATACAAGGAAGCACCGAAAACTATTGATGAACTTATCAGTGCAGTGGTGAAGTCATTTGAAAATTTTCCTTCAATTAAGTCCAATCGTATATTTGTATCATTGCAACTATGCATGATAGAGATCATGAAAGAGAAAGGTTCCAATAAATATAAAATTCCTCATGTAAATAAGGAAAGGCTTGAAAGAGTAGGACAACTACCAATTCAAATTAAGTGTGATCCAATATTAGTACAAGAAGTCAAAAATTACTTAAACATGGAGTAATACTTATTGTAATTGGGATGTAGTCACATTTGAAAATTTCAAATAGAGTTTTTTTTTTTTAAATTCCTAAACTTTAGCCATAAAAAAATAATGTTCCTGCACGTAACAAGTTAAGTTCCAAAACTTTAGCAAATATAGGAATTCAATAAAAAAAATACAATAAGAATGAACGTAAGAAATGCAGTTCCTAAATTGTATCAATAAAAAAAGCAATAACAAGGAATTCTTCTCCATACTTATTAAGCAATAACAAGGAGTAAATAAAAAAAACAATAACAATGACTTCTTAAATAACAACTCCTATACCTTATGCACTTAAGCCAAATCTAAAATAGATACTCCATACTTAGTTCACAAATATTTTTCAATAAAATTTTGGAAGAAGTTTTTTTATCATCTTTTTTATCACACGTCGAAACTCAACATGGTGGGAAGATTCTTTTCTGTTTTCTTCTTCTTCTTCTTCAGGAAATTTGTTCAAATCAAATTCATAATCTGCCTCTTCATTTAAATCAAAATCCAATACAACTCTTGATAATACTTCATCTTCGTTGTCATCTTGTTCTTGTATCTTGTCAAAAGAGTCTTCCACTATTTCTCCTTCTTCTTGCTCCAATGAGTCTTCCACTCTTTCTTTTTTTTGAACATCCATGGAGTCTTTTGTTGTTTCCACCAGAGCTCTTTTGTTTTGCACTTGATAATTTAAACAATGCTACTGATCCTTTTTATAGAATTTTAAGTCTTCAATTGGTAAATTTGTTCCTTTGACAAAATTTAATGCTAATACATTTTTCTATGTAACATTGGAAGCTATCATTTGAATTTAATTTTTATTGACCAGCCAATACTTTGAATAGGAATGGGAGTTATGTATGGGAATGAGAGTACGTATTAAGAAAGAGAATTTTATGGAAAATGTGGAGTGAGTTATTACATATATTAAGAAAGAAAAATTTATGGAAAATATAAAGTTGAGTTATTTAAATAGTAAGGGTATAATTGACAAATTGTAACATTAAAACATCAAAACGACACTTAAACAGGAACAAAAAAAATCTTCTAAAACGACACTTAAAAAGAAACGGAGGGAGTATATAATTAATTATGTTGAATTTATTTATCCAACGTCACTAGTGTGATTCGATGGGATTAACATCCCAACCCATGGTGCCTAGGATAGGTTAGGTGGGCTAGGTACAATCCATTTATATCTTTATACTATAAGGAAATATAGTTGCGCCCTCACTAATAATAATGGCTTTTAGAGAAGTGGTAGGCGCTTGATCCAAAAATTGGTATCAGAGCAAGGTCATGGGTTTCAATCCTCCAATTTAGGAGGAGATTGTTGGATTTATTTATCCAGTGTCATTGATGTGATTAGACGGACTTAACATCCTAACCCGTGGAGCGTATAATGGTTTAAGTGGTATAGGTACAACCCCTTGAGGGCTCTATACTATAAGTAAATATATTTGCATCATCACTAACTACAGTTACTTTTAGCGCAGTGGTAGGGGCTAGATCCAAAAATTATACAATTTATAAATTTGTACTGTTCAAAAATCATAGATGTGTAGTATCTCTACAAGGTTAGGGGATACTCATGAGCCTTAGTAGGTTTATAGTAGTTTAGGGTGGTAGGGATTTGTTTGTGGTGGCGAGAAGCCCTGTATGGTGGTATTACGGTGGTGTTTATGGTTATTTTAGAGACTAACTTACTTGAGGTGAGAGGCTATGTATACAAGTGTGTTATTTTAGGTATTGCATGTAATTTATAAGCTCTCATTTCTCCTGTTGGGGAGAAGTATTTATAGAGTCTCTTAGGCCTACAATTTGCTATGGAAGGATCATCATTCACCCAATAAATTATGGACCGTTGAATCCCTACTTCCTAGGAAGAACGTGGATCAACTACTAACTCTGACTTCTTCCTGACAAAGAAACATCTTGTCCCATATTTTCCATAATTGGGCGAGTGGGGGTACTTGAGGTGAGGTAATACCTTCTAGAGGTATATATATATATATATATATATATATATATATATATATATATATATATATATATATATATATATATATATATATATATATATATATATATATATATATATATATATATATATATATATATATATATATATATATATATATATATATATATATATATATATGTAAGACCCTAATTTTGACCCTAAGATCCCTCATGGCATCATAACATTTGCATTTGCATTGCCTCAAGGATCATAAGCATCTTGGATCCCTTACCTTTGGGGTGGGACCTCTTGTGAGTTGGTTTGAGATCACCAAGCATACTTGAATTGTATATTATTGCTTTTATCATTTTATTTACTAACCAAAATCATAAAAATATGTCACTAACATCTCTTGTTTGCAGCTTGAGCAGTCACAAGGTCTAAAGCTTCTAGGAGATTCTATGTGCATTGATATGGCCAAGAGAAGATGAAAGAAAGCATGGAAATGGTTCCTAAATCTCTCATCCATCAAATATGCCTCCCAAGTATCTCAATTCATCATTTTTATCAAAGCAAATCAAAGGGTTTGAGGCTTGTTTCCCAAGGAAACCCTAATTCATTTGTTCATCAATTGTGCCTTGCTCATGAAGCAAACTCAACCCATGGTCAAATACAATCAAGGTAAGTTCCTTAATTCATAATCTCATGCATATTTTAACTTATTTTAATGTCCTCAATCATCAATTCATCAAGATATGAGGTTTGGACTTGAGAAGTTGGTCAGTCAATTCATCTGACTATTTTGAAATGCACTGAGACCTAACTTTTGATGTGTTTGTCAAATGGAGATGACCCCAAGAGGAAAAATGTTCTTAAGGACTATATGAACAACGTTCATGTTCATTAAGAATTTAGTTGAATCTTGGAAGGTCATCATCCATTCCAAAACATTATAGGTCATTTTGACTGAAACCCTAATTTTAGGTCAACTTCCCAAGGACATAACTCCTTCAATTTTCATGATTTTGAGGTGAGATTAAATGAATTGGAAATCTTAAGATGTCTACTTAAAATTTTATGTTGAGAAAATTCCAAAATCTCAAAAGAAATACATATGATAATGTATTATAGGTCTCTTTGGACCAAATGCCTTGAAATGTGAAAAAGTCCAACTTCAAGTGCCCATAACTTCTTCATCAAAAATACAAATGATGCAAAATTTAAGTCCAAATTGATTGCCTTGAAAAGATATACAACTTTCATGTTGAAAATTTTGTCATTTGGAGCTTGCATCATTGAGACAGAAGGGCTTGAACTTTGGCCAATTTTGAAAATCTCACATATGCATGTTTTGCACCCTACACTTCATGTCCAATTTTCATCAATTTCCAAGGCCCAAATGGAGTTTTGATCAACATAACAAATGATCCTTATGCAATAAGCCTTCCAACCATTACTCATAAGGTGGTGTTCCTATTTTTAACATGTCATTTTCGAAGGCTTTAACCTAATAGTGCATTTTTTGAAAATCATTTAAATTGCCTTGCATGAGCTACTACTACTAAATCTGCACGTCCATTTTGCTTTCATCATGCATCATCTTTCAATTCCAGTTGGAATTGGGCCCTTCATGCGCCTGTACAGGCCCATGCATGGAGGCCCTTTCCATTCATGCAAGCATTTTGATCATGCATTTCAGCTTGCTTCTCCTATAAATACAAGGCCAATGCTCTTCATTTCTTCAACCTTAAGGCGCCCCAATTGCTGCTAAACTGAAACTTCAGCCCTCACTAAAGGAACTAGTTCATTTTGCTCTCAAATTTTTCAGATCTGAACTTTGGTTTCATTGATCAATTTTTAGATCTTAAAGTTCCTAAACCTTTTCTCCTTGATCTATAGTGTCAACTGTAAGCATTAGCATCCAAGGATTGTGACTCAAAACCTTGCAAATCAAAGGTTCATACCAACTGTTATTTTCTTAGAATCTATTTGCATAGTGCTTAATTCTCATTGTTGTTGTGTGATCTGAAGTCCTCTGCATAGAGGCAACATTGATGTGCTTTCAATTTTTGAAAATCATGAAGTTCATATGAACACCACAGATCTTCCACTTCTGATTTCTCTCAATATAGAGATCTAGAATGGATTTGAGTGGTACAGGGGTGATGTACATCACCCCAGCTCTCGATTGATGCCTGGATCGTGCCTTTTGGTTACCATTTTAATTTCTGCAATTTTTGACTTGGCCGGAGCTTGGCCGGAGAAGACGGTGGCGCTGGCCACCGTCTGGTCTCCAGATTTAATAAGAACCGTCCATTCATGTTTCCAGATTCAATCTCACGCGTCCTTTGTTATGACTTTATTAATGGCCATGTGTTACTCAGTTGACCAAGGCATATGGTGAACACGCGCTTCTTAGCCGTGTGATGATCCACGTCAATTAATGAATCATCATCAGACGGCTCACGCTTTTTCCAATTTCTATTTTCTTATTTTTATTTTCATTTTATTATTTTAATTCCCTTTCTCTTTAAAAATTCATATCTCTCTCATTATTGGTCCAAAAATTATGGGACCAATTTCATTATTCTCCTTTTAATTTCTACTTTCTAAAAATGATTTTTAATATTTTTTATTTTATCATTTGATATTTTTTTTAGTAATTTTCTCTTTTCTGGTTATTTTTAATTCATTTAAAATGGTTTTTGATATTCAAAAAATACAAAAATATTTTTCCAACCTCTTTGAATGATGATAGGTCTATGAAAAATATTCTCATCAATTTATTAATTTATTTGAGATTTTAGTTCAATTAGGTTATTTTTATGCATTTTTAATTGATTTAAAATAGTTTCTGACTTTTAAAAATGCTGAAATTTTTTGTCAAACATTGTTTGACCTTGTTGAACTTGTGATAATTCACTTGGACTTTTCAAAGTTGATTTGAAGTGAGTTTGAAGTTTGACCTTTCTTTATTATTTTAATTCAAGTTTTATTTTAATATTAAAAAATGCCAAAAATATTTTATTTGTTTCTTGACTTCTAATCTTCATCTTGCTTTTGTTTTCTATTGTTTGACCTTGATCTTCTCTATCTTTGGTCAATACTTGTTGATTATCTCATTCCATTTCAATTAATGCACTTTAATTCTTCATCTTTTTCTTCTTCTTCTTCTTCTTTTTTTGATCAATGAGTTAAAGATTGGTGGTTAGCATTGATACATGAAGGTTTAATCTTCCTTGATTCAAATCTAATTCATCTTTATCATGGATCAAGTGAATGGTTTTGCATTAAGGATAAGTTGCTTCCTAAATCATGCAAAAAACCTGAATCAATACAAGATCATTTCTCATCTTCTTTTTGGCATGGCAAATTGTTGGAGTTTGATTCACTAATTAAGACCTCTAACTTGTGTTGTTGCCTACATTATTATTGACCGACCTCGGATAGTTGTGACTTCTACATAAGTCCAATTACGATTATTTAACATAGCGCTAAATTGCCTTATGGCACACTAACTCTAACACTAACCATTAACCATTAACATTTAATTTTTGCTTTTTACATTTATGCAATTTACTATTCTTGTACATATTATTCATTTGTTTTGCTCTTTGCTCACTTGAGCACATGTTTATGTTAATGCAATTTGCCTTTTGCTCACTTGAGCACAAAATTGTGTATATATTATTGTGCTTGTGTTTTGTTTTGATTGTTGTGGACCAAATGCAAAAAATGGACAAATGAACTTAGTTTCTAGGATATTCCCTATGCAAAATTGGAGTAAAAGGATCCTAATGTTGAAGATGGATTAGAAGGACCAAATCTCTAAACTCACTATTGTCCATTCTTGATTTACTTCATAGAACTCTTTGATGTGTATGCTTTTGTGCTAGGGAATACTATTTGAGCCAAATTGAAGAACCATTGCCATGTTCATCCAAAGTGAAAGACACAAGAGCCATTGAGGATCTTCTAAGAGCTTGCTTGATTAATTTGATTGCTTGAGCTTACACTTATTTTGCTTGCATATTCCAAAGGATGGGAGCTACTTGGATCATCAATATGATCTCAAGAGAGGAACTCCATTTGTGGTCTTCTTTCTTATCCCCCATCTCTTGTATGATTAGGACTTTAGCCATTCTTCTTCTTCCCTCCACTCTAACGCAAGCCAAAACTTTTGTGCAAACATTTAACACTTCTTTCTAAACATTAGAAACCTAAGCCTTATGCTTTTAATTTTCAATTTTTTTTCATAACACCCATTTTGAATTGAATCTTTAAGCCAACTTTGATCATACTTTGTAAATACTTTTCATTGGTAAATATAACTCATTTAAATACTTTTGTGGTTTCAATGGCCACTATCTTAATCAAAACTTTTCACAACCTTTAGCTATTAGGTTTGAGTTATCCTTGAGGTAGATGTAATTCTCACCTATATCCTTAGTGATGGACAATGAGTCTTCCATGCTTATTATAGGGTTAACCCCTCACTAGCATGTTGAAGCTATCCTCACATGGTGGATTTGTGGTTTTAGGTTGAGTTTTCTCCCTTAGATAACAAAAGACCTTAAGGCTTTTGGACCAATCAATTCACCAACTCATTTTGAGATTTTTACTCCGAACTACGAGGTTTTGATCCTAATCTTTTTTAAGATGGTACGTAGGCAATGAGTTTATCCATCCAAACACAAATTGTAAATAACTTGTATATTCTCTTCTCATCTCTTCAATCATGTTTGCACAAATAATTTTTCACAAAATACCAACCTTACAACAAGTATGAAAAGGGCTCCCTAGGAGTACCTAGGATGTTTTGGGTGCTTAAAACCTTCCCATTGCATAACCAACCCCCTTACCCCGATCTCTGACAATTTTACTAGTTTTTGATTCGATAAAACTTTTAGGTTTTTGTTCGCTTTCTAACCATTCCTTTGGATAAATAGAAGTGTGGTGGCGACTCGACTTGTATGGTTTACCTTGGATTTAGTCAATATCTCTAATGGTAACGTATACCCCGCTACACAAAGTCCCTACCTTTATCAGGGCCTTTACAAATATAACACTACACAATCCCTCAAGCACGGGGCTTTTTTATGAGGGGAGAAGTATTTTAGACCATGGATCATTGGAGTATCCCGAGACCCTAAATTTCTAAAGTTCCTGACAACATATATGATGAACCAGATCGATTAGGTTTTAGGTTCTCAAGTGAAGTTACATTTAGCCCGTCTGTTGAGACCATAAGTCTTTCTGGCAAGGCATTGAACCTCTCTGGTGGGACTTCTATCAATCCCCCATATAAGACCTTTGACTAAGTCTCTTATGATAGACTTCATATACCCTCTAAGGTGAGATTCCCATATGGACTCCCGCCCTAGGAAACTCTAAGCCCCTCGGGTGAAGATTTGGATAGCCTGTTTGATGGAAACTCTTAGTCTCGTAGGCGAAGTTATATTTGACTTGACTAATGAAACTATAAGTCCCTCATTCAAGGCGTTTAACCTCTCGAGTGAGACTTCTATCAAGCCCTCAGACAAGACTTTTGACTATGTCTCTCGGGCTAGACTTCAGGTGCACCTCTATCGCGATATTCGTATATGAAGTCATGCCCGAGGAAACTATAAGTCCCTCGGGTGAAGAGTTGGATAATCTGCTTTATGGGAACTCTTAGTCCCACAAGTGAATATATATTGAGCCTGATTAATGATATTATACCTCTTAGGAGGGACTTCTATCAAGCCCTCAGATAAGACTTTTTATTAAGTCTCTTAGGCTAAACTTCGGTCGCACTTCTAGGGTGAGATTCATATGTGAAGTCCCACACAAGAAAACTCTAAGTCCCTCAGGTGAAGAGTTGTATAGCCTGATTAATGGGAACTCTTAGTACCACATTATAATTTATATTGTCCCCGACTGATGAGACTACAAGTCCCTCAGGTGAGGCATTAAACCTCTCAGGCGGGACTTCTATTAATCCCTCAGGCAATTTTTTACTAAGTCTCTAAGTCTAGACTTCAATCGCACCTCTATAGCGGGATTCATATATGGGTCATGCATGAGGAAACTTTAAGTCCCTTAGGAGAGGAGTTAGATTAAGCATATTTGTATTGCCACAACGAGCGACAATGATCTTCCTGTGGAAGCCAGCATACATAATATTGCCTTAAGAGGTAATAAGGATCTTCCCAAGGGATTCCAGCATTCATAATATTGGCTTAAGATGTGGAAATGATCTTTCTAAAGGAATCTAACATTAATAATATTATCTTAAGAGGCGACAAATATCTTCGCCATGAAATCTAGCATACAAATATTGCCTCTAGAGGCAACAAGGATCTTCATGATGAATTCCAGCATACAAAATATTGCCTTAAGAGGCGGCAATGATCTTCGACATGAAGTTCATAATATAAAATATTGCCTTAAGAGGCGACAAGGATATTCGCCATGAAGTCTAACATTCATAATATTGTCTTAAGAGGTGGAAAAGATCTTCCTAATTAAGTATAACATTCATAATATTGCCTTAAGAGGCGGTAAGGATCTTCCCAATGGAGTCCTACATATAAAATATTTCCTTAAGAGGCGGCAAGGATCTTTGCCATGAAGTCCAATATATAAAATATTGCCTTAAGAGGTGGCAAGGATCTTCAACATGAAGTCTAACGTGTAAAATATTACCTTAAGAGGTGGAAAGAATCTTCTCCATGAAGACTAGCATACAAAGTATTGACTCAAGAGGTGGTAAGGGTCTTTGCCATGAAGTCCAAAATACAAAATATTTTCTTAAGAGGCAACAGGGATCTTTGCCATGATGTCAAACATACAAAATATTGAGAAAATGCTCTTGTTGTTCATAAATATTCAAGAAATTGCTAACAGATATTTAATTATGTCTCTCAAGAAACTACAACAATCTAATTGTAATAATATTTAAGATGAAGGGTGTTCCAACTTCTGGGTAGGAGTAGTCCGTCTAATTCTTGCAACTTGTACGCCCCGTGGGGAAGCTTTTGGAATATGAAATATGTTTCATCTTAGTTGGGTTATCGTTTTCCCTATTGTGCGGGTAAAACTATTTGTTTCAAGACTAGGTCGCCTTCTTGCATCTTCCTTGACTTTGGAGTTGTACCTTCTTGAGGCTCTATGTTTGGTGGAAAATTCTTGGACATAGGTGAATTCTCTCAATTTGTCGACCAAATATGTTGCACACTATAATCCTGCTTCATTTATCTCTTGATTAAATTAAAAATGTTGTCATGAGGGCGTGTCAATATTTACAAGTAACATAACATATTCTTTGTACACCATGGTGAGTGAGGTTTACTTGGTAGTAGAGTGAATGGTGGTGTGATATGACCATAATATTTTGTGGAACAATTATGCCTAAAAACCTTTGGCATCATCAAACTTATTTTTTAATCCCTTCAGAATTTCCTTGTTTATTGATTTTGCGTACCCATTTACTTGCATATGTACCATGAATATGAAATTCGTCTACACCCATAAATTTTGGAAAAAGTGAGTGATCATATTGATGGCGATCTGGGTTCCATTGTCGCAGTTAATGACTCTAGGAAGCTCAAACTTGCACATAATTTTCTGCCATTAGAAAAGGAGAACTCTTTCAGTTGTGATTTTAGCAACAACTTTTGCTTATATCCACTTTGTGAAGTAATCAACTCCCACTATTAAGAATTTTAGTTGGCCTGGTTCCAGGGGGAACATACCCAAGATGTCCACACCCCACTAGTAAAAAGGCCAAGGTGAAATCATTGAGTGAAAAAGCTCAATTGGCCATGATAGAGTTTAACATGCCTTTAGAAATAGTCATACTTCTTGACAAAAATGATGATATCCTTCATCCGAGTATGCCGACAATATCCCGCCCTAAGCAATTTGTGGGCGAGAGTTTTTCCTCCAATATGGCTGCCACAAGCTCCTTTGTGGACTTTGGCAAGTACTGGGGCGGTTTCATGTTCTATTTGACATTGTAAAATTGAAGTTTATATACCCATTTTGTAAAGTTTTCCTGCAAGAAGGGTGTATTTATCCGCATGTTTTCAAACCTTTCTTGATTCCCCTTCCTCCGGTGGGAGTTTGTCCTCTTGCATGTATCATAGTATGGGTAACATCCAAATGGTCTCATGGACAACTTCCAGGGAATAAACTTCACCCGCCTCAATATTGGGGGCGACAAGAGTCTCCTGGATCACTGACCTGTTAAACCATGTTATTTTCAAATTGGCGAGCTAGAACAATAGGTGTTCTCTAAAGTTCTGTTCGTGGGGAACACATACTACTTCAAAATATGTAAAGCAATAGGACATATCTCGTACCTTGTGTAGATATATTATAAGTTAAGGTTCTTTGGCCTGATATTAACCAGAGACTTGGTTGGAGACCAATTGGGAATCATTATTTGCTTTTAGTCGGTTGACTCTCATTTATAGGGAGATGACCATGCTAGTGATGGGAACTTCATACTCTGCTTGAATGTTGCTAGCCTTAAACTCAAACTTATGCGCCAGCTTGATCAGTAGGTCATCAGGTCCTT
This sequence comes from Lathyrus oleraceus, assembly GCF_024323335.1. NCBI lineage: Eukaryota > Viridiplantae > Streptophyta > Magnoliopsida > Fabales > Fabaceae > Lathyrus > Lathyrus oleraceus. Next base: position 492,081,421 of record NC_066585.1, read on the forward strand.
GCAAGATTATTCATGCGCTGTTACCTTTTACATTTAAGGCATCATCAACTAATAATGTCCATTATGGGGTGTATCCTCATCTACAAGCAAGCTAAATTCTACCACAAAATTTGCTAGAGCCTGGGATTTTATACTTCCTCTCATGATGTATTTAACATTGTACTCCGAGAATTCTACTGCCCATGACACCATCCTTTCCTCCTCCACTCACAAATGTTTCTATGAGTATATATAACCCATTTTTGAAAATAAATTACCAAAGTTAACATTCTTATTTACACAATTCAAATATCATTTTTAAGCGTGTTTAATTTTTCAAAATAGTTTGAAATTTTGTAAACTTTCATAAACCAGAAAAGTTTCAAAACCAAAACAAATTCTAATCAATTAAGTGATATACTTAGAATTGTGATATTGAGAAAAATAAAGTCTATAAATCCAATATTGTATTTGACATTCAATATCCTACTACATTCTTCATTTCTGAACAAAGTTTAAATGTTTTTATTTTTCATCACATCGTGTTGGTGAAAAGTGTTTGTAAATAGAAAGTGGTGTACTTTCTTGTTTGGTGAAGATCATCATAGTGTTTGGTGATTATGGAAAAAGGTCTTTGAGTCGGGTGATTCAAATTCCACCATAGTGTTTGGTGTTTGTTGTGTAAACAAGGAAGTGGCGTGCTTTATTGGTTGGAAGATAGGTGATCTTTAGAGTGCTTGGTGTGATACTTGTAAAGATCTTTGATCATAGTGGAAAATCCTCTAAGGAGATAGAGCGACTGGATATAGCCTTAAGTTATAAGAGGTGAACTATAACACCATATTTCCCCCACGCATAAATATACATTAAAATTAGAGTATTCATGCAATCAATAGGATGTCACGCATTCTCTTTTCAAAACATACATGCCATGTAACACTTTATCAAATAAAACAACAATAAACACCTTTACTTAGGGTGTCATTGCATGCTCACCTTCACTTAGGGTGTCATTACAGCGAAAATTCTCATGATAAAGCATGCATTAACTAAATCATTTACTTCAAATGCACTTAATAGTATAATTAAACTCATAAATGAAATCTCTTAAAAACCTCAAAATATTAGCCATGGAATTATACTTTAACTCTATACTTAACACAATAGAAGATAAATCACAAACATTTCCCCCAGTGTTACATATCAGAGCACGTAAACTAAACACAAAAAGAAAAAGAAGAAACAACTGCATGTCATCCTCCACTATAAGCAGTTACTTAGTTACCTGCTTATATGTACCTCGAACAGGTACACAAACCACAATAACAACAAAGGGGTGAGAAATTATAATCAATAATAACAGGAATTATATTGCAAGGTAGGATATCTATACAACATATTCTACATAATATCATTCATAATATATTGTAATATATTCTCACACCCAAACTCATCAATCATTCACAACTCAACAAAATGCATATAATTCATTATGAAACACAACTCAACTATGCAGCTCTATGCATATGCATGTGGTACCAACTTAACATTTGGTTCTTCATACGAACGGGTTCCAATCTTTGCGAACCCCAAACCCCTTCTCTAAGCTCTGAGCCCCCTTTATGAGCTTGGGACAAGCCATTGGTTCCCTTCTCTGAACTAGAAGACATGCCTCTTGACATAACTTTTATGATGATTGATCATATCATCAAATCAATGTGTTAAGACCCGTCTTTTATCCTAACATAAATGCATTGACAACTCAAATAATTGCCTCTCTGGATTACATCACACCAAAATCATAAAATGCATATTATTAATCAACAATGCAACCCAAGCATACTAATAATTCATCTCAAAAGAATTATATTTCAAACATGTAACAATACAATAAACATCACTTAAAATTGTCTATATTCACAATATTCCCATATTTCATACTTATTCTCAATACTTAACTGTCATACCCCAATTTTGTCCGGGCATATTTAAATTTTCATAGAATTGATTTCATTTTTAATTTGCATCATATGCACAGCATAACATACATTTCATCACGAATAATACCTAAAAAATCAGTCAAGATAAATTTATTGAGAATACAGACAAATCGGTTAATTTGTTCCTCAAGAATATGCAAAATCAACGAGTAAAAAAAGTTTCAAAATTAAAATCACAGACGCCAGTATTATTAATCTACGGTTCATACAGTTTAACCTGTTATGCTCGTTGTATTTTTCAGCGGCTGTTTTAGTTACATTTCGACCCGCCTGAGCCTTTTAACCGGTCCAAATTTATTTCAGAATTTGAGGAAATACTGTATTTTTTCAATAAGTACATTTTGTGTTGATTATTTTAGTGTGTTCGATCTATTTTTTTTGAGCCAATTTTTATTCGATTTCTATTTTTAATCAGATCATTTTATTTCTTTATTCAAAATATCAAATTAAACAATTACAGTTTTTATTATTATTACTATTATCTAAGTTAAATTACTGTTTAAGATTTTTCAATAACTAATTTTTAATAATATAAAATAAAATTGTTTGCAATAAAATGTATTTAATCAGCATTGGATTCTTTCTTTTTTTGCAATTGGACAACTCACTCATAACGCCTCTCTCCCTCTCTCAACGTCTTCACACTCACACAACACACGCCTCTCTTCTCTCTCCTTTCTCTCTCACAAGCGACAAAAAAAAGGAAAAAATAAAAACACTCAACAGCTCACCTCACCTCCTCTCTCTTCGCCACGCGTCCCTTACGTAATACCTCCCACTCTCCACTCATTTAACCACATCACACATTTTCTCTTCACTCACATACATAGACTCTCTTTCCCTGCTACCTATAGCCCACTCACAAAATCCCTCACTATTCACTCATCTCACACACTCAATTCTCTTAGAAAAAGAAGAAAGGAAATGAAATCAAGACTCTTCCTCTTCATCTTCTCGACCTCACCTCTCAACATCCCTCATCGCCTTTCCGTCACCACCACCATAACCTCCTTCTCCTTCACCGCACCACCACGAGTCCACGCCGCCATTACCAAATCCTCCTTCCCATCGTCTCCACTAAACACCACAAAACGTCCTCCACCAATACAACCGCTTCTTCAATATTCGTCGCCGTCGAACCCACGATCCGCAAACAGCAACTCTCGCTCGGTCCGTTTCAAATCACACCTCCGCGGTGACCAACAAAACAAACTTCTGCTTCCACCGCTCAACTACCCTCTATTTTCCGCCGCTATCCGTTTTTTCGGCAACGACAACATCTCCCTGCTCCACAAGTGACTTTGACAACACAGATCTAATTCACAATTTCAAAATAACGACGTCGACAACACAGTTTCTACGCACACGCGTGTTTGGTTTCGTCTCCGACGTCACAGAGCTGCAACTTACGGTAAAACAACAAGCTCGGCAGGTTTCCAAACAGCTACAACATTTCAATATTGCGGTAACAACTTGCGTCATGTTATACTGTTTGTAGCCATTTGTCTTTACTGTTATCCCAATTTGGTTCCATATTGATTTCAATCATAATTCTTTTTTGATTTGTGTTTATTTTATTGTCGATTTTATCATAATATGTTGGTGTTCGATGCTGGTAAAATGTAGTATGATGTTTTTTGGTTTGTCCGTTCTATTATTTTTGGTTCATATTCCTCATTGTTGTTTTGCTCGATTGTTCCTATTTTCGAGGCGAATCGGTTTCAATCAAACATAGTGTGTTTCTAAGATATGGCTTTAGGCCCATAGTGCATATTGAACACCTTATACAAATAATGAATCTTCAGTTATTATAACCTCTTAATTCAATTAATTAAGATATTTTAATTCGATTAAGTTTGGTAATTAAGTTTAGTTAACAGTGTTATTTGATCGAATTAATTAATTATGCTAATCATTCTTAATACCGTAAATTAATTTATGTATTACAAGTTCTAATTAATGGATAATATCCATTTGATTGTTTAGTTATTTAACTCTATATTGCTATCCTATGCATTCATGTACATTCCACACACGAGCCTAATCTTGTTTTTTATTCTGTACCATTAACTTCAGCTCTTTTTTACAACTTCAAACCAAATTGAATTGTTTTTCTCTAATGTGACAAAAGCGTTAATTCGAAGCTGAGTATTTCCTATCTAAACTCAGTTATTTCTCCAAATTCAACTTCAAATTATTTTCCAAAATCAATATAACTTCCAAAAGATATTTTTGTGAACTTTAGATGAAAAAGATATAGGAAGCGTTCACTTCACTATTTCTCAATTATTCGAACGATTGGCGTACGCCATATTGCTCGAATATTTGTCACCCAATTAAAATTTTAAAATACCAAATTCAAATTACTTTTCCAAATCAAAAATAATTTCTAAATTCAAATTATTTTAAAACCATAATTATACAAGTTCAAATCACTTCCTTTAAATCAACTACAAATTCTACAACCATTTAATTCTAAATTTTTAGATAATAAAAGGATAGGAGGCGTTCGCCTCATTATCTTTCGATCATTCGAATAATTGGCGTACGCCACATTGCTCGAATTTTCGTCATTTAATTAAAACATCAAACCATAACATTTCAAATCATTTTCTAAATCAACTACAATTTCTAAATCCTTTTAATTCCAAATTTCAGATAATAAAAGGATAGGAGGCGTTCGCCTCACTATCTTTTGATTATTCGAATAATTGGCGTACGCCACATTGCTCGAATTCTCGTCGTCAAAATTAAAAACGCAATCGAATAAATTCAAATCACATTTTAGGTCAAACACGATTTCATAAAATAAACTTTAACTTAAACTTCAATTGAGAATGGGAGGCGTTCGCCTCACCATTCCTTGATTATTTGAATAATTGGCATACGCCACATTGCTCAAATTATCGACTTTACAAAACCTACCAATTCAAAATACAAACTATTTTCGCAAATCAAATACAACGTCTAAAAACATATCTTTTATAAATTAAACTTCGATGATAAAAGATGGGAGGCGTTTGCCTCACCATCTCTCGATTATTTGAATAATTGGCGTTCGCCATATTGCTCAAATTATCGACTTCCGATTAAAATACTTTAACTAAACTTGGATAAGGGAATAGGTCGCGCTCGCCTCATTATTCTTTGAATAAGCAAGTAGGAGGCGTACGCCTCACTACCATGCATATTCAACATCCACAAACAAACTTTCAAAATAATTCGAACGAAAAAAGGAGTAGAAGGCGGTCACCTTATTATTCCTCGAAAGAATTGGACGATTGATGTGCACCACATTGATCAATCTTTCATCGTTATTCAAAATACCTTAACAAATCAAACTAGCTTCTCGCCCCCGCGCGATCGATACCAAACCAAAAACACCCAAACACATCAGTTCAACTTGTCATCCCCGCGTGACCAAAACCCTTTTCAAAAGAACACTGTCAATCCTTTCTAACGCGCACAACAAACCAGTGCTAGAGCCTCCATCGAGAGTAGACAAGCCAGCGTTTAGCTGTTAGAACGCCGACCTACACAATCGTTCATCAAAATAAAACACACCAAATATTCGTAGTAGCCCAAACTACGAATGCTCTGATTTCCTTATTGCACCATAAGGATACGTAGGCAGGAGATTGCTGTATCTTCGCGAGCACACTAATAAAAAACCTCACATTTCCCCTCTTGAGGTCTTCATCCATATCTATCATCAATTCTAATTACTCGAAGCAAGCAAATAACAGTCAACTAACGTTCAAATAGCAAAATCAGACTAAAAGGTTCCCGTTGAGTATAACACACGTAAGGGGTGCTAATACCTTCCCCTTGCGTAATCGACTCCCGAACCCGAATATGGTTGCGACGACCATTATTCTTATTTCTAAAGGTTTTCTCGATATTTTCCTATTCCTTCATTGGAATGAATAAAGTTCAGTGGCGACTCTATTTGAACTAACATTTTCCGCGTCCTATCGCGAGGGATCACATTTTTCGAGGTGCGACAGACTGGCGACTCTGCTGGGAACTACTGCTCCAAGCAAGAGAGAGTCTAGCCTAACTTAGTCTGATTTTGTTATGACCGTTGGAAGATATTCTTTCTTTCCATGTTTCTCTCTCTGTATTTTATTCTGATTACTTGTGTTGTATGTAATGTGTTTTGATACTTTGATATGGGGCTTGATGTTTGTTGTGAGATAAGCTTCATACCCGAGCTTCGAGAAAAACTTAGAACCCGGAGTTGTGTAGTATTGAACCGGGGGGTGTACACCTTATTGGGACAATACGAAGACCCCACCTAGAGTAGATCTGTCTGGAGTTTCCATCACAATATGGCTAGCCCATTATTGTGGTGAGGTTCTAAATACGATCCGTGACTCTAGGGACCTCGCCTTAAACCCAGGTTTTGTTTTCATGATTGACGATTATGTAGTATTGAACCGAAGGGTCTACGCCCTGCTCGAACAATACGAGAATCCCACTTAGATTAGATCAGTTCAGAACTCCCATCACGATGTGGCTAGCCCACCATTGCGAGGAAGTTTTGAACTTGATCCGTGAGTCTAAGTTCCTTCCTTGAAAACATAACTTTAGAACCTACCTTTGGGAATTTCTAGTAATCATACAAACCCGTACTTCTTCCAGTTATACTGATGTACTCGATAGGTGGATAATTTTGAGTCTGTATTCCTCTGCAAAAAACATGGCAAAATTTCATGCATTTGCATATCATCAACATGCATTGCATATCATCTCCCAGAAACAAAAACTTACACCATATTCTACCCTTTGTCCAGTAACACTGACTACTCGACACCGGTACGAGACACGTCGCAACTACAAGATGACACTTGAACAGCTGGAAGCAAACCAAGTTTCGATGAGAACAGACATTGACTCCATGCAGGCAAAGATGGATCGCTTGCTGGAAACCATGGTGCTCCTGGCCCAGAAGGAAAAAGATACTGAGACCAATGTCGAAGCTAGGAAAGTTGCTGCCCAGTTTGGATCGCCATCATTTAGCATTCCTGGAGTAACTGAACTTGATGGTAACCCTGCCCAGCCTAGAGGAGGACCGATCCCTATTCCGATCCCAATGGTCAATGTAAACCCCCGTGAGCACTCTGCTACATCTGCTCGACATGGATCCATGATGGGTGATAAGGATCCATATGACGCCTTCTTCATGCCACAACCCGTCAAGCCTGTTGTTGGAGGTCTTTCAGACCCAACTGTTGAGAGACTCCATGCTCTGGAAGAGAAATTCAGGTCCTTGGAGGTTCACACTACTCTCGGTTTGGACGCTGTTGATATGTGCCTGGTGCCAGGTTTGGTGATTCCGCAAAAATTCAAAGTCCCGAACTTTGACAAGTACAAAGGGATCAACTGCCCAAGAACACACCTCAGAGCTTACTGCCGCAAAATGGCCGCCCACATCAGTAATGATGAACTCTTGATTCATTACTTCCAAGATAGCCTCAGTGGGGCATCCTTGGAGTGGTATATGCAACTAGAGAGGGGACAGGTCCAATCATGGAGAGACCTTGCTGAAGCCTTCCTCAAGCACTACCAGTATAATACTGATCTAGCACCCAACCGCACCCAGTTGCAAGATATGACTCAACGTAACAATGAGTCATTCAAGGAATATGCACAACGGTGGAGAGAGCTTGCAGCTCGTGTCCAACCTCATCTCCTTGACAAAGAGCTAATTGACATGTTTATGGGAACTCTGCATACCCAATACATGGAGAAAATGGTAGGATCCAACTTCCCAACTTTTGCTGAGCTGGTCTCTGTGGGAAAAAGGATCGAGAGCCAGATCAAGAAGGGAAAGCTACCTTGTGCTGCTAATGCTTCAAGTGGGATGAAGAAGCCTTATCCTAATCTCCCAAAGAAGCCAGAAGGTCAGACCAACGCCATCATGAGAGGAGGAGGATATAAGGCACCTCCGTATGCTCATACGCCTTATCATCAGGTCGCCGCGGTCATCCCGACACCATATCAGCAACCCTATCAACAACAATATCAGTAGTCGTATCAACAACCAGCTTATCAGCAATAAAATAAAAAACAACGTGCTCCACAACCACGTCCACCTAATCAGCAGAGGGCAAGGAGGCCAGAAAGACATTTCGATCCTTTTCTAGTGGCATATAGCAAAATCCTTCCTTACCTGCTAAAGGATGGATCGATTGTTTTGAAGGAGCTGACACCTGCAACTCCAGCTTACCCACCAGGCTATGACGCCAATGCTCACTGCGAGTATCATATGGGTGCCCGAGGGCACACAATAGAGAACTGTAAGGCCTTCAAGCACAAGGTCCAGGACCTGATTGACATTAAGGCAATTACATTCACGCCAGTTAGGCCGAACGTTACAACAAACCCCATGCCGGCGCATGCAGAGCATAGTGAAGCTCGAAGATAGAGCTCCTCACCGACCTGAGCAAGCAGAGCAATTCCGTCGAAGAATCCAAAGATGAAGGCCTGTTCATTTGAATAAAGGCGATCATTATGCCAGTTTTACCTTTTCGCACTCTTGTAATTTATTCTTGTTTGTTTAAGTATTGTATGCTTTGAACATTGTTGTTTGTATTTGGTCTTATTAATGAGATAATTATGCATGCTTTTGAATCAATCTTTCATATTCACTCATCTATCACATTTGCAAATCACAGACACATACTTTTTCACTTCACGTTCTTTATCACACTATTGTTAGCAAATGTTAGAAGGAGGATGACGAAAACAAAATACCCATAATTGCTCACTGTATGCTTTCAGATAAAATCCTGCTAATGATGTACAGGCATTGTTTCAAATCCCCAAACACTGGAGAGATAAGGAGTTAATCCCTAGTCAACCACTTCGAGCCTAGAAGTAGGAGTTTCTTTCAGATCTAAAAAACCCTTACGCTTAACTTGGGGCAGGGTAATGTTCAGTTGGTCTAACTACACTTTCGAATTACAAGATGAAATATCCCATACAAGGATCAATCACATGATATTCTTCGCACACGTCTTGAAGTGTCGAAGAAACCATACAAATCCAAATTTTAGGTCTATTGTTCTTCAATGACCAATGACTTGGCAGTCACAATTTCCAAAAAAAAAGGTCAAAGAAATAGACCGCTAAGTCCAACACCCTGAAAGGAGACTTAGGCAAAAACTGGGGCAATCCCGATGGATTAAAGCTTCAAACAAAGCGGTCCAAGCAAAAGTTAGGGATCAAAGCAAAAATCGAAAGAGAAAATAAAAGTCTCCAACAAAACAAAACAAGACTCAATGATCACCATACCAAAATCAAAGGGTCACCGGCATCCAAAAAATGAAATAAGATGATTGTCATTTCAAGAGATCTTACACTGCTAAACTCTCATAAAACGAATGTGTGTGAATTAACTGAATGTAGGATTGGAGATCATCATGAAGAAGGGATGGGTTAAAATAAACTTTGAGCCTTATATCCTTTTGTGTCAATAACCGTGAACCAAGCCACGTTACAACCTTCAAAAGACCTAATTGAGGTAGGGTTTATTCTAAAAACATACTACAGCAAGGTTGAGTAAGCTGACTCCTAGAGATTTGCTAATATTCTATTCTCGCTACATCATTCACACGTTAGCTAAATCAAGCACCGCGATCGGACACGTTATCCACTCGCCACACACTACCACAACACTCCCAAGTGAATGGTTGTTTTTCAAAACTTGCATAACTGTTGCATTAACATCACCATTTCTTGGATAACAATTCTTAATTGTCAGTCAGTACTTGACATCGAGTAAATTCTAACAAGGGGCAATTCAAGAGGTACTTGATCGTTGGTGCCAACGCGAATCACAATCATCTCACAATCCTATGGATCAGGGGCATGGAATCTTTTGATTATATTGACCTAAGAAGTAGTAAGCGCAAGACGAATCTCCAAGCATCGGTTGATCAGGGAGGAAAGACACTTTAATACCCAGTATGTCTGAGGCAAGTCCCTCAAAGGATAATCAGGGGCAGGTCATGGCCAGATTTAGAGACTGAAAAAAACAGACTCAGACCACGTCATGGGATAATCACTCATAAGGTTTCCTTTCAAGGAAAATTCCTTTGAACACCCTACAGTCAGGGGCAATACAAATTGCAAGGGGCAAGTTCCCTTCATATCTACAAGTCAGTCAAGCAGATTGTGTCAGACATTAGTGATTTCTCGAGTTCACAACCAAAACGTCAAAAGTTCATGTTAGTGCAACATCACATCTTGACAAGAATCCTAGGGGCACGTCAAAAGCACAATCATCATGCGTTGATCACGTCGCTATGCTCAGTTACAAGTTGGCCAAATGCATCAGAAGAAGAAATCGAGATCTTCTCAAAGACAAATACACAACATATCAACAAGAGATCAAACTTGGGGCATCAAGAGTATCCGCATCTATTGCGTGTTCATCACATCATCAACTATCGAGTGTCGGGAAGTCAAATCCTTTCACCAATCAATATTCCAACTCACAACGACAATTACCAAACAACCAAAAGTCCACATTGCTGGCACCCACATGAAAACTAATACAACCAACACTGGTTTCCATAAAATACATTGCCTTTGAAAGGGGGGCCAATCCCAAATAAACCAATCATTCTTTACCTTCAAACATGCATCACATGCATCACCTCATACATAACACATACATAACATTTATGCATATAGCACGAATCAAAATCCAAGGTTTAGTCATAGGCATCTAGGCCAACCCTCAATTGAGTCATTGTTTTTCTCTGAGTAAGTTCCTACCCTGCTATTGGGCGTTCCCCATTAAGTTACATCCTTCAACCTTTTGTTGATAAAATGTTATCCTCAGCTAAGTCAAGACAATGTTTCTCCAAACACTTACCTTGTTTCACGTTGAGCGTCCCTCAAAGAGTCACTTCCCATAACCTTTTGTTGATGGAAATTGCATTTCCCTAGAGAATATTGGTTCTGCAACCTTTTGTTGTCAACACCCCAGGCAAGTCTTACCCAGTAATGTTCCAATACTACCTAACAAATCAGGTTTACTGAACATTGACAGTAGCCTTATTTTTCCAATGTTTTTCTCACTATCATCCTTTTGGTGAAAGTCCATTGAGGAATAAAATTAATTATCACCCTGTTTATGATCAACATTATCCTTTTGGTAATGGTAAATCCTTGACATTTGTGATCTTACTGTCATCCTTTTGGTGTCGAAGATCCTTGGAGTTTTGGTCCAACCTTCATCCTTTTGGTGAAAGATGACCTTTGCAATTATTACAGCCTACCGTCATCCTTTTGGTGTCGGCGATCCTTATGGTGATAAGGATCCTTGTCATTTTGGTTCAACCATCATCCCCTCGTTGATGATAATCTCTGTTGTTATGTTCAAACATCATCCTTTTGGTGATGACATCCAGTTTAATCTAAACATCATCCTTTTGGTGATAGAGATTATGGAGTTTGGTTTAGACTATCATCCTTTTGGTGATTGTGACCTTTGGAAGGTCCGACCCCACTGTCATCCTTTGGTGTCAACAATATTTGAAGTTATTATAACTTATTATCATCCTTTTGGTGGTAACAAGTTTCGAAGTTATGATCTCACCTTCATCCTTTTGGTGATGGTGATTGTTGATTTACTATCATCCTTTTGGTGATAACGAGTCCTGTTGTTTATAGTACCTTCATCCTTTTGGTGATAGTGACTGTTGACTTATTATCATCCTTTTGGTGATAACAAGTTTTGTGGTTCGATCCTACCTTCATCCTTTTGGTGACGGTGATCCGTAAAAGTTATCGACTTATTATCATCCTTTTGATGGTAACAAGTTTTGTTGTTTAATCCTACCTTCATCCTTTTGGTGACGGTGACCATTTGAGTTATGGACTCATTATCATCCTTTTGGTGATAACGGGTTTTGTTTTGATCTTACCCTCATCCTTTTGGAGACGGTGATCATTAAGTTTGTTTCGGCTTATTATCATCCTTTTGGTGATAACAAGTTTTGAAGTTCTTTCCTTATTATCCTCCTTTTGGTGATAACAAGTTCTGTTTGTTTGATCTTACTGTCATCCTTTTGGTGTAAGTGGTATTTAAGGTTATTGACTTATTATCATCCTTTTGGTGATAACAAGTTCTGTTGTAATTTTACCTTCATCCTTTTGGTGATGGTGATTGTTTTGACTTATTATCATCCTTTTGGTGGTAACAAGTTTCGTCTTTTTATCTGACCTTCATCCTTTTGGTGATGGTGATCGTTTGAGTCGTATGCTTATTGTCATCCTTTTGGTGATAACAAGTTTTAAAGTTTTGTTCTTACCTTCATCCTTTTGGTGATGGTGATTGTTTTGACTTATTATCATCCTTTTGGTGATAACAAGTTTTTGTCTTGGTCTTACCTTCATCCTTTTGGTGATGGTGATCAATTGCGTTGGGTGCTTATTATCATCCTTTTGGTGGTAACAAGTTTTGTCTTTTATTATACCTTCATCCTTTTGGTGATGGTGATTGTTGACTTTTTATCATCCTTTTGGTGATAACAAGGTTTTGTTTTGATCTTACCTTCATCCTTTTGGTGATGGGGATCCTTTGAGTTGTGTGACTTATTATCATCCTTTTGGTGGTAACAAGTTTTGTTTTTAATTATACCTTCATCCTTTTGGTGATGGTGATTGTTTTGACTTATTATCATCCTTTTGGTGATAACAAGTTTTATCCTGTATCTTACCTTCATCCTTTTGGTGGTGGTGATCATTGAGTTTCGACTTATTATCATCCTTTTGGTGATAACAAGTTTGTTGTGTGACTATACCTTCATCCTTTTGGTGATGGTGATCGTTGACTTATTATCATCCTTTTGGTGATAACAAGTTTTGAAGTTGCGTTCTTACCTTCATCCTTTTGGTGATGGTTATCATTTAAGGTGCCGTGACTTATTATCATCCTTTTGGTGATAACAAGTTTGTTGTGTGACTATACCTTCATCCTTTTGGTGATGGTGATCATTGAAGTTATCGGCTTATTATCATCCTTTTAGTGATAACAAGTTTTGTTGTTGGATCTTACCTTCATCCTTTTGGTGACGGTGATCTTTGAAGTTGATGAGTTTAACTATCATCCTTTTGGTGATAGCCTTTATATTATACTCTCGGTAATGGGAAACTTTATCAAAATAACCATCATCCTTTTGGTGATGGAGATCTTTGGATTGTGTCTAACTTTCATCCTTTTGGTGATAACGAGATTTGTTGTTGATCTTACCATCATCCTTTTGGTGATGGTGATCTTGGTTGTGACACTATAACCATCATCCTTTCGGTGATGACTACCTTTGAAGCTCAGCTTATCCGTCATCCTTTTGGTGATGACGATCCTGACAATCATGGTGAATTACTATCATCCTTTTGGTGATAGCAAGTCCTATTGTCATCCTTTTGGTTCCAGAAAACATGTCCAGTTTTTGCCTTTACATCAAAACGACCTGTGCAAGATTCGAATATCGACTTAGGGGTTGACATCGATTTGACATTCTACCCTAATACCTTGGTGCTGTTAGAATCCATTGCATTTTCTTTCTGCATTTCTCCATTGCATTTCAAAGGACAAAATTTGGATCTTTCGTATTTAATTACCTTCCACCACGAATGTATGAAAACTGTTGTCATTCTTACCTTCAGGTTTAAGTTAATTAAATAGGGGCAACCGTCATACCCCAATTTTGTCCGGGCATATTTAAGTTTTCATAGAATTGATTTCATTTTTAATTTGCATCATATGCACAACATAACATACATTTCATCAAGAATAATACCTAAAAAATCAGTCAAGATAAATTTATTGAGAATACAAACAAATCGGTTAATTTGTTCCTCAAGAATGTGCAAAATCAGCGGATAAAAAAGTTTCAAAAATAAAATCACAGACGCCAGTATTATTAATCTACGGTTCATACAGTTTAACCTGGTGTGCTCGTTGTATTTTTCAGCGGCTGTTTCAGTTACATTTCGACCCGCCTGAGCCTTTTAACCGGGCAAATTTATTTCAGAATTTGAGGAAACGCTGTATTTTTTCAATAAGTACATTTTGTGCTGATTATTTTAGTGTGTTCGATCTATTTTTTTTGAGCCAATTTTTATTCGATTTCTATTTTTAATCAGATCATTTTATTTCTTTATTCAAAATATCAAATTAAACAATTAGAGTTTTTATTATTATTATTATCTAAGTTAAATTACTGTTTAAGATTTTTCAATAACTAATTTTTAATAATGTAAAATAAAATTGTTTGCAAATAAATGTATTTAATCAGCATTGGATTCTTTCTTTTTTGGCAATTGGACAGCTCACTCATAACGCCTCTCTCCCTCTCTCAACGTCTTCACACTCACACATCACACGCCTCTCTTCTCTCTCCTTTCTCTCTCACAAGCGACAAAAAAAGAAGAAAATAAAAACACTCAACAACTCACCTCACCTCCTCTCTCTTCGCCACGCGTCCCTCACGTAATACCCCCCACTCTACACTCATTTAACCACACCACACGTTTTCTCTCCACTCACATACATAGACTCTCTTTCCCGGCTACCTATAGCCCACTCACAAAATCCCTCACTATTCACTCATCTCACACACTCAATTCTCTCAGAAAAAGAAGAAAGGAAATGAAATCAAGACTTTTCCTCTTCATCTTCTCGACCTCACCTCTCAACATCCCTCATCGCCTTTCCGTCACCACCGCCATAACCTCTTTCTCCTTCACCGCACCACCACGAGTCCACGCCGCCATTACCAAATCCTCCTTCCCATCGTCTCCACTAAACACCACAAAACATCCTCCACCAACACAACCGCTTCTTCAATATTCGTCGCCGTCGAACCCACGATCCGCAAACAACAACTCTCGCTCGGTCCGTTTCAAATCACACCTCCGCGGTGACCAACAAAACAAACTTCCGCTTCCACCGCTCAACTACCCTCTATTTTCCGCCGCTATCCGTTTTTTTGGCAACGACAACATCGCCCTACTCCACCAGTGACTTTGACAACACAAATCTAATTCACAATTTCAAAATAACGACGTCGACGACACAGTTTCTACGCACACGCGTGTTTGGTTTCGTCTCCGACGTCACAGAGCTGCAACTTACGGTAAAACAACAAGCTCGGGAGGTTTCCAAACAGCTACAACGTTTCGATATTGCGGTAACAACTTGCGTCATATTATACTGTTTGTAGCCATTTGTCTTTACTGTTATCCCTATTTGGTTCCATATTGATTTCAATCATAATTCTGTTTCGATTTATGTTTATTTTATTATCGATTTTATCATAATATGTTGGTGTTCGATGTTGGCAAAATGTAGTATGATGTTTTTTGGTCTGTCCGTTCTATTATTTTTGGTTCATATTCCTCATTGTTGTTTTGCTCGATTGTTCCTATTTTCGAGGCGAATCGGTTTCGATCAAACATAGTGTGTTTCTAAGATATGGCTTTAGGCCCATAGTGCATATTGAACACCTTATACAAATAATGAATCTTCAGTTATTATAACCTCTTAATTCAATTAATTAAGATATTTTAATTCGATTAAGTTTGGTAATTAAGTTTAATTAACAGTGTTATTTGATTCTGCTAATCATTCTTAATACCATAAATTAATTGATGTATTACAAGTTCTAATTAATGGATAATATCCATTTGATTGTTTAGTTATTTAACTCTATATTGCTATCCTATGCATTCATGTACATTCCACACAAGAGCCTAATCTTGTTTTTTATTCTGTACCATTAACTTCAGCTATTTTTTACAACTTCAAACCAAATTGAATTGTTTATCTCTAATGTGATAAAAGCGTTAATTCAAAGCTGAGTATTTCCTATCTAAACTCGGTTATTTCTCCAAATTCAACTTCAAATTATTTTCCAAAATCAATATAACTTCCAAAAGATATTTTTGTGAACTTTGGATGAAAAAGATATAGGAAGCGTTCGCTTCACTATTTCTCAATTACTCGAACGATTGGCGTATGCCATATTGCTCGAATATTTGTCACCCAATTAAAATATTAAAATACCAAATTCAAATTACTTTCCAAATCAAAAATAATTTCTAAATTCAAATTATTTTAAACCATAATTATACAAGTTCAAATCACTTCTTTTAAATCAACTACAAATTCTACAACCATTTAATTCTAAATTTTTAGATAATAAAAGGATAGGAGGCGTTCGCCTCATTATCTTTCGATCATTCGAATAATTGGCGTACGCCACATTGCTCGAATTTTTGTCATTTAATTAAAACATCAAACCATAACATTTCAAATCATTTTCTAAATCAAATATAATTTCTAAATCCTTTTAATTCCAAATTTCAGATAATAAAAGGATAGGAGGCGTTCGCCTCACTATCTTTCGATTATTCGAATAATTGGCGTACGCCACATTGCTCGAATTCTCGTCGTCAAAATTAAAAACGCAATCGAATAAATTCAAATCACATTTTAGATCAAACACGATTTCATAAAATAAACTTTAACTTAAACTTCAATTGAGAATGGGAGGCGTTCGCCTCACCATTCATTGATTACTTAAATAATTGGCATACACCACATTGCTCAAATTATCGACTTTTCAAAACCTACCAATTCAAAACACAAACTATTTTCGCAAATCAAATACAACGTCTAAAAGCATATCTTTTATAAATTAAACTTCGGATGACAAAAGATGGGAGGCGTTCGCCTCACCATCTCTCGATTATTTGAATAATTGGCGTTCGCCATATTGCTCAAATTATCGACTTCCGATTAAAATACTTTAACTAAACTTGGATAAAGGAATAGGTGGCGCTCGCCTCATTATTCTTTGAATAAGCAAGTAGGAGGCGTACGCCTCACTACCGTGCATATTCGACATCCACAAACAAACTTTCAAAATAATTCGAACAAAAAAAGGAGTAGAAGGCGGTCGCCTTATTATTCCTCGAAAGATTTGGACGATTGGTGTGCACCACATTGATCAATCTTTCATCGTTCTTCAAAACACCTTAACAAATCAATCTAGCTTCTCGCCCCCGCGCGATCGATACCAAACCAAAAACACCCAAACACATCAGTTCAACTTGTCATCCCCGCGTGACCAAAACCCTTTTCAAAAGAACACTGACAATCCTTTCTAACGCGCACAACAAACCAGTGCTAGAGCCTCCACCGAGAGTAGACAAGCAAGTGTTTAGCCGTTAGAACGCCGACCTACACAGTCGTTCATCAAAACAAAACACACCAAATATTCGTAGTATCCCGAACTACGAATGCTCTGATTTCCTTATTGCACCATAAGGATACGTAGGAAGGAGATTGCTGTATCTTCGCGAGCACACTAATAAAAAACCTCCCATTTCCCCCTCTTGAGGTCTTCATCCATATCTATCATCAATTCTAATTACTCGAAGCAAGCAAATAACAGTCAACTAACGTTCAAATAGCAAAATCAGACTAAAAGGTTCCCGTTGAGTACAACGGACGTAAAGGGTGCTAATACCTTCCCCTTGCGTAATCGACTCCCGAACCCGAATATGGTTGCGATGACCATTATTCTTATTTCTAAAGGTTTTCTCAATATTTTCCTATTCCTTCATTGGAATGAATAAAGTTCGGTGGCGACTCTGTTCGAAGTAACATTTTCCGCGTCCTATCGCGAGGGATCGCATTTTTCGAGGTGGGACAGACTGGCGACTCTGCTGGGGACTACTGCTCCAAGCAAGAGAGAGTCTAGCCTAACTTAGTCTGATTTTGCTATGACCGTTGGAAGATATTCTTTCTTTCCATGTTTATCTCTCTGTATTTTATTCTGATTACTTGTGTTGTATGTAATGTGTTTTGATACTTTGATATGGGGCTTGATGTTTGTTGTGAGATAAGCTTCATACCCGAGCTTCGAGAAAAACTTAGAACCCAGAGTTGTGTAGTATTGAACCAGGGGGTGTACACCTCATTGGGACAATACGAAGACCCCACCTAGAGTAGATCTGTCTAGAGTTTCCATCACAATATGGCTAGCCCATTATTGTGGGGAGGTTCTAAATACGATCCGTGACTCTAGGGACCTCGCCTTAAACCCAGGTTTTGTTTTCATGATTGGCGATTATGTAGTATTGAACCGAAGGGTCTACACCCTGCTCGAACAATACGAGAATCCCACTTAGATTAGATCAGTTCAGAACTCCCATCACGATGTGGCTAGCCCACCATTGCAAGGAAGTTTTGAACTTGATCCGTGAGTCTAAGTTCCTTCCTTGAAAACATAACTTTAGAGCCTACCTTTGGGAATTTCTAGTAATCATACAAACCTGTACTTCTTCCAGTTATATTGATGTACTCGACAGGTGGATAATTTTGAGTCTGTATTCCTCTGCAAAAAACATGGCAAAATTTCATGCATTTGCATATCATCAACATGCATTGCATATCATCTCCCAGAAACAAAAACTTACACCATATTCTACCCTTTGTCCAGTAACACTGACTACTCGACACCGGTACGAGACACGCCGCTACTACAAGATGACACTTGAACAGCTGGAAGCAAACCGGGTTTTGATGAGAACAGACATTGACTCCATGCAGGCAAAGATGGATCGTTTGCCCAGAAGGAAAAAGATGCTGAGACCAGTGCCGAAGCCAGGAAAGTTGTTGCCCATTTTGGATCGCCATCATTTAGCATTCCTGGGGTAACTGAACTTGATGGTAACCCTGCCCATCCTAGAGGAAGACCGATCCCTATTCCGATCCCAATGGTCAATGTAAACCCCCGTGAGCACTCTGCTACATCTGCTCGATATGGATCCATGATGGGTGTCATACCCCGATTTGATTTTAATTTTGAATTAAGTTTAAATTCCAAATTTCAATTTAATCTTAATTGTTTATTTTACTAATGATTCAAACTCTAATTGATTTTAATTTCCAAATAAATGTTAGAGTTGATATCAAAGTAATTTTAACAAATTATAGATTAATTTGATTTTAATTGGTTTTGTTTGTTTTATTTTATTTTTTATTTTAAATTGACATTTTGATTAGTCTCAGATTATTTCTAAAATCCATATCCTTTTTTTATAACCAAACATGATCCATCTTCTATCCATAGTTCATCTCAAATCAAAATAGCACATACACACATTTCATAACATTCAATAATATTTAGCTTTCAAGCATTTCCAAACTCATTTTCATACACATATTTTCATGTCCAATTACATTCGATTACCATTGCATATCCATTTCCATTTCCAAATTCGTTACACAACCATCACAACATTTCCATAAGTTACAAAGTCATGTTCCAAATCACATTTCACAGTATTTTCTTACAAGTTCATAATATTACATGAATCCTACAAGTACAATCCTGAACAATCACAATTACAGGGATCTAATAGAAAAACATGCACATAGCTTCAATAAGGCTTTCTCATACTGCCGTGCTTGCTCTTTGCCCTAACGTGACCTCAAGTGGCGTTCAATTTGCTACAGCTCAATTACCTCTTCTTGAACTTATGGACTGTGGCATGACCATATGTGATCCTAATTTCCCAGATCCAACTGCTGATGGAAATGACTGCGAATCACAGAAAACATCCACCACAAATCTACAACATATAAACCAAAAGCTAATCATCAAACATAGCCGTTTAAGGAAAATGGAACCGAGAAGGGCATTTCATAGCTTGTCTCAAATACCTGATACTGCGTCTGAGCCGACATTTCATAGCTTTAGGCAAAAACGACTGTAGGACCAATTGGTATGCCTTTGTAGAGATATACATGAAAGTAGGAAAAACAAAATAAGGTTGAAGTGTCTTTGGGAAATGACAATAAGAAATGTAGTATCATGGACTGCCGTTATCTTGGGACTTGTACATGCTGGTTACGGTTTTGAAGGACTATTTTCTGGCTCCATTCATTACCGTTTCCCAAGCAATTTCCGTCTGCAGTCGGGTCGTTAAAAGCACAAGGTTGCGCAGCAGTATATTCAACGGTCCTCGTGAGCTGAAGACACATTGGGTCAAACCTGCCACTGAACATGAAATTTCTAAATCAACAAGTTTACATATTTGGTTCATTAACAAAGGATAGTAACGTTTTAGTAGGAAACTTAAGGGACAAACAAGTCAATCACAACCAGACTCGAACAGAATTAATCGCCTCTTTAGTTTCTCTATAAAATGAGATTAACCTGCTTCCAATTCCAATAATCATGCTGGAAGAGGATTCATTGGTCTTGCAAATCGAAAGATCCGTCACCCTTGCTCCTTGACACACCTGCCAATGTTTCAGCCGCCGTCACCCAAAATTCAGGATGAAGTACTTGCAGTTACGGTATCACCTGAAACCAATAAAGAAGGACAAGTTTAAATTTCAAAACTCACAAAAAAAAGCAAGTTTGCAGCATATAATATAACTATTGTTCGCATACCATTGTCGACTCAAAAATGCCGTCTTGCAACATTACCTTGTAAAGTTCTTCACAAGTTTATGACCGGCATTAAGTGGCAAACAAAATCCAAAGAGATCTGGTATTGAAGACCCCTAAAGTGATTAAGCAAAATCAAATGGAAGATCGACGTCCAGAATTCCTCGGTCATAGTTCTGATGTTGTCATTGCATTTGCAGCAAGCAATCCATTAGCTGCCAATGCACCTGTTAACCACAAGAAGCTGCTTCTTTGAATCAAAATGCAAAAAAATTGAAACACCAACCTTGGGGGAAACCTTGAGAAGGGATGGAGCAAATCATGTGACAAATTCCAGAATTGAAGCCCATACAAATGCGGCAGCGTTCTCATGAATCACCAAACCAGTTCCTGTTGTCACGTCTGCTATATCATCATTTCCTGCAAGTATCAACAATAATAATCACGGATTAATACAATCCTGTTCCAACAATTCAGAAGCGCCACATGCCATTTGTTTCAAGTGTGTCAAGAAATTTACAAGTAGTGACTCACCTGTTACTCACGGTAAAGACTGAAGAATCTTTGGCAGGCTTGGGACCAACAAAGGGTAACATTGATTCACCAACATCCAAAGAACACAACACACAGTTCAATTGCTAACATTGGCCACAAATTACAGAATATGGTGAAAGATGCAAAACTGTGAGAAACGATAATTCAAGTCAGTTTGGCTGTGTTAGAGAATGCAACAATTGATGAGGTTACTCCAAGACTTCATTATGACAACAAAGAATGCCGTGTTGCTGGCCAGATAGAAATAAGAGTCGGTCTAATGGATGCCCACTGCCAGCTGAAATCAGAAGAACTATTAAATGGCATATCACTAGTAGAAGAAATTGGAACTGAGAAGGGCATTTTTCCAAAAAAATTAACAAAGTTGTACCTGTTACTGCTGGGTATGAAACATAACTGGGAATCTTGGTATGAAGGTTATGTTCCTGGTTTACTGTCAATCCAAGATACATTCAGTGCTTATCAAGCGGCCGGAAAAGCGGATGCAATGCTCTTGCTGCCAAGGAGACATTCTGCTTGCCAACGTCATCAAAAAACTCGGCACGACGCATTATCCTCCTGCAATAACAACTCACTTCAAACCACCAAACACACCAAATTTTCCAATGTCAAACAATTTAGAAAGGAGGACCTTACCCGTGTTCATCCCAAACCGCTTCGTCTTTGTTTCTACTCAACCGAAACTGCTCTTGAGTTTTCACTAAAAAATTTCACTGCGGTAAAACACATAATAGTCAGCAAAGCGTTAAAATCCAAGAAAATACCCAAAATAGAGTTAAGACAAAAGCGAAGAAGAAAGCTTGAGTTTAGAATACTGTTTTCGGTTTTAGCATTAAACAGGCCGATCCAAACTGAGCACATCAAAGAGGATTTTGCAGGATGCTCCTTTGAACTCCACGATACCAATTGAAACCCTAATTCATGAGAGATAAATAGGGAGAGAGAGCGAATCAGAAAAAAAAAGAAACGGCGAAAAAGATACCACAAACCCTAATCACCAAATCAAAGACGAACCTGTTTTGAAGAGGCGAAGGAGTGAGGTTTGAGCTTCATCGTTGCCGTTATCACCGCCGAAGGTGAGTTTTTGTTTCAGCCATTGGTTTCTTACATGATTGAGTGAGATGTGGGCGATTGGGAACGAAGTGAGAGAGACGCGATTGAGAGAGGGGTTTGGTGTGAACGAGATGGAAGGATAGCGATTGAGAGCGAGAGAGAAAAATCGTGAGATAGGGAGAGCGATGGAGAGATGTTGAGAGTTGAGGGAGAGTGATAGGGAGAGCGTTTGAGAGCGACTTTTGTGAAGTAAAGTGAGAGAGAACGAGGACGATGAAGTTTGTTACATTTTTTTCAATTTTCTTTCTTTAATTTATTTTAGACAGAATAAGTCTTTTTTTTAAAACTATTAAAATTTATGTTTAAACTTCCTAAGTTTAGTCAATAAATGTTTTACATTTTCAATTCTTATTCTGTTGAAAAACCCAACAGCCAGGCGGCTGGGTTTTAATTTTTGGTCCCTCCATCATTTATTAGGATAGTCCAACAGATTTCCTTTTTATTAGTTTTTTATTTTAATTCTTTTTTTAATTTATCTTGGTTTATATATCTAAATTAGTATTAAAATAATAACTAGTCATAGGTGGTCTGGTGGAGAGGGGTGGTTTCTATGGTCTTTAGAGGAGTGGGTTCAATACTCATGTGTAGTATTTTATTTCTTTTAACATTTTTTTTATGTTTATGCTTTATTATATTCATAGTTTCATTATCATAACATAGATTTGTTTCTTTTAATTTCATCATTCATTCAAAACCATTTTAAACTGTTAAAATCACACTTTACTCGATTCAATATCGAGCCCATTTTCACACCCTTGTAAGTCGATTGCTTTTTAAGCATCGCCATCAACCTCACATAGCTTACTCTTGGGCTTTCTTACAATGAGCCGGTTCTCTTGCACTCACACTCATGCATTGCAATATTTGTTGTTTGGGCCCGATTTAATTATTTCATGATTTTTGAATCCCCATTTGACAAAATGTACCCCACTCCCCCGATGAGTAATAATCTTGTACTATTTCATTTCTTTATCTGTTTGACTATTTAGTTAGATACTAACACAAGAATAAAATCAACAATTTCAAAAAATACAAAAATATGACTCGATCCAACTTCGAGTATTTTCTCAATAAACAAATCAATTCACTTCTCCCTCCTATTCTATTCTATTTCTTTCAAACTTTCATCAAACGCTTGATTCAACGTCAAGCCATTTTTCCTAATAAAAACTCAAAAAATATTAATTCATAGTTAAGACCTTTTCAATAAGATGGAAATGGAACATGGTGTATACCGTGCACTCCTGAGACCAGGATTCGAGATGTATATCTCGCCAATCCTAGCTCTCGCCATCATCCAAATTTATCCACTTTGTTTTCTCTCAAACACTCATTCAAATCTTTCTCAAACGTCCATCAATACTTGATCTAGGTCAAGTCATTTTTACATCAAAACTCAAAATACCTAATTCTTAGTTAACACTTTTTCAATAAAGGTGGAAATGGAACATGGTGTATACCATGCACTCCTGAGATTAAGATTCGAGACGTATGCCTCGCCAATCTTAACTCTCGCCATCGTCTAAAATTGTCAATGTGGTCTCGTCAAACCCTTTCTCAATCAAAACTCAAAATACCTAATTCTTACTTAACACTTTTCCAATAAAGGTGGAAATGGAACATGGTGTATACCATGCACTCCTGAGGTTAAGATTCGAGACGTATGCCTCGCCAATCTTAACTCTCGCCATCGTCTAAAATTGTCAATGCGGTTTCTTCAAACCCTTTCTCAATCAAATTCCAAAATACTTAATTCCTATCTTAACCTCTTTCAATAAAGATGGAAATGGAACATGGTGTATACCGTGCACTCCTGAGGCTAGGATTCGAGATGTATATCTCGCTCATCCAAGTTCTCGCCATCACTCAAAATACATCCAACCGATCAAACTCTTTTCTCGCCGCCGTGCGACTAATCAAAAACCTTTTTCATAAATGAAAGATATATTGTCTTAAGTGATACAAAACAATGTTTCGGCCACGATTGTTGAGTAGAGATAAATGACGCTTTTCCGAATGTAGATTTATAAATCCGTTTGATGTGTGGTATGCGTCCACTCCTCATCTGTTTTGGGTAAAACGATGTTTTTGTCGATTAATACAATATAGCTTTCGCTAAAATCGACCAACAAACAAACATTTTTCTACCCAGAACTATGTAAGCCTTGATTTCTCTTTTGAGATACGTAGGAGCAGGATTTGTAAATCTTGTCAGGCCCATTAATAAAAAACTTAGGTTTAGTCCTTCGTCAAAAATCCAAAAACATTATCTTCTCATCCTTTCTTTCTTTCCCACCTAATAATTCGAAAAGCCTAATATTTTAACTAACACTAATGCACACAACTGACCTAATGGTTCCCGTTGAGTACAACGGACGTGAGGGGTGCTAATACCTTCCCCTTGCGTAATCGACTCCCGAACCCTGATATTGGTTGCGATGACCATATCTTATCCTTTCTTTTGTCTTGGGTTTTATCGATATTTCCCCTTTCCTTTTTAGGAATAAATAAAGTTCGGTGGCGACTCTGTTCAGTCCATCATTGCGAGCGTGCGATCGCGCTTCGCTTTGAAGTCGTATCCCCATTTTTCGAGGTGCGACAATGGGTGATGAGGATCCATATGACGCCTTCTTCATGCCACAGCTCGTCAAGCCTGTTGTTGGAGGTCTCCCAGACCCAGCTATTGAGAGACTCCATGCTCTGGAAGAGAAATTCAGGTCCTTGGAGGTTCACACTACTCCCGGTTTGGACACTGTTGATATGTGCCTGGTGCCAGGTTTGGTGATTCCGCAAAAATTCAAAGTCCCGGACTTTGACAAGTACAAAGGGATCAACTGCCCAAGAACACACCTCAGAGCTTACTGCCGCAAAATGGCCGCCCACATCAGTAATGATCAACTCTTGATTCATTACTTCCAAGATAGCCTCAGTGGGGCGTCCTTGGAGTGGTATATGCAACTAGAGAGGGGACAGGTCCAATCATGGAGAGACCTTGCTGAAGCCTTCCTCAGGCACTACCAGTATAATACTGATCTAGCACCCAACTGCGCCCAACTGCAAGATATGACTCAACGTAACAATGAGTCATTCAAGGAATATGCACAGCGGTGGAGAGAGCTTGCAGTTCGTGTCCAACCTCCTCTCCTTGACAAAGAGCTAATTGACATGTTTATGGGAACTCTGCATACCCAATACATGGAGAAAATGGTAGGATCCAACTTCCCAACTTTTGCTGAGCTAGTCTTTGTGGGAGAAAGGATCGAGAGCCAGATCAAGAAGGGAAAGCTACCTTGTGCTGCTAATGCTTCAAGTGGGATGAAGAAGCCTTATCCTAATCTCCCAAAGAAGCTAGAAGGTCAGACCAACGCCATAATGAGAGGAGGAGGATATAGGGCACCTCCGTATGCTCATACGCCTTATCATCAGGTCGCCGCGGTCATCCCGACATAATATTAGCAACCCTATCAACAACAATACCAGCAGTCGTATCAACAACCAGCTTATCAGCAATAAAATCAATAGCAACGTGCTCCACAACCACGTCCACCTAATCAGCAGAGGGCAAGGAGGCCAGAAAGACATTTCGATCCTTTGCCAGTGCCATACAGCAAGATCCTTCCTTACCTGCTAAAGGATGGATCGATTATTTTGAAGGAGCTGACACCTGCAACTCCACCTTACCCACCAGGCTATGACACCAATGCTCACTGCGAGTATCATATGGGTGCCCCATGGCACACAATAGAGAACTGTAAGGCCTTCAAGCACAAGGTCCAGGACCTGATTGACAGTAAGGGAGTTACATTCACGCCAGTTAGGCCAAACGTTGCAACAAACCCCATGCCGGCGCATGCAGAGCATAGTGAAGCTCGAAGATAGAGCTCCTCACCGACCTGAGCAAGCAGAGCAATTCCGCCGAAGAATCCAAAGATGAAGGCCTATTCATTTGAATGAAGGCGATCATTATGCCAGTTTTACCTTTTCGTACTCTTGTAATTTGTTCTTGTTTGTTTAAGTACTGTATGCTTTGAACATTGTTGTTTGTATTTGGTCTTATTAATGAGATAATTATGCATGCTTTTGAATCAATCTTTCATATTCACTCATCTATCACATTTGCAAATCACAAACACATACTTTTTCATTTCACCTTCTTTATCACACTATTGTTAGCAAATGTTAGAAGGAGGATGACGAAAACAAAATACCCATAATTGCTCACTATATGCTTTCGGATAAAATCCTGCTAATGATGTACATGCATTGTTTCAAATCCCCAAACACTGGAGAGATAAGGAGTTAATCCCTAGTCAACCACTTCGAGCCTAGAAGTAGGAGTTTCTTTCAGATCTAAAAAACCCTTACGCTTAACTTGGGGCAGGGTAATGTTCAGTTGGTCTAACTACACTTTCGAATTACAAGATGAAATATCCCATACAAGGATCAATCACATGATATTCTTCGCACACGTCTTGAAGTGTCGAAGAAACCATACAAATCCAAATTTTAGGTCTGTTGTTCTTCAATGACCAATGACTTGGCAGTCACAATTTCCAAAAAAAAAGGTCAAAGAAATAGACCGCTAAGTCCAACACCCTGAAAGGAGACTTAGGCAAAAACAGGGGCAATCCCGATGGATTAAAGCTTCAAACAAAGCGGTCCATGCAAAAGTTAGGGATCAAAGCAAAAATCGAAAGAGACAATAAAAGTCTCCAACAAAACAAAACAAGACTCAGTGACCACCATACCAAAATCAAAGGGTCACTGACATCCAAAAAACGAAATAAGATGATTGTCATTTCAAGAGATCTTACACTGCTAAACTCTCATAAAACGAATGTGTGTGAATTAACTGAACGTAGGATTGGAGATCATCATGAAGAAGGGATGGGTTAAAATAAACTTTGAGCCTTATATCCTTTTGTTTCAATAACCGTGAACCAAGCCACGTTACAACCTTCAAAAGACCTAATTAAGGTAGGGTTTATTCTAAAAACACACTACAACAAGGTTGAGTAAGCTGACTCCTAGAGATTTGCTAATATTCTATTCTCGCTACATCATTCACACGTTAGCTAAATCAAGCACCGCGATCGGACACGTGATCCACTCGCCACACACTACCACAACACTCCCAAGTGAATGGTTGTTTTTCAAAACTTGCATAACTGTTGCATTAACATCACCATTTCTTGGATAACAATTCTTAATTGTCAATCAGTACTTGACATCAAGTAAATTCCAACAAGGGGCAATTCAAGAGGTACTTGATCATTGGTGCCAATGCGAATCAAAATCATCTCACAATCCTATGGATCAGGGGCATGGCATCTTTTGATTATATTGACCTAAGAAGTAGTAAGTGCAAGACGAATCTCCAAGCATCGGTTGATCAGGGAGGAAAGACACTTCAATACTCACTATGTCTGAGGCAAGTCCCTCAAAGGATAACCAGGGGCAGATCATGGCCAGATTTAGACACTGAATAAAACAGACTCAGACCACGTCATGTGATAATCACTCCTAAGGTTTCCTTTCAAGGAGAATTCCTTTGAACACCCTACAGTCAGGGGCAATACAAGTCGCAAGGGGCAAGTTCCCTTCATATCTACAAGTCAGTCAAGCAGACTGCGTCAGACATTAGTGATTGCTCGAGTTCACAACCAAAATGTCAAAAGTTCATGTTAGTGCAACATCACATCTTGACAAGAATCCCAGGGGCACATCAAAAGCACAATCATCATGCGTTGATCACGTCGCTATGCTCAGCTACAGGTTGGCCAAATGCATCAGAAGAAGAAATCGAGATCTTCTCAAAGACAAATACACAACATATCAGCAAGAGATCAAACTTGGGGCACCAAGAGTATCCGCATCTATTGCGTGTTCATCACATCATCAACTACCGAGTGTCGGGAAGTCAGATCCTTTGACCAATCAATATTCCAACTCACAACGACAATTACCAAACAACCCAAAGTCCACATTGCTGGCACCCACACAAAAACTAATACAACCAACACTGGTTTCCATAAAATACATTGCCTTTGAAAGGGGGGCCAATCCCAAATAAACCAATCATTCTTTACCTTCAAACATGCATCACATGCCTCACCTCATACATAACACATACATAACATTTATGCATATAGCACGAATCAAAATCCAAGGTTTAGTCATAGGCATCCAGGCCAACCCTCAGTTGAGTCATTGTTTTTCTCTGAGTAAGTTCCTACCCTGCTATCGGGCCTTTCCCATTAAGTTACATCCTTCAACATTTTGTTGATAAGATGTTATCCTCAGCTAAGTCAAGATAGTGTTTCTCCAAATACTTACCTTGTTTCACGTTGAGCGTCCCTCAAAGAGTCACTTCCCATAACCTTTTGTTGATGGAAGCTGCATCTCCCTAGAGAATATTGGTTCTGCAACCTTTTGTTGTCAACACCCCAGGCAAGTCTTACCCAGTAATGTTCCAATACTACCTAACAAATCAGGTTTACTGAACATTGACAGTAGCCTTATTTTTCCAATGTTTTTCTCACTATCATCCTTTTGGTGAAAGTCCATTGAGGAATAATATTAATTATCACCCTGTTTATAATCAGCGTTATCCTTTTGGTAATGGTAAATCCTTGACATTTGTGATCTTACTGTCATCCTTTTGGTGTCGAAGATCCTTGGAGTTTTGGTCCAAGCTTCATCCTTTTGGTGAATGATGACCTCTGCAATTATTACAGCCTACCGTCATCCTTTTGGTGTCGGCGATCCTTATGGTGATAAAGATCCTTGTCATTTTGGTTCAACCATCATCCCCTCGTTAATGATAATCTCTGTTGTTATGTTCAAACATCATCCTTTTGGTGATGACGTCCAGTTCAATGTAAACATCATCCTTTTGGTGATAGAGATTATGGAGTTTGGTTTAGACTATCATCCTTTTGGTGATTGTGACCTTTGGAAGGTCCGACCCCACTGTCATCCTTTGGTGTCAGCAATATTTGAAGTTATTATAACTTATTATCATCCTTTTGGTGGTAACAAGTTTCGAAGTTATGATCTCACCTTCATCCTTTTGGTGATGGTGATTGTTGATTTATTATCATCCTTTTGGTGATAACGAGTCTTGTTGTTTGTAGTACCTTCATCCTTTTGGTGATAGTGACTGTTGACTTATTATCATCCTTTTGGTGATAACAAGTTTTGTGGTTCGATCCTACCTTCATCCTTTTGGTGACGGTGATCCGTAAAAGTTATCGACTTATTATCATCCTTTTGGTGGTAACAAGTTTTGTTGTTTAATCCTACCTTCATCCTTTTGGTGACGATGACCATTTGAGTTATGGACTCATTATCATCCTTTTGGTGATAACGAGTTTTGTTTTGATCTTACCCTCATTCTTTTGGTGACGGTGATCATTAAGTTTGTTTCGGCTTATTATCATCCTTTTGGTGATAACAAGTTTTGAAGTTTTGTCCTTATTATCATCCTTTTGGTGATAACAAGTTCTGTTTGTTTGATCTTACTGTCATCCTTTTGGTGTCAGTGGTATTTAAGGTTATTGACTTATTATCATCCTTTTGGTGATAACAAGTTCTGTTGTAATTTTACCTTTATCCTTTTGGTGATGGTGATTGTTTTGACTTATTATCATCCTTTTGGGTGTAACAAGTTTCGTCTTTTTATCTGACCTTCATCCTTTTGGTGATGGTGATCGTTTGAGTCGTGTGCTTATTGTCATCCTTTTGGTGATAACAAGTTTTAAAGTTTTGTTCTTACCTTCATCCTTTTGGTGATGGTGATTGTTTTGACTTATTATCATCCTTTTGGTGATAACAAGTTTTTGTCTTGGTCTTACCTTCATCCTTTTGGTGATGGTGATCAATTGCGTTGG
Organism: Lathyrus oleraceus; assembly: GCF_024323335.1. Classification (NCBI taxonomy): domain Eukaryota; kingdom Viridiplantae; phylum Streptophyta; class Magnoliopsida; order Fabales; family Fabaceae; genus Lathyrus; species Lathyrus oleraceus. Next base: position 492,111,448 of record NC_066585.1, read on the forward strand.
GTGCTTATTATCATCCTTTTGGTGGTAACAAGTTTTGTCTTTTATTATACCTTCATCCTTTTGGTGATGGTGATTGTTGACTTATTATCATCCTTTTGGTGATAACAAGGTTTTGTTTTGATCTTACCTTCATCCTTTTGGTGATGGGGATCCTTTGAGTTGTGTGACTTATTATCATCCTTTTGGTGGTAACAAGTTTTGTTTTTAATTATACCTTCATCCTTTTGGTGATGGTGATTGTTTTGACTTATTATCATCCTTTTGGTGATAACAAGTTTTATCCTGTATCTTACCTTCATCCTTTTGGTGGTGGTGATCATTGAGTTTCGACTTATTATCATCCTTTTGGTGATAACAAGTTTGTTGTGTGACTATACCTTCATCCTTTTGGTGATGGTGATCGTTGATTTATTATCATCCTTTTGGTGATAACAAGTTTTGAAGTTGCGTTCTTACCTTCATCCTTTTGGTGATGGTTATCATTTAAGGTGCCGTGACTTATTATCATCCTTTTGGTGATAACAAGTTTGTTGTGTGACTATACCTTCATCCTTTTGGTGATGGTGATCATTGAAGTTATCGGCTTATTATCATCCTTTTGGTGATAACAAGTTTTGTTGTTGGATCTTACCTTCATCCTTTTGGTGACAGTGATCTTTGAAGTTGATGAGTTTAACTATCATCCTTTTGGTGATAGCCTTGATATTATACTCTCGGTAATGGGAAACTTTATCAAAATAACCATCATCCTTTTGGTGATGGAGATCTTTGGATTGTGTCTAACTTTCATCCTTTTGGTGATAGCGAGATTTGTTGTTGATCTTACCATCATCCTTTTGGTGATGGTGATCTTGGTTGTGACATTATAACCGTCATCCTTTCGGTGATGACTACCTTTGAAGCTCAGCTTGTCCATCATCCTTTTGGTGATGACGATCCTGACAATCATGGTGAATTACTATCATCCTTTTGGTGATAGCAAGTCCTACTGTCATCCTTTTGGTGCTAGGAAACATGTCCAGTTTTTGCCTTTACATCAAAACGACCTGTGCAAGATTTGAATATCGACTTGGGGGTTGACACCGATTTGACATTCTACCCTAATACCTTGGTGCTGTTAGAATCCATTGCATTTTCTTTCTGCATTTCTCCATTGCATTTCAAAGGACAAAATTTGGATCTTTCGTATTTAATTACCTTCCACCATGAATGTATGAAAACTGTTGTCATTCTTACCTTCGGGTTCAAGTTAATTAAATAGGGGTAACTGTCATAGCCCAATTTTGTCCGGGCATATTTAAATTTTCATAGAATTGATTTCATTTTTAATTTGTATCATATGCACAGCATAACATACATTTCATCACGAATAATACCTAAAAAATCAGTCAAGATAAATTTATTGAGAATACAAACAAATTGGTTAATTTGTTCCTCAAGAATGTGCAAAATCAGCGGGTAAAAAAGTTTCAAAATTAAAATCACAGACGCCAGTATTATTAATCTATGGTTCATACAGTTTAACCTGGTGTGCTCGTTGTATTTTTCAGCGGCTGTTTCAGTTACATTTCGACCCGCATGAGCCTTTTAACCGGTGCAAATTTATTTCAGAATTTGAGGAAACACTATATTTTTTCAATAAGTACATTTTGTGCTGATTATTTTAGTGTGTTCGATCTATTTTTTTGAGCCAATTTTTATTCGATTTCTATTTTTAATCAAATCATTTTATTTCTTTATTTAAAATATCAAATTAAACAATTAGAGTTTTTATTATTATTACTATATCTAAGTTAAATTACTGTTTAAGATTTTTCAATAACTAATTTTTAATAATATAAAATAAAATTGTTTGCAAATAAATGTATTTAATCAGCATGGGATTCTTACTTTTTTGGCAATTGGACAACTCACTCATAACGCCTCTCTCCCTCTCTCAACGTCTTCACACTCACACATCACACGCCTCTCTTCTCTCTCCTTTCTCTCTCACAAGCGACAAAAAAAAGAAGAAAATAAAAACACTCAACAGCTCACCTCACCTCCTCTCTCTTCGCCACGCGTCCCTCACGTAATACCCCCCACTCTCCACTCATTTAACCACACCACACGTTTTCTCTCCACTCACATACATAGACTCTCTTTCCCGGCTACCTATAGCCCACTCACAAAATCCCTCACTATTCACTCATCTCACACACTCAATTCTCTCAGAAAAAGAAGAAAGGAAATGAAATCAAGACTCTTCCTCTTCATCTTCTCGACCTCACCTTACAACATCCCTCATCGCCTTTCCGTCACCACCGCCATAACCTCCTTCTCCTTCACCGCACCACCACGAGTCCATGCCGCCATTACCAAATCCTCCTTCCCATCGTCTCCACTAAACACCACAAAACGTCCTCCACCAACACAACCGCTTCTTCAATATTCGTCGCCGTCGAACCCACGATCCGCAAACAACAACTCTCACTCGGTCCGTTTCAAATCACACCTCCGTGGTGACCAACAAAACAAACTTCCGCTTCCACCGCTCAACTACCCTCTATTTTCCGCCGCTATCCGTTTTTTCGGCAACGACAACATCGCCCTACTCCACCAGTGACTTTGACAACACAGATCTAATTCACAATTTCAAAATAACGACGTCGACGACACAGTTTCTACGCACACGCGTGTTTGGTTTCATGTACATTCCACACACGAGCCTAATCTTGTTTTTTATTTTGTACCGTTAACTTCAGCTCTTTTTTACAACTTCAAACCAAATTGAATTGTTTTTCTCTAATGTGACAAAAGCGTTAATTCGAAGCTGAGTATTTCCTATCTAAACTCGGTTATTTCTCCCAATTCAACTTCAAATTATTTTCCAAAATCAATATAACTTCCAAAAGATATTTTTGTGAACTTTGGATGAAAAAGATATAGGAAGCGTTCGCTTCACTATTTCTCAATTACTCGAACGATTGGCGTACGCCATATTGCTCGAATATATGTCACCCAATTAAAATTTCAAAATACCAAATTCAAATTACTTTTCCAAATCAAAAATAATTTCTAAATTCAAATAATTTTAAAACCATAATTATACAAGTTCAAATCACTTCTTTTAAATCAACTACAAATTCTACAACCATTTAATTCTAAATTTTTAGATAATAAAAGGATAGGAGGCGTTCGCCTCATTATCTTTCGATCATTCGAATAATTGGCGTACGCCACATTGCTCGAATTTTCGTCATTTAATTAAAACATCAAACCATAACATTTCAAATCATTTTCTAAATCAACTACAATTTCTAAATCCTTTTAATTCCAAATTTCAGATAATAAAAGGATAGGAGGCGTTCGCCTCACTATCTTTCGATTATTCGAATAATTGGCGTACGCCACATTGCTCGAATTCTCGTCGTCAAAATTAAAAACGCAATCGAATAAATTCAAATCACATTTTAGATCAAACACGATTTCATAAAATAAACTTTAACTTAAACTTCAATTGAGAATGGGAGGCGTTCGCCTCACCATTCATTGATTATTTGAATAATTGGCATACGCCACATTGCTCAAATTATCGACTTTTCAAAACCTACCAATTCAAAATACAAACTATTTTCGCAAACCAAATACAACGTCTAAAAGCATATCTTTTATAAATTAAACGTCGGATGACAAAAGATGGGAGGCGTTCGCCTCACCGTCTCTCGATTATTTGAATAATTGGCGTTCGCCATATTGCTCAAATTATCGACTTCCAATTAAATACTTTAACTAAACTTGGATAAGGGAATAGGTGGCGCTCGCCTCATTATTCTTTGAATAAGCAAGTAGGAGGCGTACGCCTCACTACCGTGCATATTCGACATCCACAAACAAACTTTCAAAATAATTCGAACGAAAAAAGGAGTAGAAGGCGGTCTGCTTATTATTCCTCGAAAGAATTGGACGATTGGTGTGCACCACATTGATCAATCTTTCATCGTTCTTCAAAACACCTTAACAAATCAAACTAGCTTCTCGCCCCCGCGCGATCGAAACCAAACCAAAAACACCCAAACACATCAGTTCAACTTGTCGTCCCCGCGTAACCAAAACCCTTTTCAAAAGAACACTGTCAATCCTTTCTAACGCGTACAAAAAACCAGTGCTAGAGCCTCCACCGAGAGTAGACAAGCCGGCGTTTAGCCGTTAGAACACCGACCTACACAATCGTTCATCAAAATAAAACACACCAAATATTCGTAGTAGCCCGAACTACGAATGCTCTGATTTCCTTATTGCACCATAAGGATACGTAGGCAGGAGATTGCTGTATCTTCGTGAGCACACTAATAAAAAACCTCCCATTTCCCCATCTTGAGGTCTTCATCCATATCTATCATCAATTCTAATTACTCGAAGCAAGCAAATAACAGTCAACTAACGTTCAAATAGCAAAATCAGACTAAAAGGTTCCCGTTGAGTACAACGGACGTAAGGGGTGCTAATACCTTCCCCTTGCGTAATCGACTCCTGAACCCGAATATAGTTGCGACGACCATTATTCTTATTTCTAAAGGTTTTCTCGATATTTTCCTATTCCTTCATTGGAATGAATAAAGTTCGGTGGCGACTCTGTTCGAACTAACATTTTCCGCGTCCTATCGCGAGGGATCGCATTTTTCGAGGTGCGATATTAACATCTCGTCGTAGCAACATATTCAAACATTTCCACAACTCATAAAACATATTCCTTAAACTCACACAACTCGACATTTACTCGTTAAATATTTTTTAATAATCATTCTCATTAATTACTAATGTTATAATAACATATTAAGCCTCTTAAAGTATTACCAATTGATAGTAATTCACGTTAGATTTCCAACGCTTCAAACGGTATCTCATTTCAACTTATGAAACGAAAGTTACAACCAAAATGGTCGAACAATGCAGCAAAAGACAAAACAGACATTCTGGCAGTTTGAAGTCGACTCCAAGCAGGTATGAGTTGACTCCAAATGTGCAGTTTAAAAAAACACTTCTTGTTGGTTTGGAGTCGACTCTGAACACGTAGAGTTAACTTCAACTGTTATTTTTTCCTAAAAAGTTGTTTGATACATTTTTGAAAGTATTTTACTATTATAAAACCATTCAAACACTTTTTAACACAAAACCCACTTATTTCAAACACCTATTTTCTCAGATTAAAACCCCGCTCTTACTAAGCCCTAATTCTACTAATTAACATACCATTTCAATCATCAATTCATCAAATCATCATCAAATCACATCACTAAATCATTCTGAAATTCTAGTTATCAGACTTTAGATGTCACACGGGTTGTTATGACATCCAATTCTGCACAGACAAGAATTATGCAGAACTTAAAAGTAAGTGCAGTAAATAACACAAGTAATTGTTTACCCAGTTCAGTCCAACATGACCTACATCTGGGGGCTACCAAGCCAGGGAGGAAATCCACTATCAGTAGTATTAATTCAAAGCTAAACTCACCCGTTTACAACTCTTCACTTAATCCCTACCCAATGCAATTTCAATCTTACTCTAAGATCAGAGTTCCTACTCACTCCCCCTCAATCACCTCAGTGATTACTACCTTTAATCAATATTAAAGACAATTTTGAAGTCACACTTCAAACAACTCTTGATTGTGCTTAACAGCTTTAATCAAGATACACAACACTCACGTTTAAAAGCTTTGAGCGACACAACACTTACAACTCAATGAACACCCTATGCCAAAGCAATCATCTACGTGATAATGGCTTAGCTTACAAGATATGTCTAACACAAGACTCACAAAAATACAGCAGTGAAGTATGATGGACACACTAAATCTTCACGCCTCAAAATCCCCAGTTCTGAATGAAGGAACGACTTCCTTTTATATTGCAGTACTTGGGCCTTTGCACTTGTATTCTCCGGAATTTAAGGTCACCCGAGTTTCCTTAAATTCCACATCTAGGTTACTAACAAATAGGCTATTTGTTAGGTTCATTAAATGTAGCTTGGTTGTTGATTTCCTGGATTTTCTCTCAGCTGTTGAATCCCTGAAGAATAGCCTGAGAAAAAGCTGAAACAGAAAACTGAACAACCTACAATATAGCATATGCTGTCAGGAATGAATGTCACGACATTCAGCTTGACATCAAGGATCATATGCTAAGTCTGTTTTTTTAGAAAACAGACTGTACAGTTTTGCTGACCTGTATATGACCAAAATGACCATACTACAGTAACAGCTTACATTAATAAATGTCAAAGTATCCAATTTGACATTTACACATTTGGCCTTAAGTCAGTTCTGTTATCCTCTTGAAGAACAGACTAAGAAACATGCTGAAGTATAGCAAAACACCACTCTGTCTATTGTTCAGTATATGCTGTCAATGATGAAAGTCATAACATCCAGTTTGACATTCAGTCAGTAGGCCTTATGCCAGGTCTGGTATTTCCTTGATAACCAGACTGGAAATAAATACTAAGTTCTAACAGAACACCAACTGTTCTATTCCTTAGTATCTGCTGACAGGGATGAATGTCACAACATCCAGTTTGACATTCAATAAATCCTGTATTAGCTAATCCTGCAGTAGCTACTCAAGTGTGTCATGACATCATTCAAGACATCAGAGTACAGTTAGATATTCTAACTTACAGTGCAGTCACACATACACACCATGTCATGACATCAGTCAAGACATTAGAATCCAGCTAGTGTTTTACCATCTAATGCAGCCAATTAAACACCTACAAACTCCCCCTTTGGCAATTTTTTGGCTAAAACACTTTGATCCCCATAACAGAGTTCATAGCAGCGGAATCACACATCTAGCAGGTAATAGACCTAGCTAATACACTCAGAGTGGCAACACACTCACACACAAGGAAGTTAAATAAAACTTCACATAACAGCATACATACAGAAGTTAAATAAAAACTTCTAATTGCAGCACACATACAGAAGTTAAATAAAAACTTCTAATTGCAGCACACATACAGAAGTTAAATAAAAACTTCTAATTGCAGCACACATATAGAAGTTAAATAAAAACTTCATCACACATCAGCTGCAGGGAGGGAAACTTGAATCTGTCATGAATATCTGTTTTAACAAAATAATCTGTTGTCCAAAATAATCTGTTGTCCTGGGGTATCACCCTGTTACTCCCCCTTTTTGTCAAAAATGTTGCCAAAGCAACACTTGAAATTACAGATCCACAAATAATAAACAAAATTACACACAAATGATAGAATTATAAAAGAGGATTTATTCCTTAGCCTCATCATCAGCCTCCTCCTCAGAGCTGACCTCCTCCTCACCCTCTGAGCTTTGCCTTGCAGCTCCATCTGTATCCTCACCAGACATCTCCAATTGAAAGATCAGTTTTTCCAAGGCGTGCTTCCTAACCTCCAGCTCTTTGCAAGTCTCTCTGAGCACAGCAATGACACCAACCTTATCTGGTTGGTTGCCAACATTGGATGTTTCTCCAGATGTCATGACAATGTCAGGAACATGCTTACCCAGGAACAGTTTGTAACTGAAGGCCAGTGGACTCTCTCTTCTTTGCACAAAGTCATTGTCTGTCAAGATGTTTGGAAATTGGTTCAACACAATGCCACAAATGAGAGACGGAAAGGCTATAGGTCCCTTCACATTGAAACTTCCAGCATGTTTCATGGTCTGATCGAAGATGTAGGTGCCATAGTCCACCTTTGCCTTTGTACCAACAACATAGATGAACTTTCCTAACATCACAGACACAGTTGACTTGTGATTAGTAGGGACCCAGTTTGCAGCTCCAACTTTGTGTAACATGGCATATTTCACACTGAGTTGGCTGGCCACCAGCTTCCCTTTAAGAGGCCACTTCCGGACTTGATTTACAGTGATGACTTGACAGATTCTGTTGTCAGTCACTTCAAGCTCTGGGTGCACTTCATCTGCTCTTCCCAAATACAGATTGATGACTGAGGGGGAAAAAGTCACACACTTGCCACGCACATAGACCTTTCTAAATTCTCTGGACTTCCCATCTGCACACTCCTCTGACAGATTGACAATGAACTCCTTCACCAAGGTCTCATAGCACTTTGGGAGTTGAGTCACAGTTCTCATTAGCCCTGCCTCTTTAATCAGGTCCACAATCTCCTTACACTCCAAGGCATTCTGAGCCAGTTCCCTCTCCAAGGCCAGTCTTTTGTGGTAGACATACTTCCACCTGTTCACACTAGAGGCAAAGTGGAAGGACACATTGTCAATGGGTACCTCTGGAACACTAGCAGCCAACTTGCTAGAGGTTGGCTTCTTCTTGGACAGGGATGTTGTGACATCACAAGGAACATCCGAGTCAGACTCCACCACAGCAGCCTTGGTCTTCATTTTCTTGGGCACCTCTTTGCTCCAAGATTTTGCAGGTCCATGCCCTTTTCTTTTGCGTGCACTCTCTGTCACTGCTTGCTTGGGAGAGGTTGTCTCATCGACCTCCTTGGTTGGGGACCTCTGTACCACAGTCTTTTTCTCCCTCCTAGTCCTAACCCTCTTGGCTATGCTAGGAACAACTGAAGCCAAAAGTTCATTATCAGAGAACTCTTCCAGGTTGACTATTTCAGCTCTAGGGTTGTCATCAACACCTTGAGTGACATTGACCTTCTCACCTCTCACCTTGTTCACAGGTTTATCGTTCTTAGGGACCTCTTCAGGTATTCCAGACACATTCTCTCTTACCACGATTGCGGTTTCTCGACATGCAACCTCATCGGGTATGATAGTGTTCAAGGGAACGGAAACCCCAGGAACATTCTGATCACCAGACAGAATCTTAGAGACAATAGAGGCAATGGCATTATGCACATACCTCGATCCTTCCTTGGATGGTTTGTCCAGAGCGATAGCTGAGGAGACTCTGGAGACCGTTTCTTTCGGTCTTCTTGCATGAGAAGATGTTGCAGCGTCAACACCAATCTCCTCCCGGTTAGGGTTGCAGGACTCCGTGTTGGGGGAATCGGACACAGTAGTGTAGGAGGTGGAATCGGATTGGTGAGCCATGCTGAATATCTCAGAGGAGAGTTGAACCGTTTCTTTGGAAGAAGGTTTGCACGAATGAGAGTTGAAGCGACGGAATGTGAAACGCTTGTTGCAAGAGTAAGGTCTATTAGTTTTTGACCACTCAGAGCACACTATTTGTTGTTTAATAATTTGACTTACTAAACAGTAGCTAACTAACTTCATTAGTTGCTATAACTTATCAGACGTATACATTCCCTCTTTGCCCTTACTATTTTCAAACTGATTAACGTACAATGTCATGACATTCTGGGTGACATTGTACTCAGTCTGCATCAGGTTCCTCCATACTGGGGTTGACCACCTGCTACCAGAGGCTAGGTATTTGGTTTCTGCAGATGACAACAGTACACCCATCTGTTTCTTCCTTGCTGTCATATCATGGCCAATATGTGCCACTGGCTCATAACCTTCAATCAGACATTTTCCACAGTCTGTCTTTTTATCTAACGACAGATATGGGACTCCTCTCATAGTTCCCTTGGAAATGCTCTTCTTCATTCCTTTTACATGAAGTTGATCAGGTCTTCCATGTCCCAGCTTCCCTTCCTGATCTCCCTTGGCTAAGGAGCACTTGGGAAAGTGGCCTAAGTCTTTAGATTTCCATAGATAGCAGTTATCTTTGGATCTGTCTCCTCTCATCACTTCCTGATTTCACCCATTCAACACCACACATCCTCCCTTAGTGAATTCCACCTTGAATCCTTGGTCACATAGCTGACTTATGCTTATGAGATTTGCAGTCAGTCCTTTTACCAACAGTACATTGCTTAGTATTGGAGCTTCAGGATAATCCAGTTCACCCACACCCTGTACTTCTCCTTTAGCTCCATCACCAAACGTCACACATCTGATGGTAGAGGGTTGTGGATTCCCCAATAGGTTGCTCATCCCAGTCATATGCCTTGAGCAGCCACTATCAAAGTACCAGTCGTGTCTGGTAGGTGCCCTGGGAGAAGTGTGAGCTAGTTTAGCAACACATTGTTGATTCTCATGGGAGATATTAATCTCAGATGTCTGCTGCTTTGGTTTGACATGAGGTGTCTGATTCGCAGCCCATTTTTGTTTCTTAATGGGGGCGTTGTGCTTGGACGCCTTCTTCTTAGGTCTTCCCTAAGAAGTCTGGTTTGGATAACCATGCAGCCTGTAGCAAAAGGGTTTTATTTGACCGAATCTCCCACAGTAATGACATCTCCATCTTTGAAATTTCTTCTTCTGATGTTTACTCATTCTGGTTCCCTGATGTTGAGACATCGGATGTGACTTCCGCTTGAATTTCTGACCTCCAGCCTTAGACTTTTTGAGTTCAGACGAAGAATTCTTAGCGAAGCCTAAGCAAGACATGGATCCTGACATCTGTCCTACCTTTAGAATCTCTTCCAAGGTGTCAGTTCCTTTATTCAACATCTTGATGGATTTGGTCATTTGGTCTAGCTTAGAAGTCAGCAAGAAAATCTCACAATTTAGACCCTCTATGATTTTCAGCTGCTTCTGTTTCTCAGCTTCCAGCTCTTTGATGAATTTCTTCTGCTTCTCTCCTTGGATGCATACTTCTGCACTTTTAACACATAGTTCTTTATATGAGGCAGCTAGTTCATCCAAGGTAAGCTCATCTCGCTTGAGTTATCCTCTGAGGCACACACACTGGTCGGAGCTGTGACATGTTTAGCAGACTCTCCTTCAGATTCACTCTCAGTGTCTTCTTCTGACCAGGTGGCAGTCAGCCCTTTCCTTTGCATCTTGAGGAGGGTAGGGCATTCTGCTTTAATATGACCATATCCTTCACATCCATGACACTGGATTCCCTTGCCTTGGTTGAACTTTTCTTCAGGAGTTGATCTTTTCCTTATGTCAGACGGGATGTTCTTGACATTGGGTCTACCCTGTTGATCAACCTTCTTTATGAACTTGGTGACCTGTCTTCCAAGCATGGCTATGGCTTCTGCAATGCTTTCATTTCCTCCATAATTTCCTTCTTCTGATTTCTCTTCAGTATTTGAAACAAAGGCTATGCTCTTGTTCTTCCTGTCAGTATCCTCACCTAAGCCCATTTCAAAGGTTTGGAGGGAACCAATGAGCTCATCTACCTTCATCTTGCAGATGTCTTGAGCCTCTTCTATGGCTGTGACCTTCATAGCAAATCTATTAGGCAAGGACCTGAGAATCTTTCTTACAAGTTTCTCTTCAGCCATTTTCTCACCTAGTCCACCCGAGGTGTTTGCAATTTCAAGAATATTCATGTGAAAGTCATGAATAGTCTCATCCTCTTTCATCCTCAGATTTTCAAACTTGGTGGTCAGCATCTGAAGTTTGGACATCTTCACCTTGGAAGTACCTTCATGAGTTACCTTGAGGGTATCCCAAACTTCCTTAGCTAGTTCACATTGGTGCACCAGCCTGAAGATGTTCTTACTGATTCCATTGAACAATGCATTCAAGGCCTTGGAATTTCCAAGAGCTAATGCCTCTTGCTCCTTGTCCCACTCTTCTTCAGGAATCTGCACACTGACTCCATCTTCACCTGTCTTTGTTGGATGTTCCCATCCTTTGTTGACAGCTCTCCAGACTTTGCTATCTAGAGACCTTAAGAAGGCTATCATACGAGGCTTCCAGTCATCATAGTTAGAGCCATCCAACATGGGTGGTCTATTTGAGTGTCCTATATCCTTGTCCATGGTACTAGAAAGTAAATTCCCTAGATCTCACCCAGAAATTTACAGGCAGGGTGCCTGCTCTGATGCCAAATGAAATTCTAGTTATCAGACTTTAGATGTCACACGGGTTGTTATGACATCCAATTCTGCACAGACAAGAATTATGCAGAACTTAAAAGTAAGTGCAGTAAATAACACAAGTAATTGTTTACCCAGTTCAGTCCAACATGACCTACATCTGGGGGCTACCAACCCAGGGAGGAAATCCACTATCAGTAGTATTAATTCAAAGCTAAACTCACCCGTTTACAACTCTTCACTTAATCCCTACCCAATGCAATTTCAATCTTACTCTAAGATCAGAGTTCCTACTCACTCCCCCTCAATCACCTCAGTGATTACTACCTTTAATCAATATTAAAGACAATTTTGAAGTCACACTTCAAACAACTCTTGATTGTGCTTAACAACTTTAATCAAGATACACAGCACTCACGCTTAAAAGCTTTGAGCGACACAACACTTACAACTCAATGAACACCCTATGCCAAAGCAATCATCTACGTGATAATGGCTTGGCTTACAAGATATGTCTAATACAAGACTCACAAAAATACAGCAGTGAAGTATGATAGACACACTAAATCTTCACGCCTCAAAATCCCCAGTTCTGAATGAAGGAACGACTTCCTTTTATATTGCAGTACTTGGGCCTTTGCACTTGTATTCTCCTGAATTTAAGGTCACCCGAGTTTCCTTAAATTCCACATCTAGGTTACTAACAAATAGGCTATTTGTTAGGTTCATTAAATGTAGCTTGGTTGTTGATTTCCTGGATTTTCTCTCAGCTGTTGAATCCCTGAAGAATAGCCTGAGAAAAAGCTGAAACAGAAAACTGAACAACCTACAATATAGCATATGCTGTCAGGAATGAATGTCACGACATTCAGCTTGACATCAAGGATCATATGCTAAGTCTGTTTTTCCAGAAAACAGACTATACAATTTTGCTGACCTGTATATGACCAAAATGACCATACTACAGTAACAACTTACATTAATAAATGTCAAAGTATCCAATTTGACATTTACACATTTGGCCTTAAGTCAGTTCTGTTATCCTCTTGAAGAACAGACTAAGAAACATGCTGAAGTATAGCAGAACACCACTCTGTCTATTGTTCAGTATATGCTGTCAATGATGAAAGTCATAACATCCAGTTTGACATTCAGTCAGTAGGCCTTATGCCAGGTCTGGTATTTCCTTGATAACCAGACTGGAAATAAATACTAAGTTCTAACAGAACACCAGCTGTTATAATCCTTAGTATCTGCTGACAGGGATGAATGTCACAACATCCAGTTTGACATTCAATAAATCCTGTATTAGCTAATCCTGCAGTAGCTACTCAAGTGTGTCATGACATCAGTCAAGACATCAGAGTACAGTTAGATATTCTAACTTACAGTGCAGTCACACATACACACCATGTCATGACATCAGTCAAGACATTAGAATCCAACTAGTGTTTTACCATCTAATGCAGCCAATTAAACACCTACACATTCCTTATTGCAACAATGGTGGAAAACGCACATACATACAAAGTACATAATTTCAAACATTAATTCATACAAAATTCACATCAATATAATCAGGAGAATATCACTCATCAAGAACTCCCCCATAAATTATCACAATCGACATCTCTATTGAAGGTTAAGGACTCATCTACCTTACCCCTCATGCATAAGCCCTTATTGAAGGTTATTCTCCCTCTTACCTTAGATCTCTCTAGCAAAAAAATTTAAAGTTCTTTCAATGGATGCTCTTCATATGCCCTGACCCTTGCCTCTTCCTCTTTCCACTAAATTTTGATTTCACGTAAAAAAAACTCTCACCATTCCTTACCAACCTTTTTAATAGTATCTTAATCCCTCAATTAGAGACTTTCAACATTACCCTCGCTTATTCCCTTACTTACCAAATTGCCTTTGTCATCTCTAATTTTATTTAAATAAAAGACTACTAATACTCCTTATTTTTCTATTATTTTGTTTTTCCATTTTAATTATATAATTAAATTAAAATACTATTATTTAATTATTAAAAATTGACTCTAATAATTCTAGCCCACTTCTACCAATCTCTAATCACTCTCACACTCCCACCTCAAGGTCACACACCTATATTAACTCAATTATCACACACAATAATTAAATTAAATCATAGTAATTCAAATAATTCAAAAATGATTTTCGCCTTCGAAAATTACCTTAAGAAAATAGAGTCGGATACGACTCCCTCATATGGCTCTCTAGCTCCCAAGTCAGTTTCCACCAGCAGGTCCTATCCAAGCTATCTTTACCAAGGTAATCTCTAGCTCCACATAACTGTTTCAGTTCCGGATCCTCTATCTGCATGGGTGATGCATCATCAGTCGGGTTATCTCTCACCTACACATTATTCACTTGGACCACATGGGATGGATCCGGGATGTATCTCCTCAACTAAGACACGTGAAATACATCATGAAGGAAAGCAAGTGACGATGGTAAATTAATCTGATAGGCCATCTCTCATATCCTCTACAAAATTTGGTACGGACTAATGAAACACAAAGTGAGATTTCGAGATTATAAAGCTTGACCAATATCAGTTATCAGAGAAACTCTAAGAAACACATGATCCTCTCTTGGAACTTAAGCATTTTCCTCCTTTTGTCATGGTAACTCTTTTAGCGATCATGTGGAGCTCTCATATTCTTTTGAATCATTTTAATATTCTTTTTCGTTTGTCAGATAATCTCAGGCCTAATTACCACACTCTCTTCCGATTCATAGCAACACAAAGGTGTCCTACACCTTCTACCATAGAACGCCTCAAATGGTGCCACTACGATACTATACTAGAAGCTGTTGTTGTTGGTAAACTCTATTAATGGTAAAAATCCACCCCAAACACCTTTTTTCTCGAGCACACAAGCTCTCAATAAGTCTTTTAAAGATCGGATAGTCCTCTCCGCCTGACCATATGTCTATGGATGATAAGCAGAACTCAAGTGTAATTGCCTGCCCAACGTCTTCTACAAGCTCTCAAAGAACCTTAAAGTAAACCTCAGATCTCTATCAGATACTATATTGGAAGGAATGTCATGGAGACTGACAATCCTCTCAATATACATCTCCATTAGTTTCTCCAATGGATAATTAAGTCTTATCGAAAGGAAATTAGCCAATTTAGTCAACCTATCAACAATGACCCAAATCATATCACAACCTTTCGCTGTCCTCAATAACCCAGACACAAAATCCATCAAAATGTTATCCCATTTTCACTTTAGAATAGACAATGATTGCATCAAACCCAACGACTTCTAATGCCCCACCTTTGACTTCTGACAAGTCAAACACGCATACACAAAACTACCAACCTCCCTCTTCATTCCTGGTCATCAAAAGATCCTCTTCAAATCTTGATACATTTTAGTAGCACCAGGATGAATACTCATGCCACTTCTATGACCTTCATCAAGAATACTCTGCTTAGGCTCTAACACATCCGAAACACACACGCGGTCTCAGAATCTTATCACTCCATTCTTGTCGATTCTGAAACCACCACCTTGGCCTGTATTAATTAAAGTTAACCGATCAATCAATTTCAAGTCCATCTTCTAACCTTGTTTAATTTCTTCAAGAATACGATTGGTAAGCTTCAACATACCTAACTTCACACTCTGCAGCTTGACTTCACAAACCAAACTTAAGTCTCCGAACTCTTCGATCAGATCCAACTCTCTAGCTATCAATGTCAACATATGCAAAGTCTTGCGACTGAATGCATTATCTACAAAATTGGCTTTACCAGGATGGTAACTCAAACCAAAGTCATAATCCTTCAGAAACTCAATCCATATTCTCTGTCTCAAATTTAAATCTTTCTGGTCGAAAAGATACTTCAGACTCTTGTGGTCACTGTACACCTTAAATCTCGAACCAAACAAATAATGTCTCCAGATCTTTAGCACAAACACAACTACAACCAACTATAAGTCACAAGTCCGATAATTCCTCTCATTCACTTTGAGTTGCCTTGACGCATAAGCTACAACTTGGCGATTCTGCATCAATACACCTTTAAGTCCCATCAAAGAAGCATCACAATACACAACAAAAGACTCAGTATGACTCAACACAATTAGAACAAAAGCCGACATCAACTTCTTCTTGAGCTCTTGAAATCTTTCTTCGCATAATGCATCCCCCCAAAAAGCTTGAAGTTTCCTCGTTAGCCGAGTTAACGAAAAAGCTAACTTAGAGAACCCTTTAATAAACATGCGATAATAACCAGCTAACAAAAAAAACTTTGAATCTCAGTAACAGATTCAGAGTCTCCCACTGTAAGTCTGTAACACGATATCAACCTTTGAAGAAACAACAACAATCCCTCCACTAGAAATCACATAACCAAGGAAACTCACTTCCTTCAACCCAAAACTCGCACTTAGACGATTTAGCATATAACTTCTTCTCTTGCAAAATCTCCAATACCAACCTTAGATGATTTGCATGCTCTTCATCTGTCCTCCAATAAATCAGGATGTCATCAATGAACACAACCACAAACTTATCTAAATACCGACGAAAGATCCTATTCGTATACTTCATGAACACACCAGGAGCATTAGACACACCAAACGACATCATTGAATACTCGTAATGATCATATCTCATCCTGAAAGCAGTCTTTGGAATATCTTCAACATTTACATGAATTTGGTGATAATCAGATCTCAATATAATCTTGTTGAAAACACAAGCACCTACTAACTGGTCTATCAACTCATTAACCCTTGGAAGTGGATACTTGTTCTTAATAGTTACTTTGTTCAACTGTCGATAGTTGACACATAACCTCATACTACCATCTTTCTTCCTAACTAACAACACTGGCGCACCCTATGGCAAAACACTAGGATGAATAACTTCTTCTCAAGTAACTCCTTCAATTGTTTCTTCATCTCACCCAACTCTGAAGCAGACATCCTATAAGGAACCACCAACATCAGACTAGTACCTGGTACTAAGTCTATGGCAAACTCAACCTCGCACTCTGGCGGAAAATCGCTGATGTCATTTGGAAACACTTTTGGAAAATCACTCACCCCTAGTAACTGCATAACACAACTTTACTTTTTGCCTTCATAGAAGTTGATATCATAAACATTACAACATCATACTTTACGAACTCATTCACTTGCTTGGCCGACACAAACAATTCTTCACTTGCATCAAACTCTTAAATTGACGCAGGCTTGTCAAAATAAATGATATGAACTTCGAATCTACATCTTCAAAAAAAACTCAGGAAACAATACTGACTTATCCAATAACCTACACTCTTGCAAACCACGGCACGACAAACTAACTCTCTACACCTGAAACATCTCAAAGAAACAAAATCTTATCCCCTACTTATTTCAATTTCGCTCTTGTAGACAAGCAGTTAGAAAAACAAAAGAGTTTCGACAATGTCTTACACACATGTCACATACTAGGGAACATACAAAATTACAAAATCTGGTCGGACAAATCGAACTGCTTTGATACCAACTATGTGACACCCTATTTCCCACTGTTGGTTCTAAGTGTTGGCAGCAATTTTGGTAAAACAAAGAGTGTTCACAAGATGTTGCATGTGATGTCTTAACTTAAGATATATGTGTACCTGCTGGAGTTTAAAAAATATAATTATGCAGGATTGTTTCAGGATGTCATACACAATGTCATGGCATCTGATATTATGTACCTGCTGGAAATTATAAATGGAATTATGCAGGATTGTTCCAGGATGTCAGACCCGATGTCATGACATCCTGTACACAGAACATTCAGGGTGAATGTTATGTGTTATGTGATTGTGCATTTAATGGCAATCTATGTATGATTGAAGATCTGATTTGCAGGCGCATTCAATCATTGATTACAACCTGATTTACTTATTTTCCAAGGAGATCTAACCAGCTGTCATGAGAAGATTTAATTGGAAAATAGTTTAGGGTTTTCAAGATGTCCAAGCCCAGCTGAAAGCTTCTATAAAAAGGGACTTGGAAAACCTGATTTGAAACACAACCAATACTGAGCGAAATACTGAGAGAATATAAGGGTTTGTGTCTTGTTTAGTCGTGAGACTTGTAAGCCATTCAATTCATCAATAGATGATTGAATTGGTCTGATTTGTGGGTTGTAATTTGTCACTCTAAGCTTGTAAGCAAGAGTGTGTGTCTACTTGATTAAAGTTGTTAAGCAAGATCAAGTGTGTGTCTACTTGATTAAAGCTGCTAAGCAAAATCAAGTGTGTGTTATTGAAAAGTGTCTTCTTTTCACAAGGAATTGTTGTTTAAAATCACAGGTGTGATTAAGGGGGAGTGAGTGGGTTCTCATATCTAAGAGTGCTTAGGTAGAAGTCGCACGGGTAGAGATTAGGTTAGAAAGACTGTAACTTGTTGAAGTGTACGGAGAGTCTTTGAACTGATTCTATTTAGTGGATTTGCTTCCTGGCTTGGTAGCCCCCAAATGTAGGTGAGTTGGACCGAACTGGGTTAACAATTGCTTGTGTCTCTTGCATTACTATTCTTTATCTTTATCCTGTTTGTTTTACTCAGATATTAGTGTCGTGACATTACCTTCGACATCTCATATATGATACCAAAATTTCAATTGGTATCAGAGCAGTCATCCTGCTCTGGTTCTGGGTGAGATCTAGGGACAATACTTTCTGGTACAATGGAGAGAGATGGAGGATCTGTTCACAGGCCACCAATTTTGGATGGATCTAACTATGATTATTGGAAACCTCGAATGGTAGATTTCTTAAAATCTCTGGATAATAAGGCTTGGAAGGTTGTGTTAACAGGCTGGGTACATCCAGTAATTACTAAGGAAGGAGAAGCCACAACTGAGAAGAAGCCTGAAGAACAATGGTCCAAGGAGGAGGATGATCTAGCCCTTGGAAATTCTAAAGCATTGAATGCCATATTCAATGGAGTAGACAAGAACATCTTCAGGTTGGTAAACAACTGTGAGGTGGCTAAAGATGCTTGGGACATTCTTAAAACCACTCATGAAGGAACCTCTAGAGTTAAAATGTCTAGACTACAGCTGCTCACCTCCAAGTTTGAAAATTTAAGGATGAAAGAAGATGAAAATATACATGAATTTCATATGAGCATTCTTGAAATTGCTAATGCCTCAGGAGCCCTGGGAGAGAAGATGTCAGATGAGAAGCTAGTAAGGAAAATACTTAGGTCACTCCCTAAGAGATTTGCTATGAAGGTGACAACCATAGAAGAGTCTCAAGACATCTCCAACATGAGAGTTGATGAGCTAATTGGTTCCCTCTAAACATTTGAGATGGGAATGAATGATGGATCTGAAAGGAAAACCAAAAGCATAGCCTTCATATCAAACACAGAGGAGGAAAATAGTCAGGATGTTGATGAGGATATGGCAAATGATGTAGCAATGCTGGGAAGACAGTTCAACAGACTGTTGAACAAAATGGATGTTAGATATAAGGCTAATGTCAAGAACATCTCATCTGACATCAGTAAATCCAATAATGCTGGAAGAAGAACAAGGTTAGATGATAAGCCCAAAGAAGGAAAAGAAGTACAGTGCTATGAATGTGATGGGTATGGACACATCAGAACTGAATGTGGAACCTACCTCAAGAAGCAGAAGATGAGTCTTGCTGCCACTTGTTCTGATGAGAGTGAAATAGAAGAGTCTGCAAATTTGGTGACTGCCTTTCCTGGAAGATGGGGTTCTGATGAAGACTCAAGTGATGATGAAGTAACCTTTGAAGAGTTGGCCACTACCTACAGAAAGTTGTGTCACAAAAGTGCAGAGGTATGTAAACAGGTTGAAAGCCAGAAGAAGGTAATAATTCAACTTGAGAATGAGAAGGTAGAACACTTGGAAACCATCTACAAATTAAAAACAAAAGAAGTGGTTTTGAATTCCAAGCTAGATGAAAGTCAAAGCCAGAAGAAAGTGATAATACAGATGGAGAAAGAGAAGGCAGAGCATGTGGAAACCATCTCCAAGTTAAAAACTGAGGCTATGTTCTTGAATTCTAAACTAGAAGAGATGACCAAGTATGTAAGAATGTTAAATAATGGATCTGACTCCTTAGACAAGATTCTCCAAACTGGACAAATAACAGGAGACAAATCTGGAATTGGGTATAATGGATCTAAGCCTGAGTGCAGTTACACTGGTTGCAAACGTAAATCCAAACCTAAGTACATCCGTATTAAAAGCAAACCTGAGATGTCACAACATCAGAAGGAAAGACAGCAGAAAGGGAAACATCAAAGATGGAGATGCCATTACTGTGGAAAATTTGGCCACCTGAAGCCCTTCTGCTATAAGTTGTATGGTTATCCTAGCCCTGTTCATCATCAGACTCACTATCAACCAAGACCCAAACAACACAGGTCTGTAAACAAGAAGCAATGGGTTCCTAAGACAAATGTTACAAGTATAATAGCTCACACTCCCTTCAGAGTTTCAGCCAAAGAAGATTGGTACTTTGACAGTGGGGGCTCCAGACACATGACTGGAAACAAAGACTTGCTAACTGGCCTTCATCCTCATTCCATAAGTTATGTAACCTTTGGTGATGGAGCAAAGGGTGAAATCAAGGGGATAGGAAAGCTTGAATTCCCTGGAGTTCCTAAACTTGACAAGGTCCTACTTGTTAAAGGCTTGACTGCAAATCTAATAAGCATCAGTTAACCATGTGACCAAGGTCTAAATGTTAACTTCACTAAAACGTAATGCCTGATTACCAACAAAGAAAGTGAAGTGATCATGGAAGGAGTCAGAACCAAAGACAACTGTTACATGTGGAGCTCTCAAATTAGTTACTCCTCAAAATGTACCTCAGTTAAAGTGAAAGGTATGAAGATGATTATATCTGCTAGAGGAACTCCCAAATTGAAAGTTTATGGGAAATGTCAGACAAGGATGTCACACCAGAAACTCAGACTTAACATCACTTCCAAAGGAGAAAAGCTCATGATGGCTAAAATAGATAGGAGGTTGGATCAGATGGTTGAACATGTTGCTAGTCATATACAGTCTGAAGTTGGAATGAGCTTTGTTGGACTTGGGCTACAAGTCAAGCAGATAGAAGGGCCTATGTGTCTATCTCAAAGTAAAAGTGCCAAGAACAATGTTGAGAAGATTGGGATGGAGAGTGAAAGGACACCTGCTCCTACACATTTGAAATATGAAAATGGTGTTTATGCTGAATATATAGCAGATGGAAGTAGTTGTTCTCAACAGGGTTGGTTGAAACTACTGATGATTGCATACAATGTCACACACGATGTCATGACATTGTACTATGACAACCTGAATGCTACAACTATGTCCAAAAATCCTATTCAGCACAGTTGGACCAAGCATATTAATTTCTGTCATCACTTCATTAGAAAATTTGTGGAAGACAAATTCATAGCTCTAAAGCATGAAATGCAATTAGCTGACAAATTTGCAAGGGGTTTGGATGATAATCAGTTTGAATATGTAAGAGGGAAATTGGGGATTTGGATTCTTGTGAAATTATGGCAATTAAAGTGGAGTGGAAAAGGTAATAAAAATATTGTCTGCCCACTTAAAAGAAAGAGCCACATTAATGATGAATCATTACCTAGTATTGGAACTAGTATCTATGCCATTTCCACATGCTACCTAAACACAACCATTTCCATCTTCATCCAACTTCTCAGAAAACCTCTGTTAGGGAAAAGAGATTTTTTTCAAAAGTTCAACAAAATGTCTCAACATCCCTCATCCTCTGGTTCAAAACCTACTCATCACGCAAGGACTCCCTCCATGGAGTTTCTAGATGAAGACGTGTTGGACGTTACTCCTCTTTGTGTGATTCCAGACGATGCTCCTGGCCCTTCTTCCACAGCTGGAAGTAAGCAAGGTAACATTCCTGAAAAATCTCCTCATAAGGATGACATGCACTTTACTGATCGTACCATTAGGAACCTAGTGACTAGGATTCTAAACGAAGGGCATACAATCAAGGGTGTTTCTACCCCTCTGTCTAGAAGGGACCCCTCACCTGAGGTGGAACCCCAAATTGAAAAAGATGATGATTCATCTAGATCAGAGAAAGAAGTGGCTGCTGAGGGATTATGCTCTCTAGGTAAAACCTTGCCTAGTAAGAAACCAGCAAATGTGTCTCATAAAACTGTTGAGAATGTTATTGATCTAGAGGAAGAAAGTTCTGAGGAAGAAGATGACACCTTGGTTCATCTTGTGAAACCAAGTGTAGCAGAGAAACTGAGGACCAGAAAAGGGAAGACTGTGGATGAAATGAGGACAGCAAGAAGAGTGAAAAAGGTTGCTGGTGTAGGACCCTCCAAATCATGGAGTAAAGTTGAGGTTAAGAAGAGGAAGGTCAGAGAGAGTTCTGACTCTAATGATGATGTCGAAGACGATGTCCCAGACATCTCTCCTACTAAAAGACAGACTGTCAAGAAGTCTCCAAGCAAAGTTGCAGCTGTGCACTTAGATAACATCTCTTTCCATCTTGAAGATGGTGCTGCCAAGTGGAAGTTTATCATTCAAAGGAGGGTTGATGTTGAAAGGGAGCTGGGAAAGGAGGCTGTAGAGGTGAAGGAAGTGATGGATTTGATCAAGAATGTTGGTTCTTTGAAAACTGTTGTTGGTTTACCCCAATTCTTTGAGAGGTTAGTAAAAGAGTTTGTTGTGAATATCCCTGAGGATATTTCTGAAAAGAGTAGCAAGGAATTCTGCAAGGTTTTTGTAAGAGGTAGATGTGTGAGATTCTCCCCAACCATAATCAACAAATTTCTAGGGAGAGGAACTGAAGGAGGTGTGGACTTAGAGGCTACAGACAATGAAGTCCGTAGGACTATTACTGCTGGCCAAGATAAGGAATGGCCCAGTAGGAATCACCTATCAGCTGGCAAGCTAACTGTCAAATATGCCATCTTACATAAGATTGGTTCAGCCAACTGGGTGCCTACTAATCATATCTCAACCATCTCTATTGGTCTTGGAAGAATCATTTATGCTATTGGAACCAGGATAAACTTTGACTTTGGAAGGTTTATGTTTGATCAAATTGTCAGACATGCCTCCACTAATGCAGTGAAGCTGCCCATTGCCTTTCCATATATCATCTGTGGAATTATCTTGAGCCAGCAACCAGGCATTCTCAACATAAGTGATATTCCCAGCAGAAGAAAGCCTCCACTATCCATTCACTACAAGTTGTTTGAAGGAAGCCATGTCAATGATGTTGTCATGACATCTGCAAGAAAGGAGTTTGCCTCTCAAGGTAGCTTGATTGATCAATTAAAGGAAACTTGTAAGGAGCTGGATAATGGTATTAGGGTTGCCCAGGAAAGGAAAGAGGCTTTGGAGGTTCTTATTGGTAGCTTAGAGAAGGAAGAGATGGAAAAGGCTGGTGAGACCAAGGATTCAGATGCCAATACCTCAAGTGAGAGGTCCAATGCTCAATCTAGTGCCAACTCTGATTCTGAAGGTGAAGATGATGTCTCTTCCTCAGACTGAGTGGTAATGATTCCCCTGAAATGAAGACTGTGTGTGCTGTGATGAAGACTGGGTTGGTGTGGCTGTTGTGTGTGCTGTTATGAAAGCTGGTCCCCCTGCTGTTTTGATGCTGAAGAATTTGTTTTTTTTTCTGTTGAAATGTGTGTAATTTGTGGCAGTCCTTACTGATGCCTTTATGTAATATTTGGTCTCTTAATGAGTTCCATGGATTTCTAATTATCTCATCTATTACAACTATGTATAATTGTGGTTTGTATCTCCTAACATTTATGTTTTAACATTTTATATGTTATAACATCTATTGTGACATTCTCTGCTAGGCTGTTTGACATTTATTTTGTCTAATTGGTCACCTTTGGTCAATTTTGACTAAAAAGGGGGAGAAGTGAATATGTGGAGCAGTTAAATATGTGGAGCTGTATGGAGATGTATGTGTTGGTGTAGCTGAACAGATGAACAACTACTGTTGAAGGAGATGTGTTTGATGTAAAACAGAATGTTATTCTATTCTGTGATGTTGGAGGAGATGTCTGATGTGGTGCAAAGGTGATGTTGAAGCAGATGTCAGAATGATATTCTGATTGTTACAGGTGCTATGGTTACAGGTGTTGTGGTTACAGGTGCTGTTATTATTAAAGGAGATGTTTGTGTTGCACAGATTTAGGGGGAGAAGTAGTACCCTTGTGCATTTGTGTATTTTACTAGTTGCTTTTATAACTAGTAATTTTGTTTTGCTTCTGCTGCTGCTTAAATTGTTTTTTAACTGCTGATAGTTTTCTTGTGAACAAAAAGGACAAATATATGTTTTAGCCAAAATTTGCCAAAGGGGGAGTTTGTTGGTTCTAAGTGTTGGCAGCAATTTTGGTAAAACAAAGAGTGTTCACAAGATGTTGCGTGTGATGTCTTAACTTAAGATATATGTGTACCTGTTGTAGTTTAAAAAATATAATTATGCAGGATTATTTCAGGATGTCATACACAATATCGTGGCATCTGATATTATGTACCTGCTGGAAATTATAAATGGAATTATGCAGGATTGTTCCAGGATGTCAGACCCGATGTCATGACATCCTGTACACAGAACATTCAGGGTGAATGTTATGTGTTATGTGATTGCGCATTTAATGGCAATCTATGTATGATTGAAGATCTGATTTGTAGGCGCATTCAATCATTGATTACAACCTAATTTACTTATTTTCCAAGGAGATCTAACCAGCTGTCATGAGAAGATTTAATTGGAAAATAGTTTAGGGTTTTCAAGATGTCCAAGCCCAACTGAAAGCTTCTATAAAAAGGGACTTGGAAAATCTGATTTGGAACACAACCAATACTGGGGGAAATATTAAGAGAATATAAGGGTTTGTGTCTTGTTTAGTCGTGAGACTTGTAAACCATTCAATTCATCCATAGATGATTGAATTGGTCTGATTTGTGGGTTGTAATTTGTCACTCTAAGCTTGTAAGCAAGAGTGTGTGTCTACTTGATCAAAGTTGTTAAGCAAGATCAAGTGTGTGTCTACTTGATTAAAGCTGCTAAGCAAAATCAAGTGTGTGTTATTGAAAAGTGTATTCTTTTCACAAGGAATTGTTGTTTAAAATCATATGTGTGATTGAGGGGGAGTGAGTGAGTTCTCATATTTAAGAGTGCTTAGGTAGAAGTCGCACGGATAGAGATTAGGTAAGAAAGACTGTAACTTGTTGAAGTGTACGGAGAGTCTTTGAACTGATTCTATTTAGTGGATTTCCTTCCTGGCTTGGTAACCCCCAGATGTAGGTGAGTTGGACCGAACTGGGTTAACAATTGCTTGTGTCTCTTGCATTACTATTCTTTATCTTTATCCTGTTTGTTTTACTCAGATATTAGTGTCGTGACATTACCTTCGACATCTCATATCTGATACCAGAATTTCACCCACGCGCATAAATATACATTAAACAGAGTATTCACACAATAAATAGGGTGTCATGCATTCTCTTTTCAAAACATACATGCCCTATAACATTTTATCAAATAAAACAACAATCAACACCTTCACTTAGGGTGTCATCGCATTCTCACTTCACTTAGAGTATCATTTCAACAAAAATTCTCATAATAAATCATGCATTAACTAAATCAACTTTAAATGCACTTAATGGGATAATCAAACTCATAAATGAAATTTCTTTAAAACATCAAAACCTTAACCATGGAAGTATACTTTGACTCTCTACTTAACACAACAGAAGATAAATCACAAATGTTTCCCATAATATTACATATCAGAGCATGTAAACTAAACGCGTAAATAAAAAGAAGAAACAACCTCATGCCATCCTCCATTCTAAGCAACTACTTAGTTATCTGCTTATTTATACCCCGGGGAGGAGCACAAACCATAACAACAATAACAACAAAAGGGTGAGAAATCACAATCAATAATAACAAGCATTATACTACAACATAGGATATCTACACAACATATTCTACATAATATCATTCATAGTATATCATAATACATTCTCACACCCAAACTCATCAATCATTCATAGCTTAACAAAATGCATATAATTCATCATGCAACATAACTCAACTATGCAACTCTATGCATATGATGCATGTGGTACCAACTCAACATTTAGTTTTTCATAAGATCCGGGTTCCAATCTCTGCGAACCCTGAGCCCTCTCTCTGAGCTTCAATCTCCATCTATAAGCTTGGGGCAAGCTAATAGTCCCCTCTATAAACTAACATACATGCTTCTTGACACAACTCTTATGATGCATAATCATATCATCAAATCAACACGTTAAGACCCCTCTCTAATCCTGGCATAAATGCATTGACAACTCAAGTAATCCTCTCTCTAGATTACATCACACCAAAATCACAAAATGCATATCAATCAATATCATAATACAAGCATGCTAATAATTCATCTCAAAAGAATTATATTTCAAACATGCAACAATAAAACAAACATCACTCAAAATTATCCATATTCACAATATTCCCATATTTCATATTTATTCTCAATGTTTAACATCTCATCATAACAACATATTCAAACATTTCCACAACTTATAAAACATATTCCTCAAACTCACACAACTCGACATTTACTCGATCAAATAATTTTTAATAATCATTCTCATCAATTACTCATGTTATCACAACACATTCAACCTCTGGAATTATTACCAATTGATAATAATTTGCGTTATTTTTCAAACGCTTTGAACGACATCTCATTTGGACTTATAGAACGAAAGTTACAGCCAAAATCGTCGAACAATGCAGCTAAAGACAAAATAGACATTCTAGCAGTTTGGAGTCAACTCCAAACACTTATGAGTCGACTCTAACTGTACAATTTTAAAAAACACTTCCTGTTGGTTTAGAATCTAATCTAAACACGTATGAGTCGACTTCAACTGTTGTTTTTGCCTAAAAATGAGTTTGTTACATATTTTGAAAGTCTTTTACTGTTATAAAACCATCCAAACACTTCTTAACACAAAAACCACTTATTTCAAACACCTATTTTCTCTGATTAAAACTCTGCACTTATTAAGCCCTAATTCTACCAATTAACATACCACTCCAATCACTAATTCATCAAATCATCATCAAATCACATTTATAAAACCTTCCCTATTGCAACAATGGTGGAGAACACACATAAATACAAAGTACATAACTTCAAACATCAATTCATACGAAATTCACATAAATATAATTAGGAGAATATCACTTCTTAATAGTACACCAAAAAATTATCACAATCCTCATCCCTATTGGAGGTCAAGGATTCTTTTACCATACCCTTCATGCATAAGCCCTTATTGAAGGTTATTCTCCCCTTACCTTAGATTTCTCCAACAAAAATCTTCAAAGCTCTTTCAATGGATGTTCTTCCTATGCCCTATCCTCTTTATCTTTCCACCAAATTCTAATTTCGCATTGAAAAACTCTCACAACTCCTTACTAACCTTTTTATTAGTAACTTAATCCCTCGATTAGAGACTTCCATCATTACCCTCACTTATTCCCTTATTCATCAAACTACCCTTATCATGTCTAATTTTATTTTAATAAAAATACTACTAACACCCCTTATTTTCTCATTTTAATTAAATAATTCAATTAAAACAATATGATTTTATTATTAAAATTGGACTCTAATAATTATAGTCCACCTCTACCAATCTCTAATCACTCTTCACACTCCCACCTCAAGGTTACACACCCCGACACCCATTTTAATTCAATTATCCCACATAATAATTAAATTAAATAATTATAATTCAAATAATTCCATAAGTCAAGATTTGGGGTGTTACAGAAATAAGGGTAATTTCTTGTCTCATTTACTTTCTGCATATTTATTTTCTAGTGCTTTATTCTTTAACATTCCTAAACCACTTAAGTAATCATAACATCGCTTTCGAAGAAAAAAACAAGTTAGTGTATCGGTAAAATTTGAGATTAAGCTATTGATTAACTTAACTCATAAAGCAAGAGTCGCCGCCGTGCTTTTATTATTTCCAAAGGAAAAGGGAAAAAGTACAAACAAAATCCAAAGAAGTTTTAGAATAAAACTAATAAAAAGAGATAAGGATCTGGGGGTTAATTATGCAAAAGGTAAATTTTAGCTCCCTAAACATCCATGGTACTCCATGGAAACCTCTTTGAAGATGTGTACATTTAGTTTGAAAAAAGGATTATTTGCAAAAGATTGGAGAGATGGGGAAATAAGTGTTTTTTTAATTTTTTTGTGTTTGCCAAGACTTTTGAAGTCGCATACCTACGTACCAACAAAGTGCAATGGAGGATCAAAACCTCGTAGTTCGTGGTAAGAATAACAAAAAAAATGTTTATTTTGATTAATTTTTAATGAAAATACATTTTGTCATTTTTAGGAGAATACTAAACTAGCCACCCACAAGTATGAGAATTTTTCATCATCATGAGAAGGGCTCCAACTTGGATAAAGATCATCAAGTATGCCACTAGCTCTCTTAGATGGGAAAGATTTATCATCAATGTTATGGGGGATATGAGAGTTATATCTCAACTATGGAAATGACTCATGTCTAAACTTTGAGAAAAAAAGTTTTAAAAGGAAAAAAGTGCACAAAGGGCATAAAATAATTTGAATGAGTTATGCATTTTTTAAGTCTTTTGAAATTTGTCTGAATATGCTTAAGATGGATTAGCATTTATTAGGAGAATGTTTTGAAAATCACTTGACAAAAGTCAAGGTTTATTGAGAAAGTGGTTCAAGTTTAAAAACAAGAAGGTTTTGAAAAAAAAAAGAAGATTTTAAAAATTAAAGAAAGAGAGGAGAAGAAGAGACTATCTTAGAGCATAAAGTAAAAGTTAGGGAGAAAAGATATGACCAAGAGATCGCAAGATTTATGACATAAGTCAAGCAAGAATTTCCTCATTTGGATTAAGCCTCAAGCAAGGTAGATAAGAAAAGGATAATTATGCATCAGATGAAACCAAAATAATCAAGCCAAGTCTTTATAGAGAAGTCCAAAGTCAAGAGTATCATATGAATCCCAAGGTCCCAAATCACAATCTCTCAAAGCAAAGGTCAAGGTCCTAGCTCTAAGTCTATAACTCCATAGCGATGCTAAGGATAGTAACCTCAAGTCCATGAATCAAGAGAACCAAAAAATTTAGGTTTTTTTCTTTATTAGTGTCTTTTACAAGAAAATGAAAGTCCAAATGGACAAAGAAAAAATAGCATAAGCCATAAAACAATATGATATGAGATGCTAAAAAAAACATAAAGTAAATAACAAGAAATAAAAGCATAAAATAAATTACATTAAAATAAAGTTAATATAATAAGATGTTAGTAAATTATATTAGTGATAAAAAATGAAAGATGCTTTGGTTATTTTTTGGAGAACACTCAACTATTCATCCACAAGTATAAAAATATGAACGTGCACATCACCATGAGAATGACTCCAACTTGGATAAAATTAACAAGTATGCCACTAGATTTCATAAATGAAAAGGGAGCAATATTTTCACACATACCATGAGAAGTAGGAGACTTACAATTTCACTTATGAAAATGACTTACTTTCGTGAAAAATTTAGCGTTATGTTAAGCAAACGTAATTGGACTTATGTAGAAGTCACAACTATCTGGGGTCGGTCAATAATAATGTTTGTGTTAATATATATTAGACATATGATATGTAAATCATTCTCCTAAAGCCATGTCACATAAAAAGAAAAAAAGAGATGATCAAGCATAAAAGCTAGGAAGGTGGTCCATTACTTCAATTCATAATTCATAGTGCTTAGGACAAACTTATGCATCAACCCAGAGTACCTTAACTGATCCATGATCAATTAGGAGGTGGATTTGAAATGATAAAAGTTCATCAAGTACCAATCCATACATCATGAACAAGATATACACAAGTCATCTATTTGATCTTGAGGAAAGAAAGAGATGAAGAAGAAGAGGACAAGAGAGATCACACCCAAATTGGATCAAAGGTTTGATTAAGTCAGCATCAAAATCAATCATCCATTTTGGTGGATTAGGGTTTTCACCCTATCAACACCCAAGATCCATTAAGTTTGATGAGACATATGGTCTAAATCATCATGATCCAAGACCAGTAGAAGTTCACAAATGTCACACAAATATAAAATTAAATTAAATTAAATTAAAAGCAACAAAAGGATTTTTAATATAGAAATAAAGTGAAAAATCTATAAAGTCCTTCAAAACACCACATAAATGGCCAAGAAAATCATGGAAGGTTATAAATAAAATAAGAAGTATATAATAATTTTTTCAGAATTTTAAAATGTAGAAAAATATTTTAAACCAATTAAAATAAAGGAGAAAATAGAAATTCCATGAAAAGTAGAAAATCAGTCAAATAAAAATATGGAAAAATAAAAATCAGATGAAGAAAAAAAAAGAGAATTTTAGAAATTATTTTGGGACTTTTTAGATGTAAAATGAATTTTCTATGAATTTTAAAAGAAAATGCAATCAAAAATGAAAATAGAAAAAGAAATAAAATCAGAAAAACATGGAGCGTTGGATCAAGCCTCATTAATTGACGTGGTAGATCCAACACTCCTCAAGTTAGGGTGCACGATGGGATTTAGCTGAAATGAAATATGAGATTGCATTTAAATTGAACCAATCAGAATATTTCATTTGTCCAACGTGTCTCCAAACTTAGATGACCTGAGATAAACTCCGATCATCTTCTTTGATGGTCCTCCACCGGAGTTTCATCGTTTGATAAATTTAGAACATGAGACCACCACCAATATAATCGCCTCATCATCACGAATTCAACCTCATGCTCCAAATTCATTTATCTAAACTGAGCACGGGGAATTTCATAGGAGTTTTAGAAGCAAGCAAGCCACGAAAAATAAAATTAAATGATGAACATGATCAATCAACACCAGATAAGTTAGGGGAAAGCATTAGAGAGTGAAGGACTACATTGTGGTAACTTGTTTGAGTTCAAGTGGTGCTCAGAACTACCTTGTCCAAATGGTGATCAGAAGTTGATGAAACTCGATCTGGTTAGAGCATTTCAGAAGGTATTAAAGCTTGGAAATTGTTGCAAAAGCTTCAGAGCACAACGCCTGTTACTTCTTCCTCCCAAGAAGTTGAAGAGTTATTAAGGATAATCAGAAAGACTGATTACAATATGGTGGATCAGTTAAGTCAAACACCGCCCAAGATTTTGATTTTATCTTTGCAATTATGTTCTGAGACTCATAGAAATGCTCTTGTGAAGTTGTTGAGTTTTGCTTTTGTCCCTAAAGATATTATAGTTAATCAGTTAGAAGGAGTTCTGGCTAGCATATTAGCAGATAATGGTTTTGGTTTCATAGATTTTGATCTCCCTCCTGAAGGACGAAACCAAAACAAAAACTCTACACATTTCCATGGAATGCAAAGGTACTACTTTATCCCGTGTGCTGGTGGATAATGGAACATCTATGAATGTGCTACCCAAGTCAGCTTTGATGAAGATAGATTATACGGGTGTTGAATTACACCCGAGTGACTTGATAGTTAGCGCTTTTGATGGATCTCGAAGAGCAGTGTTTGGTGAAGTGGATTTACATGTAAAGATTGGACCACAGGTTTTTGGTACAACGTTCTTTGTCACGGATATACAACCTGCTTATTGGTTTTTGCTAGGTCAACCCTGGATTCATGGGGCAGGGGCTGTAACGTCTACTTTATATCATAAGATGAAGTTCCCGGTAGGTGGTAAGGTGATTACTGTTTGTGGTGAGGAAGAGTATTTGGTTAGCCATCTGGCATCTTTCCGTTATATGGAGGTTGAAAGGGAATTCCATGAAACTCCTTTCCAGGATTTCGAAGTTGTTCAAGTGATCAAGATTCCTTGTCCTTGGGAGAAGAAGTCTGCAGTCCCCATGTCATCTCTGAAGCATGCTAGAGCGGTTGTCGAAGCTGGTCACCCCGAAGGTTGGGGTCGTGTATTGGATTTCCCTCTAAAATTTGACAAGTTTGGTCTCGGTTTCAGTCTTGTCGGTCAAGGTTCGGCTCCCAGAGATCCAATTGCTTCCACTCCGGTGAAGTTTGAGTGTTGGTTTTGTCAAGGATGGTCAAGCTAATGTTGTTGGTGATGATGTCAACAGTGATTATCATATTGACAACTGGATTCACCCAAGTGTTCCAGGGGAGGAGCTCAGCAATTGGACTTCTAAGGATATCATCCAAGTCACACTCAATCAGGAGTAAATTTCTGTTTGTTTTCTTTAATCATGCAATAATTCTTGCGCTCAGCCCAAGATGCAGTGAATCATGTAGGGCCACCATGTTTTTATTTGCAATTTTTATTATTAAATAAAGGATGTTTTGCATTCAAATATTCTGCTATCTGTCTTTCTTTTTATTTATTTTTTAAAAAAATGGCAATGTTTCTTTTCATCACACACTTCCTAAAAAGCATAAAACATCATTAATGCAGATTCATATCCACCCTAGTTTCATTGATAACGATTATGCTATCGCTCATTATGACTTTGATAATTTGATCTACCAAGCCGGAGAAGAAGGTAAGGAAGAATGTGAACTCCCTGAAGAGTTAGCAAGGTTATGAGGCAAGAAGAAAAGGTCATTCAGCCACATCAAAGATGTCTAGCAGACTTTGAAAAGTATAAGGGGAATACTTGCCCTCTGAGTCATTTTGTCATGTATGCCTGAAAGATGTCTACTCAGGCCGAAAATGATCAGCTACTCATCCATTACTTTCAAGACAGTCTTACTAGTGTTGCGTTACGGTGGTATATGGGCTTGGACAATGCAAATGTCCATACTTTTAATGACTTGGGTAAAGCTTTCGTCAGGCAATATAAGTATAATGTTGATATGGCTCCTGATCAGGATCAATTGAGGTCAATGTCTCAGAAGGACAAGGAGACATTCAAATAATACACCCAAAGATGGAGAGAGCTTGCTGCTCAAATGAGCCCACCTCTGGAGGAGAAAGAAATGACCAAGATATTTTTGAAGACGCTAAGTTCGTTTACTATGAATGTATGATTGCAAGTGCCCCTAATGATTTCACCGAAATGGTGAACATGGGAATGAGATTGGAAGAAGGTGCCCGAGAGGGCCGGTTATCCAAATATGAAACGTCGACGAGCAAGAAATATGGTAGTAGTTTCTCCAATAGGAAGGAATTAGAAACTAATGCAGTGTCTGCAGGGAGGTAGAGAAGACCCCTTATAAGGAAGATTTCTCAGTCCTGTCAACATCATCATCAAGTATCATCAGTAATTCCGGTTTTTACCAATAATCCAATAAATCAACCAGTTCCTGTTTAGCAACAACATCAGCAACAACCACAACAACGTACAAACTACAACAACAACAATCATCATTAGAACTTTGAGAGGAAGAAGGTCTCTTTTGACCCTATTCCTATGATGTATGCAGAATTATATCCCTCTTTGGTTGTCAAGAATCTTATTCAACCAAGGAATCCTCCACAAACTCCTGAACATGTGCCATGGTGGTTCAAGCCTGACTTGCATTATGCTTTTCATCAGAGAGCTCCTGGCCATGATATTGAAAATTGCTATCCTTTGAAGTACGAGGTTCAGAAACTAATCAAGAGTGGTATGATGTCCTTTGAAGACCGACCACCTAATGTTAAAGCAATCCTGTTGCCCCCTCATGGCAACGCCTCTGTGAATATGGTGGACGGTTGTCCTGGTGAATTCAGAGTTTATGATGTCCACCACATTCGAAGATCTTTGGTGGCAATTCATAAATGTAGATGTTTTTGATTGGCTTCATTTTATGTTAAAACACTTACTATACTTAGATGTCTTGACTGATGTCATGACATGCGTAAGTAGTATGCTGCAGGATTAGCTAATACAAGATTTACTGGATGTCAAACTGAATGTTATGACATTCATTCATGACAGCATTTTCTGGATGTCAAACTGAATGTTATGACATTCATCCCTGACAGCAGATGCTAAAGTATAGGCTAATTTTTTTGTTATGTTTCAGTATTTATCTCAGGCTGATTTTCAGGAAACTAACAGCTGTGCTAAAATTAAGAGACCTAGCATATAGCCTATTTGTTAGCACCCTAATGTGTGGAAATTAGGTTAACTTGCTTAACCCTAATTTTATGAAATTCAAGTTCAAGGCCCAAGTACTGCATTATTAAAGGATGGCAATCCTACTTTCAGCAATTGAGTGATTTGAAGCGTGAAGAATTCAATAGATCATTATATACCACTGTTGTACTTTTATTGTGTCTTGAATTAGGTTTTACTTGTGAGCCAAGCTGAAATTCTAGTAACAGACTATCGATGTCACACTGGATGTTATGACATCCAATTCTGTGCAGATAGGTAATGTATGCAGAAGGTAAATGTAGAAAGCAGTAAATGACATAGAGAATTGTTTACCCAGTTCGGTGACAAACACACCTACGTCTGGGGGCTACCAAGCCAGGGAGGAAATCCACTATAAGAGGTATTAATTCAGGACTTAAACCACCAGTTTAATCCTATCACTTAAGACCTACCTAATGCAATTCCAATCTAAACTAAGACCTGAGTACCTACTCACTCCCCCTCAATCACAACAGTGATTACAACCTTTAATAATTTTAAAGTCAGTGGTGAAGATATACTTCAAACAACTCTTGATTGTGCTTAAAAGCTTTAATCAAGAAACACAACACTCACGCTTAAAAGCTTAGAGTGACACAACAATTACAACTCAATAAACACCCTAGTCCAATGCAATCATCTAGGTGATAATTGCTTGGCTCACAAGTAAAAACTAATTCAAGACACAATAAAAGTACAGCAAGGATCTATACTGATATATTTAAATCTTCACGCTTCAAACCCCTGATTTGCTGAAAGTAGGATTGCCATCCTTTTATAATGCAACACTTGGGCCTTATAATTGAATTTCCTAAAATTAAGGTCAAGCAAGTTAACCTAATTTCCACATATTAGGGTGCTAACAAATAGGCTATATGCTAGGTCTCTTAATTTTAGCACAACTGTTAGTTTCCTGGATTTTAGCAGAGCTGTTAGATTCCTGAAAAACAGCCTGAGCTAAATGCTGAAACATAACAGAAAAACTAACTAGCCTATACTTTAGCATATACTGTCAGGGATGAATGTCATAACATTCAGTTTGACATCCAGAGAATAGGCTATATGCTAGGTCTCTTAATTTTAGCACAGTTGTTAGTTTCCTAAAAATCATCCTGAGATAAATACTGAAACATAACAGAAAAATTAACTAGCCTATAC
Organism: Lathyrus oleraceus; assembly: GCF_024323335.1. NCBI lineage: Eukaryota > Viridiplantae > Streptophyta > Magnoliopsida > Fabales > Fabaceae > Lathyrus > Lathyrus oleraceus. The sequence goes on from NC_066585.1 coordinate 492,146,625, forward strand.
TTTAGTATCTGCTGTCAGGGATGAATGTCATAACATTCAGTTTGACATCCAGTAAATCCTGTATTAGCTAATCCTGCAGCATGTTACTTAAGCATGTCATGACATCAGTCAAGACATCTAAGTACAGAGAGTGTTTTAACACAAAATGCAGCCAATCAAAAACATCTACAAACTCCCCCTTTGGCAAAATTTTGGCTAAAACAACCTGGCATCACAACAGAGTTCACAGCAGCGGAAAGCACACATCCAAGTAGAGAATTAAATTAGCTAATACACATAGCAAACATAGAGGTTAAACTTCAAACAGCAGCAGCACAAGAGAAGATCAAGCAGATAACAAAGAACAACATAACCTCTTGTTTAGGGGACCTTCAACTTCAAAGTAGTCTGTTGTGGGTACAGGTGTTACTCCCCCTTTTTGCCAAAAATGTTGCCAAAGCAACACTTAAGATTACAGACCAAAAAAAATACAAATACAGTTATCAGAAACACAATCTTGATTTTACTTCACAGTTTCAATCAAGAATACACACCCTGGATCTTGCTTTACATCTTTGATCAAGACGACACCCACTTGATCTTTCTTCACAGCTTTGATCAAGTAGACACTCTCTTGCTTAACAGCTTTAGAGTGACAAATTACAACCATAAATCAGATCTTCAATCATACATAGATTGCCATTAATTGTACAATCACAAAACACCAGACATTCATACTGAATGTTCTGTGTACAGGTTGTCATGACATCGGGTCTGACATCCTGGAAGAATCCTGCATAATTCCATAATTCTTTTTATAACTTCCAGCAGGTACAACTATATCAGATGCCATGACTTTATGTATGCCATCTTGAAACACTCATGCATGAACATGTTCTTGAACTCCAGCAGGTACATAGGATATCTCATGTTCAGATATCCCCTATAACATCTTGTGAACACACTTGTTGCAAGTGAAATAACTATTATTTGTTGACCACTCAGAGCACACTTTCAATTGTTTAATAATTTGAAATATTAAACAGTACATTCCTAACATCCTTAGTTGCTATAGTTCCTCAGAAAGACATATTCCCAACTTGCCCCTTAAATTTTCAAACTGAGTAGCATCAAAAGCCTTTGTAAATATGTCAGCAAGTTGTAGTTCAGTTGCCACATGTTCCAAGGTAATCACTTTGTCTTCTACCAGATCTCTTATGAAGTGATGTTTAATGTCAATATGTTTGGTCCTGCTGTGTTGGATAGGATTCTTTGAAATATTGATGGCACTGAGATTGTCACAGAACAATGTCATGACATTCTGTGTGACATTGTACTCAGTCAGCATCTGTTTCATCCACACCAGTTGGGAACAACTGCTTCCGGCTGCTATGTACTCAGCTTCTGCAGTGGATAATGATACACAGTTCTGTTTCTTGCTGAACCAAGATATGAGATTGTTTCCCGAGAAGAAACATCCTCCTTATGTGCTTTTTCTGTCATCAACACTCCCAGCCCAATCAGCATCACAATACCCAGATAAGATAGGCTCAGAGCCATGAGAGTAAAGCATACCATAATCACAAGTCCCATTAGTATCCTTCCTGATGTGCTTTGGGCAATCATGATTTTGCCATCTTCATCCTTCACAAACAAAGTCTTATCTATCCTTCCTTTTCTATAACCATTAGTAGTCAGAAATTCAGTCAGCCTCTCATACCAAGCTCTAGGAGCTTGCTTCAACCCATACAGAGCTTTCCTTAACTTGTACACATGTTTTGGTAGATTAGGATCACTGAACCCTTTAGGTTGTTCCACATAGACTTCTTCATTCAAGTAGCCATTTAAAAAGGCACTTTTCACATCCATTTGGAACAATTTGAACTTCAGAATTCAGGCAACACCTAACAGCAACCTTATTGACTCAAGTCTTGCAACAGGTGCAAAAGTCTCATCAAAATCAACCCTTTCAACTTGAGTATACCCTTGTGCCACTAGTCTTGCTTTATTCCTAGTGATTACTCCTTTCTCATCAGACTTGTTCTTGTAAATCCACTTCGTACGAATGATGTTAGTCCCTTCAGGTCTTGGAACTAACTCCCATACTTCATTCCTTTTAAACTGCTCCAGTTCATCTTGCATAACATTGATCCAATATTCATCAGTCAGAGCTTCTTTCACATTTTTAGGTTCAACCTTGGATACAAAGCAGGAATTTGAGCTATTCTCCCATGATCTGGTAGTCACACCACTATTGGGATCTCCTATGATAAGATCCTTAGGGTGGTCTTTCTGAATCCTGATAGAAGGCACCTTGTTGGTTGCTTCTAACTCAAGTCCAGGAGGAGTATCATGTACATCTTCAGTCTTGACTGGTATTTCTGTTGAAGTCTCAAGGAATGTTCCAACATCCTCTATGATATTGGATTCTTCATCTTTATCATCAACAATAACATTTATGGATTCCATCAGGACATTAGTTCTGGAGTTGAAAACTCTGTATGCTCTGCTGTTAGTAGAGTATCCCAGGAATATACCCTCATCACTTTTGGGGTCCATTTTTCTTCTCTGTTCACGATCTGTAAGAATGTAACATTTGCTTCCAAAGATATGAAAGTACTTCACAGTAGGTTTTCTGCCTTTCCATATTTCATACATAGTGGAAGAGGTTCCCTTTCTCAAAGTAACTCTTTTGTGAACATAGCAAGTTGTATTCATAGCTTCAGCCCAAAAGTGCATAGGAAGCTTCTTTGCATGAATCATAGCTCTAGCAGACTCTTGAATAGTTCTGTTCTTCCTTTCAACTACTCCATTTTGCTGAGGAGTAATAGGTGAGGAGAACTCATGACTTATTCCTTCAGATGAGCAGAAATCCTCAAACTTGGAATTTTTAAACTCCCTTCCATGGTCACTTCTTATTCTGATAACACTACTATCCTTTTCTCTTTGGAGTCTTATGCCTAGATCTTTAAGACATCAAATGCATCTGATTTTTCTCTGATGAAGCTTATCCATGTGTATCTGGAATGGTCATCAACAACCACATAAGCATATCTCTTCCCACCAAGACTTTCAACCTGCATAGGTCCCATTAAGTCCATGTGCAAAAGTTCCAGAGTTTTGGATGTTGTAGGATGTCCAAGCTTAGGATGTGACATCTTGGTTTGCTTGCCAACCTGACATTCTCCACAGACTTTTCCTTCATCAATAAGCAGCTTTGGGATTCCTCTAACTACTTCCTTGGATATGATCTTCTTCATTCCTCTTAAATGAAGATGTCCAAGTCTTCTATGCCACAACTTTACCTCCTGTTCTTCCTTGACTAAGAAGCACATTGAGGAGTAGTTTGAGACTTTAGGCTCCCATAGATAGCAGTTATCTTTGGATCTGGATCCTCTCATAACTTCCTTATTTTCTCCATTTTTCACAACACATTCTTCCTTAGTGAACTGTACATTGAAGCCTTGATCACATAGTTGGCTTATACTGATGAGATTAGCAGTTAGTCCTTTTACTAACAACACATTATTCAGTTCTGGAACTCCAGGACTGTTCAGCTTACCAACACCTTTTATTTTTCCTTTAGATCCATCACCAAAAGTCACATAACTGGTAGTATGAGGTTGTATATCTACCAATAAGTTATTCATCCCAGTCATATGTCTTGAGCAACCACTATCAAAATACAAGTCTTCTCTGGTAGATGACCTTAGAGATGTGTGAGCTAATCTAGCCACCCATTGTTGTTTCTTGATGGGGGCATTATGCTTAGATGCCTTATACTTAGGTCTGACTTGAGGGGTCTGGTTAGGATAACCATGCAACCTGTAACAGAAGGGTTTTATGTGACCAAATCTACCACAGTAGTGGCATCTCCATCTTTGAAATTTCTTCTTTTGATGGTTAATCCTCCTATTTCCATGATGTTGTGACATTGGTTGTGACTTCTGCTTGATTTTCTGAACTTCAGCCTTTGAGCTTTTGAGTTCAGATGAGGATTCCTTAACAAAGCCTAAACCAGACATGGTTCCTGATTTCTGTCCCACCTTTAGAATCTCTTCCATAGTGTCAGTTCCTTTATTTAGCATTCTGATGGATTTTGTCATTTGATCTAGCTTAGAGGTCAGCAAGGTTATCTCACCATTGAGACCATCTAGGACTGTCAGATGCTTCTTCTTCTCAGCTTCCAGCTCCTTGATGAGTTTCTTCTGCTTTTCTCCTTGTATACACACTTCTGCACTTTTGACACATAACTCTTTATATGAAGCAGCAAGTTCATCAAATGTAATTTCATCTCCACTTGAGTCATCATCAGAGGCACAGACACTAGTTAGTGCAGTGACATGTTTTGCAGATTCTCCTTCTGATTCACTCTCAGAGTCTCCATCAGACCAGGTGACAGATAGTCTCTTCTTTTGCTTCTTGAGGAAGGTAGGACATTCAACTCTAATGTGTCCAAAACCTTCACATCCATGACACTGGATTCCCTTGCCTTGGTTGAACTTTTCTTCAGATGTTGATCTTCTACTGATGTCAGACGAAGTGTTCTTGACATTTGGTCTACCTTTTTGATCAATCTTCTTTATGAACTTATTGAACTGTCTTCCAAGCATGGCTATAGCTTCTGATATACTTTCATCACCTCCAATATTTCCTTCTTCTGAATCCTCTTCAGTATTTGATACAAAAGCTATGCTTTTGTTTTTCTTTTCAACATTTTCACACAAGCCCATTTCGAAAGTTTGGAGAGAACCAATAAGCTCATCAACCTTCATATTGCAGATATCTTGAGCCTCTTCTATAGCAGTAACCTTCATGGCAAATCTCTTGGGAAATGATCTGAGAATCTTTCTTACAAGTTTTTCTTCAGACATTTTTTCTCCTAAGCCTCCAGAAGTGTTGGCAATTTCAAGAATATTCATGTGGAAGTCATGAATAGTCTCATCCTCTTTCATCCTCAGATTTTCAAACTTAGTAGTCAGCATCTGGAGTTTAGACATTTTTACCTTAGAGGTACCTTCATGAGTTGTTTTGAGAGTATCCTAAACTTCTTTAGCCAGTTCACAGTGATGCACCAGTCTGAAAATGTTCTTATTTATCCCATTGAACAGTGCATTCAAGGCCTTGGAATTTCCAAGGGCTAATGCCTCTTGCTCTTTGTCCCACTCTTCTTTAAGAATTTGCACAATGACTCCATCATTACCTGTCTTCGTTGGATGTTCCCATCCTTTGTTGACAGCTTTCCAGACCTTGCTATCCAGAGACCTCAAGAAGGCTATCATACGAGGTTTCCAGTCATCATAGTTAGAACCATCCAGCATGGGTGGTCTATTTGAGAATCCTACATCCCTGTCCATGGTACTAGAAAGTAACGTCCCTAGATCTCACCCAGAAATTAACAGGCAGGGTGCTTGCTCTGATACCAATTGAAATTCTAGTAACAGACTATCGATGTCACATTGGATGTTATGACATCCAATTCTGCGCAGACAGGTAATGTATGCAGAAGGTAAATGTAGAAAGCAGTAAATGACACAGAGAATTGTTTACCCAGTTCGGTGACAAACACACCTACGTCTGGGGGCTACCAAGCCAGGGAGGAAATCCACTATAAGAGGTATTAATTCAGGACTTAAACCACCAGTTTAATCCTATCACTTAAGACCTACCCAATACAATTTCAATCTAAACTAAGACCTGAGTACCTACTCACTCCCCATCAATCACAGCAGTGATTACAACCTTTAATAATTTTAAAGTCAATGGTGAAGATATACTTCAAACAACTCTTGATTGTGCTTAAAATCTTTAATCAAGAAACACATCACTCACGCTTAAAAGCTTAGAGTGACACAACAATTACAACTCAATAAACACCCTAGTCCAATGCAATCATCTAGGTGATAATTGCTTGGCTCACAAGTAAAAATTAATTCAAGACATAATAAAAGTATAGAAAGGATCTATACTGATATATTTAAATCTTCACGCTTCAAACCCCTGATTTGCTGAAAGTAGGATTGTCATCCTTTTATAATGCAGCACTTGGGCCTTGTACTTGAATTTCCTAAAATTAAGGTTAAGCAAGTTAACCTAATTTCCACATATTAGGGTGCTAACAAATAGGCTATATGCTAGGTCTCTTAATTTTAGCACAACTGTTAGTTTCCTGGATTTTAGCACAGTTGTTAGATTCCTGAAAAACAGCCTGAGCTAAATGCTGAAACATAACAGAAAAACTAACTAGCATATACTTTAGCATATGCTGTCAGGGATGAATGTCATAACATTCAATTTGACATCCAGAGAATAGGATATATGCTAGGTCTCTTAATTTTAGCACAACTGTTAGTTTCCTGAAAATCAGCCTGAGATAAATACTGAAACATAACAGAAAAACTAACTAGCCTATACTTTAGTATCTGCTGTCAGGGATGAATGTTATAACATTCAGTTTGACATCCAGTAAATCCTGCAACATGCTACTTAAGCATGTCATGACATCAGTCAAGACATCTAAGTACAGAGAGTGTTTTAACACAAAATGCAGCCAATCAAAAACATCTACACAAGCAATTATCACCTAGATGATTGCATTGGACTAGGGTGTTTATTGAGTTGTAATTGTTGTGTCACTCTAAGCTTTTAAGCGTGAGTGTTGTGTTTCTTGATTAAAGCTTTTAAGCACAATCAAGAGTTGTTTGAAGTATATCTTCACCACTGACTTTAAAGTTCTTAATGGTTGTAATCACTTCTGTGATTGAGGGGGAGTGAGTAGGTACTTAGGTCTTAGTTTAGATTGAAATTGCATTGGGTAGGTCTTAAGTGATAGGATTAAACTGGTGGTTTAAGTCCTGAATTAATACCTCTTATAGTGGATTTCCTCCCTGGCTTGGTAGCCCCCAGACGTAGGTGTGTTTGTCACCGAACTGGGTAAACAATTCTCTGTGTCATTTACTGCTTTCTACATTTACTTTCTGCATACATTACCTGTCTGCGCAAAATTGGATGTCATAACATCCAGTGTGACATCGATAGTTTGTTAATAGAATTTCAATTGGTATCAGAGCAGGCACCCTGCCTGTTAATTTCTGGGTGAGATCTAGGGACGTTACTTTCTAGTATCCTGGACAAGGATGTAGGATTCTCAAATAGACCACCCATGCTGGATGGTTCTAACTATGATGACTGGAAACCTCGTATGATAGCCTTCTTGAGATCTCTGGATAGCAAGGTCTGGAGAGCTGTCAACAAAAGATGGGAACATCCAACGAAGACAGGTAAAGATGGAATCATTATGCAAATTCCTGAAGAAGAGTGGGACAAAGAGCAAGAGGCATTAGCCCTTGGAAACTCTAAGGCCTTGAATGCACTGTTCAATGGGATAAATAAGAACATTTTCAGACTGGTGCATCACTGTGAACTGGCTAAAGAAGTTTGGGATACTCTCAAAACAACTCATGAAGGTACCTCCAAGGTAAGGATGTCTAAACTCCATATGCTGACTACTAAGTTTGAAAATCTGAGGATGAAAGAGGATGAGACTATTCATGACTTCCACATGAATATTCTTGAAATTACCAACACTTCTGGAGGCTTAGGAGAGAAAATGTCTGAAGAAAAACTTGTAAGAAAGATTCTCAGATCATTGCCCAAGAGATTTGTCATGAAGGTTACTGCTATAGAAGAGGCTCAAGATATCTGCAATATGAAGGTTGATGAGCTTATTGGTTCTCTCCAAACTTTTGAAATGGGCTTGTGTGAGAATGTTGAAAAGAAAAACAAAAGCATAACTTTTGTATCAAATACTGAAGAGGATTCAGAAGAAGGAAATATTGGAGGTGATGAAAGTATATCAAAAGCTATAGCCATGCTTGGAAGACAGTTCAATAAGTTCATAAAGAAGATTGATAAAAAAAAAGGTAGACCAAATGTCAAGAACATTTCATCTGACATTAGTAGAAGATCAAAATCTGAAGAAAAGTCCAACCAAGGCAGGGGAATCCAGTGTCATGGATGTGAAGGTTTTGGACACATTAGAGCTGAATGTCATACCTTCCATAAGAAGCAAAAGAAGGGACTATCTGTCACCTGGTCTGATGGAGACTCTGAGAATGAATCAGAAGGAGAATCTGCAAAACATGTCACTGCACTAACTAGTGTTTGTGCCTCTGATGATGACTCAAGTGGAGATGAACTTACATTTGATGAACTTGCTGCTTCATATAAAAGTTATGTGTCAAAAGTGCAGAAGTGTGTCTACAAGGAGAAAAGCAGAAGAAACTTATCAAGGAGCTGGAAGCTGAGAAGAAGAAGCATCTGACAGTCATAGATGATCTAAATGGTGAGATAACCTTGCTGACCTCTAAGCTAGATCAAATGACAAAATCCATCAGAATGCTGAATAAAGGAACTGACACTTTGGAAGAGATTCTAAAGGTGGGACAGAAATCAGGAACCATGTCTTGTTTAGGCTTTGTTAAGGAACCCTCATCTGAATTCAAAATCTCAAAGGCTGAAGTTCAGAGAATCAAGCAGAAGTCACAACCAATGTCACAACATCATGGAAACAAGACGATTAACCATCAAAAGAAGAAATTTCAAAGATGGAGATGCCACTACTGTGGAAGATTTGGTCACATAAAACCCTTCTGTTACAATTTGCATGGTTATCCTAACCAGACCCCTCAAGTCAGACCTAAGCAGAAGGCATCTAAGCATAATGCCCCTATCAAGAAACAATAATGGGTTTCTAGAATAGTTCACACATCTCTAAGGGCATCTACCAAAGAAGACTGGTATTTTGATAGTGGTTGCTCAAGACATATGACTGGGATGAATAACTTATTGGTAGATATACAACCTCATACTACCAGTTATGTGACCTTTGGTGATGGAGCTAAAGGAAAAATCAAAGGTGTTGGTAAGCTGGACAGTCCTGGAGTTCCAGAACTAAATAATGTGTTGCTAGTAAAAGGACTAACTGCTAATCTCATCAGCATAAGGCAGCTATGTGATCAAGGCTTCAATGTACAGTTCACTAAGGAAGAATGTGTTGTGACAAATGGAGAAAATAAGGAAGTTATGAGAGGATCCAGATCCAAAGATAACTGTTATCTATGGGAACCTAAAGTCTCAAACGACTTCTCAATGTGCTTCTTAGCCAAGGAAGAAAAGGAAGTGAAGTTGTGGCATAAAAGACTTGGACATCTTCATTTAAGAGGAATGAAGAAGATCTATCCAAGGAAGTAGTTAGAGGAATCCCAAAGCTGCTTATTGATGAAGGAAAAGTCTGTGGAGAATGTCAGGTTGGCAAGCAAACCAAGATGTCACATCCTAAGCTTGGACATCCTACAACATCCAAAACTCTAGAACTTTTGCACATGGACTTAATGGAACCTATGCAGGTTGAAAGTCTTGGTGGGAAGAGATATGCTTATGTGGTTGTTGATGACCATTCCAGATACACATGGATAAGCTTCATTAGAGAAAAGTTCCAGAGTTTTGGATGTTAAAGATGATAAATGTTATTGTTGATGATAAAGATGAAGAATCCAATGTCATAGAGGATGTTGGAACATTCTTTGAGACTTCAACAGAAAATGTATAGGATACTCCTCCTGGACTTGAGTTAGAAGCATCCAACAAGGTGCCTTCTATCAAGATTCAGAAAGACCACCCTAAGGATCTTATCATAGGAGATCCCAATAGTGGTGTGATTACTAGATCAATGGAGAATAGCTTAAAGTCCTGCTTTGTATCCAAGGTTGAACCTAAAAATGTGAAAGAAGCTCTGACTGATGAATATTGGATCAATGCTATGCAAGATGAACTGGAGCAGTTTAAAAGGAATGAAGTATGGGAGTTAGTTCCAAGACCTGAAGGGACTAACATCATTGGTACCAAGTGGATTTACAAGAACAAGTCTGATGAGAAAGGAGTAATCACTAGGAATAAAGCAAGACTAGTGGCACAAGGGTATACTCAAGTTGAAGGGGTTGATTTTGATGAGACTTTTGCACTTGTTGCAAGACTTGAGTCAATAAGGTTGCTGTTAGGTGTTACCTGCATTCTGAAGTTCTAACTATTCCAAATGGATGTGAAGACTGCCTTTTTAAATGGCTACTTGAATGAAGAAGTCTATGTGGAACAACCTAAAGGGTTCAGTGATCCTAATCTACCAAAACATGTGTACAAGTTGAGGAAAGCTCTGTATGGATTGAAGCAAGCTCCTAGAGCTTGGTATGAGAGGCTGACTGAATTTCTGACTACTAATGGTTACAGAAAAGGAGGGATAGATAAGACTTTATTTGTGAAGGATGAAGATGGAAAAATCATGATTGCTCAAATATATGTGGATGATATTGTCTTTGGTGGAATGTCAGATAGAATGGTGAAACATTTTGTTAACCAGATGCAATCTGAATTTGAAATGAGTTTGGTTGGTGAATTGACTTATTTTCTTGGACTGCAAGTTAAACAGATGGAAGATTCTATGTTTCTCTCCCAAAGTAAATATGCCAAGAACATAGTTAAGAAGTTTGGGATGGATAATGCTAGTCACAAAAGAACTCCTGCACCTACTCATTTAAAGTTAACTAAAGATGAAGGAGGTTCTAGTATTGATCAATGCTTGTATAGAAGCATGATAGGCAGCCTACTTTATCTAACTGCTAGTAGACCTTATATTGCCTATGCAATTGGTGTGTGTGCTAGATACCAAGCAGAACCCTAAGTGAGTCACTTAAATCAAGTCAAGAGGATTCTCAAGTATATTAATGGGACTTGTGATTATGGTATGCTCTACTCTCATGGCTCTGAGCCTATCTTATCTGGGTACTATGATGTTGATTGGGATGGGAGTGCTGATGACATAAAAAGCACATCAGGAGGATGTTTCTTCTTGGGAAACAATCTCATATCCTGGTTCAGCAAGAAACATAATTGTGTATCATTATCCACTGCAGAAGTTGAGTACGTAGCAGCTGGAAGCAGTTGTTCCCAACCGGTATGGATGAAACAAATGCTGACTGAGTACAATGTCACTCAGAATGTCATGACATTATTCTATGACAATCTCAGTGCCATCAACATTTCAAAGAATCCTATCCAACATAGCATGACCAAACATATTGACATTAGACATCACTCCATAAGAGATCTGGTAGAAGACAAAGTGATTACCTTGGAACATGTGGCAACTGAACTACAACTTGATGACATATTTACAAAGGCTTTGGATGCTACTCAGTTTGAAAATTTAAGGGGCAAGTTAGGAGTATGTCTTTCTGAGGAATTATAGCAACTAAGGATGTTAGGAATTTACTGTTTAATATTTCAAATTATTAAACAATTGGAAGTGTGCTCTGATTGGTCAACAGATAATAGTTATTTCACTTGCAACAAGCGTTACTTCTTCCACTCTTTCATCTTCCATTCACGCAAGCATCCTCTCAGAGAAATTTTTCATTTCGTCTCTAAGATACTCATCATGTCTCAACAATCCAACTCTTCTCCTTCCAAGAACATGCATTGGTCTCCTAGCGCTGAACCAAGCAACCCTAACAGAGAAGATCCTGTTGCTGACTCTGTGAATACCCCACATGCAAGAAGACCTAAAGAAACTGTATCAGGCTTCTCCTCATCCATCGTTCTTGAGGAACGAACCAAAGAAGGTTCCAGGTATGTTCACAATGCCATTGCCTCTATAGTGACTGGAATACTGTCTGGGAATCATGAGGTCCCTAGGGTTTCCCTTCCCTTAAACACTATTGAACCTGATAGTGTTGCTGATCAAGAAAATACTGAGTCTTTAGGAAAGAATAACTCTGATGATGTTGAGCAAAATGATGCTCATAAGAAGTCAAATGTTGACAAACCCTTAGATAATGTGGCTGGTGAGGAAGTTCATGTCACTCATGATGTCAGTGACAACTCTAACTGTGAGGCTGAAACAGTAGACCTGGAGGAATTTTTTGATAATGAGTTGTTGTCCTCTGTCCTCCCTAGCATAGCCAAAAGGGTTAGGACTAGGAGAGAAAATAAAACTGTGGCTCAAAGGTCCCCCAAAATTAGGGCAATGATGTGAATGTTATCGTACTGTTGTTCAAGACCCCCGAGCGGGTAGTTATTCAGTTTGATAGCAATAACAACAATAATGTTAACAAATTGGTATCACCGTTGGTTATACGGTTAGCGGGCCGCGTCCCCTATTCATCCGATAAAGTTGTGCCATATAAGTACAATGCCACCATGATAAAGAATGGGCAAGAGGTTCCTCTTTCCGCCACAAATTCAGTGGTAAGCATTGCATATGTTGTGAAGGTGACTCGTAGTGGTTGTATGTATGGCCCTATACCTCCGAGAATTTTGGAAGATGTTACAGTGGGTAAGAAAGAAGATGTTCCTGTAGCTGATCCGATTAATGATCCAACTTTTCAGTCTGGCGAGTCCAGCGGGTTGAAGATTAATAATGATGATGAGGTGTTATGTCTGATTAAGAAAAATGAGTTCAACATTATGGAGCAGCTGCTCCAAACGCCATAAAAAATTTCAGTGTTGTCATTGCTAATAAACTTCGAGGCACATAAGGAGGCTTTACAGAAAGTGTTGGAGCATGCTTATGTAGAGCATGATGTTACTGTGGACCAGTTTGACCATATTGTTGCCAATATTATTTCCTGTAATAACCTGAGCTTCTGTGATGAAGAACTTCTTGAGGAAGACAGAAATCACAACTTGGCGCTTTACATTTCGATGAACTGTAAAGAGGACGCTTTGTGTAATGTATTAGTTGATACTGGGTCTTTATTGAATGTGTTGCCCAAATCAACATTGGCAAGATTGTCGTATCAAGGAGCACCAATGAGGTACAATGGTGTTGTGGTTAAAGCGTTTGACGGGTCTCGAAAAACTGTCATTCGTGAGGTAGACCTTCCAGGGAAGATAGACCCGAGTGATTTTCAAATTACTTTTCAAGTAATGGACATTCACCCGGCCTACAACTGTTTGTTGGGAAGGTTATAGATCCACGAGGCTGGTGCTGTAACATCTACGCTGCATCAGAAGCTGAAATTTGCGAAGAACAACAAGCTTGTCGTTGTTGGTGGAGAGAAAGCGCTTCTTGTGATTCATTTGTCATCCTGCACCTATGTATAAGATGAGGAGGAAGTTGGAACACCATTTCAAGATTTGTCTATTTCTGATTAATTAAAGACTGAAGCATCCATGTCTTCTGTGAAGGATGCACAAGAGGCTATTCAGGCTGGCAACACCAACAAGTGGGGTCGTGTTGTAGAAGTTGTGGAGAATAAGAACAGAGTTGGGTTGGGATTTCAGCAAGGGCCATTCAATGCCAATGTCAAGGCTATGCAACAAGTTTTCTGCAATGGAGAGTTCATTGATGAGGATGATCAACACTCAGCTGCTATTATTAAAGACGGTGATGAGGATGAAGCTTGTGCCAACTTTGTAACACATGGGCAGACTTGCAATAATTTGGTTGCTATAGACATTCCTGTTGTTGTGAACTGTTCAAAGTAATTTGTTTTATTATTAAAAGAAAAATCTTTCTCCTATTCCTAAGAGAGAAGTGAAACATTATTGGGCATTTTCCTTATTATCATTAATAAAAATACAATTTTATTCATCCATATCTTTGATGTTTTATTTTTACTTTTTACTTTTCTGAAAATGATAATCACAAAAAATATAAATAAGCAATAATTTTTCCTATATCTGATTAATATTTGTTCGCATTCCATTTCTCTAAAATCAAAATATGAAATCATTATGCAGGTTTGTTCTCAAACCCACTAAACGTAATGATCCTACTCCCTCTCAAAACTTTGATTTCCCTGTGTTTGAAGCTAAGGAATAGAATGATGATGAAGAAGTGTCTGATGAGTTGTCCCATTTGTTTGAACACGAGGAAAGAACCATTCAGCCATTTGAAGAGCAGATTGAATTAGTCAACTTGGGTTCCGAAGATGATGTGAAAGAAGTCAAGATTAGGTCTCAACTGTGTCTAGAAGTAAAGAAGGGGTTGGTTGATCTTCTCCGTGAATACTCCGATGTGTTTGCTTAGTCCTATCAAGATATACCTGGTTTGGATTCTAATATTGTGGAGCATAGATTGCCTTTGAAGCCAGAATGCCCGCCGATCAAGCAGAAATTGAGAAGAACTCATCCTGATATGTCAGTGAAGATTAAGGAGGAAGTGTAGAAGCATATTGATGTTGGATTTCTTGTTACCTCTGAATATCCGTAATGGGTGGCTAATATTGTGCCTGTTCCTAAGAAGGATGGAAAAGTCTGTATGTGTGTTGATTATAGAGATTTGAACAAAGCTAGTCCGAAAGATAATTTTTCTCTACCACACATTGCTATGTTGGTAGACAATACAGCTAAATTCAAAGTCTTCGTTTATGGATGCATTTTTTGGTTATAATCAAATCAATATGGCTCCCAAAGATATGGATAAGACCATATTCATTACACCTTGGGGAACATTTTATTATCAAGTGATGCCTTTCGGTTTAAAGAATGTTGGTGTAACATACGAAAGGGCTATGACCACTCTTTTCCATGATATGATGCATAAAGAGATTGAGGTCTATGTTGATGATATGATTGCTAAATAAAGAGACGGAGAATAGCATGTTGAGCATTTGTTGAAGTCATTCCATCGATTGAGGAAGTATAAACTCCGCTTGAATCCCAATAAATGTACTTTTGGTGTTTGCTCTGGTAAGTTGTTAGGCTTTATTGTTAGTGAGAAGGGTATTGAAGTTAATCCTACCAAGGTCAAAGCAATATAGGAGATGTATGTGCTCAAAACTGAGAAGCAAGTCAGAGGTTTTCTTGGCCGCTTGAACTATATCTCAAGATTTATATCACATATGACTTCCACATATGTGACTATATTCAAGCTCCTTTGGAAAGATCAATCTTGTGATTGGACCGAAGATTTCCAGAAAGATTTTGACAGTATCAAAGAATATCTGCTTGAGCCTCCGATTTTGTCTCCGCCTATTGAAGGAAGACCATTGATCATGTATTTGACTGTGCTTGAAGAGAGTATGGGTTGTGTTCTTGGTCAGCAAGATGAGTTTGGGAAGAAAGAATATTCAATTTACTACCTCAGTAAGAAATTCACCGATTGTGAGTCTCGGTATTCTATGCTTGAGAAGTAATGATGTGCATTGGCTTGGGCTTCTAAGCGTCTAAGCTAGTATATGTTGAATCATACTACTTGGTTGATATCCAAAGTGGGTCCAATCAAGTACATTTTTGAGAAGCCTGCTTTAACTTGGAGAATTTCCTGTTGGCAGATGTTGTTATCTGAGTATGATATTGAATACCGAGCTCAGAAAGCAATTAAAGGTAGTGTCTTGGCTGACCATTTGGCTCACCAACCTATTGAAGATTACCAGTCAATGCAATATGATTTTCTTGATAAAGAGATATTATATTTGAAAATGAAAGATTGAGATGAACCATTGCTTGAAGAAGGGTCTGAACCTGGTTCCCGTTGGGGCATGATATTTGATGGAGATGTCAATTCGTATGGTAATGGCATTGGGGCAGTGATTATTACTCCTCAAAGCACTCATTTTTCCTTTATAGCTAGATTAACCTTCAAATGTACGAATAATATGGCTGAGTCTGAAGCTTGCATTATGAGGCTAGAAGAAGCCATTGATCTTAGGATCAAATATCTTAACGTCTATGAAGATTTAACTCTGGTTGTTAATCAGATCAAAGGTGAATGGGAGACGAATCAACCCAGTTTGATACCATATAGAGATTATGTGAGGAGGATTTCATTTTTCTTTACAAAGGTTGAGTTTCCTCATATCCCTCAAGATGAAAACCGTATGGCAGATGCTCTTCCAATGTTGGCTTCTATGATTATGGTGAAGTTTTGGAATGAAGTTCCCAATTTGACTGTGATGTGTCTTGATAGGCCAGCTCATGTGTTTGTTCTTGAAGAAGTAAAAAATGAAAAGACATGGTATTTTGATATCAAATGTTTCCTCCAAAAGTCAGATTTACCCGTATGGGGCATCTTTGAAAGATAAGAAGACTTTGAGAAGATTAGCTGGCAACTTCTACCTGAATGGTGATGTGTTTTACAAGATAAATTTCAATATGGTTTTGCTCAGATGCATGGATAGACACGAAGCAAACCTATTGATGATTGAATTCCATGAAGGTTCCTTTGGTACTCATTCCAATGGATATGCTATGGCGAAGAAGATGTTGAGAGCAGGTTACTATTGGCTGACGATGGAATCTGACTGTTGCGAGTTTGTGAAGAAATGCCATAAATGTCAAATTTATGCAGATACGATTCATGTTCCTCTGACACTGTTGAATGTCATTTCCTCTCCATGGCCCTTCTACATGTGGGGAATTGATATGATTGGCATGATTGAGCCCAAAGCTTCAGACGTACATCGTTTCATTCTGATGGATATTAATTACTTCACAAAGTGGGTTGAAGCAGCATCGTATGTGAATGTGACCAATCTAGTTGTGGAATAATTTATCAAGAATCAGATTATATGTCGTTATGGTGTCTGCTCTAGTAAGTTGTTGGGCTTTATTGTTAGTGAGAATGGTATTGAAGTTGATCCTGCCAAGGTCAAAGCAATACAAGAAATACATGTGTCTAAAACTGAGAAGCAAGTCAGAGGTTTTCTCAGCCGCTTGAACTATATCTCAAGATTTATATTGCATATAACTGGCACATGTGCACCTATGTTCAAGATTCTTCGGAAATGTCAGTCTTGTGATTGGACTGAGGATTGCCAGAAAGCTTTTGATAGTATCAAAGAGTATCTGCTTAAGCCTCTAATTCTGTCTCCGCCTGTTGAAGGAAGACCGTTGATCATGTATTTGACTGTGCTTGAAAAGAGTATGGGTTGTGTTCTTGGTCAGCAAGATGAATCTGGGAAGAGCGAATATGCAATTTACTACCTCAGTAAGAAGTTCACCAATTGTGAGACTCGGTATTCTATGCTTGAAAAAACATGTTGCGCATTGGCTTGGGCTGCTAAGTGTTTGCGCCAATATATTTTGAGAAGCCTGCTTTAACTGGGAGGATTTCCCGTCGGCAGATGTTGTTATCAGAGTATGCTATTGAATATGATCTCAGAAAGCTATTAAAGGTAGTGTTTTGGCTGACCATTTGGCTTACCAACCCATTGAAGATCAGCAGTCAATGCAGTATGATTTCCCGGACAAAGAGATTTTGTACTTAAAGATGAAAGATTGTGATGAATCATTGCTTGAAGAAAGGCCAAAACCTGGTTCCCGTTGGGGCATGGTATTTGATGGAGCTGTCAATTTGTATGGTAATGGCATTGGGGCAGTGATTATTACTCCTCAAGGCACTCATTTTCCGTTTACATCTAGGTTGACCTTCAAGTGTACAAACAATATGGCTGAGTATGAAGCTTGCATTATGGGGCTCGAAGAAGCCATTGATCTCATAATTAAATATCTTAATGTATATGGAGATCTAGCTTTGGTTGTAAGTAAAATCAAAGGTGAATGGGAGACGAATTAACCTGGTTTGATACCGTATAGAGATTATGCGATGAGGATTTCAACTTTCTTTACAAAGGTTGAGTTTCATCATATTCCTCGGGATGAAAACTGGATGGCAGATGCTCTTGAAACGTTGGCTTCCATGAATGTGGTGAAAATTTAGAATGAAGTTCCCAATTTGACTGTGATGTGTCTTGATAGGCCAGCTCATATGTTTTCTTTTGAAGAAGTCAAAGATGAAAAGCCATGGTATTATGATATCAAATGTTTCCTCCAAAAGTCAGATTTACCCGCCTGGGGCATCTTTGAAAGATAAGAAGACTTTGAGAAGATTAACTGGCAGCTTCTACCTGAATGGAGATGTGGTTTACAAGAGAAAGTTCGATATGGTTTTGCTCAGATGCGTGGATAGACACGAAGCAGACTTATTGATGACAGAAGTCCATGAAGGTTCCTTTGGTACTCATTCCAACGGATATGCTATGGAAAAGAAGGTGTTGAGATCAAGTTACTATTAACTGACAATGGAATTTGATTGTTGCAAGTTTGTGAAGAAATACCACAAGTGTCAAATTTATCCGGATAAGATTCATGTTCCTCCGACACTGTTGAATGTTATTTCCTCTCCATGGCCTTTCTCCATGTGGGGAATTGATATGAATGGCATGACTGAGTCCAAAGCATCAAATGAACATCGTTTCAATTTAATGGCTATTGATTACTTCACAAAGTGGGTTGAAGCGGCATCTAATGCGAATGTGACCAAGCAAGTTATTGTGAGGTTTATCAAGAATCAGATTATATACCGTTATGGTGTGCCAAGTAAGATCATTACTGATAATGGATCAGACTTGAATAATAATATGGTGGAAGCTCTTTGCAAAGACTTCAAGATTGCACATCATAATTCTTCTCCCTGCAAACCCAAGATGAATGGGTTTGTTGAAGTTGTGAACAAGAACACTAAGAAGATTATTTAGAAGATGGTTGTAACATACAAAGATTGGCATGAGATGCTCCCATTTTCTTTACATGGGTACCGTCCATCCGTCCGCACTTCAACAGGGGCAACCCTTTTCTCTCTTGTTTATGGCATGGAAGTTGTGCTCCCTATAGAGGCTGAGATCCCATCATTGTGTGTTTTGATGGAAGCCAAGTTAACTGAAGCTGAATGGTGTCAGACCAGATATGATTAGTTGAATTTGATTGAAAAGAATATATTGACTACCATGTATCATGGTCAGTTATATCAGTAGAGGATGAAGAAAACTTTTGATAAAAAGATCAAGCTTCATGTGTTCCGAGAAGGTGACCTCGTGCTCAAGAATAGTTTATCTTTCAAACCTGATGCTAGGGGCAAATGAACTCCTAATTATAAAGGCACATATGTTGTTAAGAGAGCATTTTCATGCGGTGTATTTATTCTTACAACTATGGATGGTGAAGAGTCCATGCCTCCTGTGAAAACTGATGCAGTCAAGAAATATTTCGCATAAAAAATAAAAGAACAACTCGCTAAGTTGAAAACTCGAAAGGGCGGCTTAGGCAAAAATGAGCATCTCGGTGGATTGAAAACCTGAAAGGGAGATCCAGGAAAAAGTTAGAAACATAAAACATAAAAATTCATCTTGGTAGATTGAGTACCCCACCTTGGGGGCAATCTAGGCAAAAATTAAGGATTATGGCAAGTAACTGCATTCGGCTGATCCTGATCTTTAAAGCAGTTTTGAACAGTCATTTGGTTATGATTCATCATTCTCAACCGAGGACTAGGGCAGTGGATTTTAAAGTTGGTAGGGAGAGTAGTGATCATTGTATTCAATGTAACCCTTTTCCATGTAAATTAAAATTTTCAACTTTTGTAAAGATCCATGGAGTCCCTCCATTTGCGGACTACCATTGTATTAAATAAAGTTAAGCTTTTTATCCAATTATTTCTATTCTTATTTGTTTCTGTTTTAAAATTGAATTTTTATGATGATAATTTTGAAATAAATAAATCAATGAATATTTATTTTTCTGAAATAATAAGGCATTTACTTTAAGAATAATCAAGTTCAAAAAAGAATGTTAACAACAACCCAAGAACGATAAAGTCTTGACATGTGAAGCATTATTGTCTTCCCCAAGCAGTTGGTTGGTGATTTTACCTCCCCATCAGTTTGTCATTCATCCCCGACATTTGGTTGATGAGTTGCTTCCCAAGCAATTTATAATCCTCGGTAGCATTGATTGGGTTACTCTTCAGGAAGTTCATTGTTTATCTCCAGTAAAGCTTATGTGTTGATCTCTTTAAAGTTCATCATATGTCCCTAGGAAAGCCCCACAAAGTTGATTTTTGATGGAATCTCCAGCAGTTTTCCTGATTCCTCACTTAGAGTTTTACATCTCGTTGTGATTTGTATCCCTAACGGATTTCCATCTTCTGATAGAAGTTCTCTTTATTCAGACAACATTTTAATTCTGAGCAGTATTGATGTTGTCCCATGTAGGGTTGTCTCCCATTTGATATGGTGTTGACCTAAAATTCCCCGCAGTGTTGACTTGTTTCTTTGAAATATACATATGTATCCCTCAACTTGAAATGTGGATCTTCAGCAGATCTCATATATCCTCAGCATGTTTGGTTAATATTTTCAGCAGTGCTTTCGTCCCCCGCGGAGTTCGCCAGTCTGTATTTTCTCCTCCTATTTTTAGAGTTGAGTTTGAGTTGGATTTGTTCTGATCCTTTCAATTGCTATATATATATATATATTTCATTCCCTCAGAGCGCTGAGTTTTCAGCAGTGTTTGGTTGGATGCATGTTCTCCATGCCTTCCCCCAACCAGAGTTGAACTTTATTTTGAGCTAGGATTTTTTATCCTCGATGATTTATTTTCAGGTTCTCTAGTTGGTGTTCCCATCTTGTTGAGATTAGCCGAGTATCTAGTTGTGATGATTTAGATTTTCATTATTTCTATTCTTTGTGCCCGTTTGCCAGCATAATCATATACATACTCATGCATATTCATGCACAAAACATAACATCAGATATTTCATTATGCATTTTTATCGCATTGACTTTTCTTCTGATCCCCTACTTTGGTGATATTATTTCCCGTGCAGATTTGGTGTGTCTGTCCTCCCTCAAATGTAGAGTGTCAATCTCTTAAGCAGAAAGAGTTTATCCTTTCTTCTTCCCCACTGAGTTATTTCCTCGTGGATGAATTTTATTTCAGTTTCCTCCCCAGTTCATTATCTGGATGGAACCACTCCCCTTGAGTTATATCCTCATTGGTTTGAGTCTTGTTTGACCATTTCTTTCTAGTTCTTATCTAGATAGATATTTTGGTCCCCATGAGTTTATTACCCAGTAACTGGTAATATCCTTTTTGATGTTGAGTACTTTACCTGTGTTAATTTACCCAATAACCGGTAAAAGGTAATTTACTTCTTTGGTTTTCTCCAGCGGATTCGTTGTTTCGTTTCCCCAACAAGTTTATCCTTGATATGTTCATCTTAACCGATGACGAGTATTCTTCATGTTTTGGTTTTCTACCTAGTAAAAATGTAGTTTTAATTCCTTCTTTCCCCTGAGAGACTATCCTTGATATGTTCATCTTAATCGGTAACAAATTTTCTCTTGTTTGTTATTCTTCCTAGTAAAAAGGTAGTTGTAATTCCTATTTGCGGTATTCTGTCCAGTAATGGTAGATATAAATCCTATTCTCCCCTCTGAGTTTATCCTTTATATGTTCACTTTAACCGGTGGCGGATATTCTCTCTATGGTCTTCTACCCAGTAAATGGGTAGTTGTAATTCCTATTTTTTCCAACAGTTTATCCTTGATATGTTCATCTTAACCGATGACGGATATTCTTCTTTTGATTTTATCCTTGATATGTTCACTTTAACCAGTGACGAATACTCTCTTTTTGGTTTTCTGCCCAGTAAAAGGTAGTTGTAATTCCTACATCGTTTCCTTTTCACAGTAGGTTATTCTTACCCAATTACCGGTAATGAATATTCCTCATTTTTTTCTCAGCGAGTTATCCTTGATATGTTTACCCTAACCGGTAACGGATGTCACTCTGCCCGAGTATATTATCTTCCTACCCAGTAACCGATGGCATATAGTATATCTCCTTTTACTCTTGTGCTGAAGTTTTTCTTCCCCAATTAAGTTTGGGTTCATATTTCTTTGTGAAATCGAATTTCCTCTAGCTTGAGTATTCCAGCTTCGTTCTAATCTACTCTCATCCCTTGCAGATAACTTTATCCCCAGTCTAAGTCTTTCCATTGACTTATTTTCATGGAAACCCCCTCGTGTCTCCAGCAGTTTTAAGTTGTAGCCTGACCTACGCATAACCTTTTATTCCCAGAGTCTATGTCTCCCTAGTGAGTTTTCCTTATGGAATACATTATGCTCCTGTGGATTTTCAGTCTCTCCATATTCTTTTCCTTTGTGGCAATATATTCCCCACAAAGATTATTTTAGCATTCATATCATACGCATCATGAGGTCTCTTAGGGACCAAAATTTGTTTCTTGATGTTGTTATTTAAGTCAATTCTAATGAGTTAATACTGAGGCTTTAACCTTAACAACCTCAGCTAGAATGTCCTTAAATATGGGCAGCTGTAAGACCCCAATTTTGACCCTAAGATCCCTCATGTTATCTCATCATTTGCATTGACTTTGGGATCAGACCTTGGTAGCCTCCTTACCCCTCATTAATTGGATTTGTATTGGGAGAGATCACCAAGCACATTTGATTATATCATACTTTATTTTCATTTGTTTACTAACCAAAATACCAAAAACATGTCTAGTGTAGCTTCATTTCTTTTGTAGGTAGTGCGTGAGTTCACCAGTGCCTCATCAAGCTCACATATAGGGTTTGAGACCCTCAATGCAAGGGATCAATCAAATAAAGGTTCACCATGGTTCTAAACATCATATATGGATCCCCATGTTCATTATTTGTTATTTTGATCAAGAATTCATCAAGAGTTTGAAGCTTGTTTGCCTTGGAAGCCCTAATTCATCTGGGTATCTTGTATGACTTCCTTAACAAGTTTCTTCAACCATTGGTCAAATACTTCACGGGATACTTCATTATACATCATCTTATGCATATATGATCCTCTATGAGCCCCAAAGAGCATGATAACTTCAAGTTTTCAAGTTGGTTCAAAGAGGTTGACCAGAGAAAGTCAATTGGTCAAAACTAGGGTACCCTAGACCCTATCTCCTACAATTTCTGTCATATGAAAATTATTCCAAGATCAAAGTTACTCTTTATGACATTCCAAAAAAAATTCATGTTGGCATCAAGAGCCAATATTGCTTGTAAAGTCATTTTTTATGGTGAAAGATTATAAGTCATTTTGTTTGTGCCCTAGTTAGGAGGTCAACTTCCAAGGACCATAACTTGCTCAATTTTATGATATGAAGGCCATCCAAGTTTCATGATCAAATTCAAGATGTCTTCGCCAACTTTTCTTCTTTGAGAAATGTGAAATTCAACTTGCAAGGGCATGTACTAAGAGGAAACATTATATGTCATTTTGGGCCATCATCATTGAACAAGCAATTTCCCTCAACTTCTAAAATCCATAACTCCATCATGCAAGATTCAAATGGAGTCAAATTTGTGACCAAATTTAATAATATTGAAAGATCTACAACTTTTAAGAAGGAACCATTTTCATTTTAAGCTTATAGAAAAAGTTATTCAAGGTGGAAAAAATGGTCATTTGACTTTTAACTTAGAAAATTTTCAACTATGTTTGATTTCTCCAACTTCCACGTCAAAATTCATCATGATACAAGCTCCAAATGGAAATGTTTTAATGAAAAGTTGTTCCCCTTCATGTTAACTTCCTAAAGAGTCCAAGATCATGGCATTTGGAGCATTTTTTGAGGACTTGTGCATGGTTGCATTGCATGGCCCCATTTGGAAGATTCTCATGACCAATTTTAATTCCATATTGCATTGTCTCATGTTAAGGTTTCAGTATCACTCATGCACAATTTTGGACCTATTCCAATCATTCTTTGGGCCTATCACACGCCCATGGAAGCATGCATACCATGTTGCTATTTTTGGACAAATTTGAATTGGTGTGAAAGGCAACTTGATATGCTATAAATACAAGTGCCTTAGAGCTCAGAAATGGAGCCCCCTTGCCCAAGCTTCGACCTGCTTCTTCCCTAAACCCCATCGAAAGGATAATCTTGAGGATTTCTTTAGAAATCAAGTTTTAATTCTCATTCTGTTTTGGAATTAAAACTCCAAGAATCCAAGCTTCTTAATCATTGATTTCATCTCCTGCAAGCTAGTAGAAGCAAGCCCAAGAAAATTGAGATCGAGATCAAGCTCCCTCACTGCAAACAGAAGGTGAATTTTATGAAACTTTTCTTCTTCGTTTCTCCCTCAATTCATCATCATTTCACTTGATTTTTGGTTGGCTGAAGCCCTACCAATGTAGGCAACAAGATTGAGTTGCTTTGAGGTCAAATCGAAGCAACTCAGTTCATGATCCTCAATTTTCAATTCCATGTATCTTTCAAAACAATAAGAATTGGATAGTTTTAAGGGCAAATTTGGATTCCTGGCAATTTTTGCTTCAAAATAGTATATACACTTTTCGTTTTGGTGAAAGTTGATGGTGGACCAGTCCGGTGAGGTTCTCTGGAGAAGATTATCGAAGTTAGGGCTTCGGTGCTGCGCTGGAACATCCCAGGCCATCTGATCCTTGTCTCACGTTATAATCTTGGCCCTTGATTTGGATTACCACGTTTGCAACACATTGATTGAGGCGAATGGTGGATTGCACACGCGTGGCCATCAGGATCTGCCACCTCAATTAATGAGGGAGATCTGATGGGCCATGTTTTTTCCCTTTTTATTTTAATTTCTGATTTTCTATTTAATCCATTTATTTTATTTTATTCATATAAATTTTATTTTTAATCCAAAAAATACTAGACTTTCACATAAAATCTTTAAATATTTTCCTCTTCCATATTTTGAATTAAAATATGTTTTTTAGATTAATTTTGATTTTTTTGTGAATTAAATGATTTTTGACTTATTTTTAAATATTTTAAAATACTTCTGACTTTCCGAAAATTCTCAAACTTTTTGGCTAAGGTCCTTTGACTTTTTTTGACCTAGGATAAATCCTTTGGCCATCTATTTGGTGATTTGAAGGGATTTAAGGTTTTGTCCATTTAAAAATGCATTTAAATTTATTTTAAAATGATTTTTAATTGTTTAATTGTTTAAAAATATTATTGAGCCATTTGGTTGACCTTGTGATGTTTGACTTTCTGTTTGGCCTTGATCATGGTTGATTTGACTTCCATTTGATCAATACTATTGGATTTAGGGGGTTGATGAAATGTACATTTCATCCCTCAAAATGAATGGATAGTATTGATCAGATGAATTTCCTCCTGTGATCAATTTGGGTTTCTATTTCCCCTTCCCTCTTCATCTTCATCCCCATTCTTCCCCAATCTATCATTGACCAATGAAATCTCAAGTATCAATTGCTAGTTGATTCATCAATGAACTTGTGTCAGATGAATCAACATGAGCCTGATTGAGATAGGTCCCTCCCACTTTTTTTTGTGTGTGGTATGTTTTAGGAGTATGGTTCTTTGTACCATGTATCTAACATGCATTAACACCAATATTTTCATTGCCTGGCCTCAGATAGTTGTGACTTCTACATAAGTCCAATTATGATTGCTTAACATAGAGCTAAATTTGTCCCATAAGGCGTAACATTCTTGTAAGTGAGATTATAAGTCTCCCATTCTTCATGACATTGTGTGAAGACTTGACCTTTTTTTCATTTGTGAGAGCTAGTGGTATACTTGTTGATTTATCCAAGTTGGAGCCCTTCTCATAGATGATGTCTTGGTTCATGTCTTCATACTTGTGAATGAATGGTTGAGTGTTCCCCAAACAATGACTTAAACAATTGAAACTCTCCACTAATATTTGACTAACTTCTTATTAACATTGCTTTACTTTCAAGTCATTTACTTAATGCAATTTAAATTCAGTACCTTTATTATTCACTGCCATTTACATTTCATGCAACTTGTTTATGTTTCAATCATTTTCACTTTGCTCACTTGAGCCATATCATTTGTGTTTGTGTATATTGTGTGCTTTTGATTTTGTTTTGTTTGTGGTCTTAGGACCTTAAAATACTTAATAACAACAAAAAACCTAAAAAATATGTTGGTGGACTATTGGACCTCTACCTTTGACTTGATCTGAACTCTTGGACTTAGAAGTAGACAACATTCCTTATGCTTTGAAGGACTTGGCCAATGCCATTATTTTGAGACTGAGTTATCCTTGACAGTACCTTTCATCTGATGCAAGCCTTAATTTCCACTTGGGTTCATTTGTAACTCTGTCTATGTGCTTAATTGTTATATTGTTATTATTGTTGATTGCCTGATGATTATTTTTGTGAGTTTGCCAAGGAATATTTTATCTGATACATTTGAAGTGGTGTGACCCGAAGTGTTCGGGTATTTACTATTGCAACTCCTAAAAGAACTAAAGATGTTGTGATAGAGAAATCAACCCAAGAGAAAACTCCTGTTATGAAAGTCGACCAATCCAACACTGTGAATCAGAATGCTGATCAAGATGAAGTGCTGAAATTGATTAAGAAGAGTGATTTCAATGTGGTAGACCAGTTGTTGCACACTTCGTCCAAGATATCTATATTATCTTTACTGATGAGTTCAGAAGCTCACCGAGAGGCTTTGCAGAAGGTCCTAGAGCAGGCCTATGTGGACCACAACGTGACGATTGGTCAATTTGATGGAATTGTGGCCAATATTACCGCATGTAACAATCTGAGCTTCAGTAATGAAGAGTTGCCTGAGCAGGGGAAGAACCACAATTTGGCCCTACATATCTCTATGAATTGTCAAGAAGATGCCTTGTCCAAGGTGCTGGTGGATACCAGTTCTTCTCTTAATGTTCTTCCTAAGACAATGTTGTTTAAGCTTGCTTATCAAGGTTCTCCGATGAGATTAAGTGGAGTTGTTATGAAGGCTTTCGATGGCTCAAGGAAGATTGTAATTATGGAGGTTAATCTCCTAATAAAGGTAGGTATATGCTTATTTCATATCACTTTTCAAGTGATGGATATTCATCCCGCCTACATTTGTCTCTTAGGACGCCTATGGATTCAAGGTTGGGGCAGTAACATCAATTCTACACCAGAAGCTGAAGTTTGTGAAGAATGGAAACTTAGTGATCGTGGGTGGCGAGCAGGCCATGTTGGTGAGTCACCTCTCTTCGTTTTCATACATTGACACTGATGAAGCTGAGGGAATGTCGTTTCAAGCTCTTTCTGTTGATAATATTATTGTTAAGAAGAATGGAGAATCCATGTCATCCTTGAAGGATGCCCAATATGTGTTGAAGAATGGTCAATCTGCTAAGCAAGGACAAATTGTTGAGCTTGCAGAGAACAAGAACAAAGTTGGTTTGGGTTTCACTTGGTGCAACCCGAAGAGATTTAAGCGAATTCAGGAGGTGTTTCACAGTGGTGGCTTTATTCATTCCAAAGATTAGTCTGATGCCGCAATTTTAGAAGACGATGAAGAGCAAGGAGTGCCAGACTTTGTGACACTTGGATCGATATGCCAGAAATGGATTGTTGTTGATGTTCCTCATGTTATTCACTTATCGAAGTAATATGTTTTTTTGTCATTTTCAAAATCCCTTCACTATGTGTAAGACCCCAATTTTGGCCCTAAGATCCCTCATGGCCCATATCATATCATATCATGGCCTCAAGGATCATTGCATGCCTTAGTTTCCCTCCTAGTGGGTAGGTTGCTTTGTGAGTGTGGTTCTTGATCACCAAGCATACTTTGCATTTGTATATCTTTGCTTTTCATATGTTTACTAACCAAAAAGTACAAAAATATTGTCAGTCTAACCTTGTTGCTTGCAGTTGAAGCAATCATCAGCAATTAGGTCAAAGACAGTCAACAGTCAGTCAAAGCAGTGGATGGTGGCCATTCTTGCAGAATTTGGACACCATGATCAATAATCAAGAGTTCATACAACTTGGGACATCATTTGGAATCAAGGTCTCAAGGAATTAGGGTTTGGAATTCATCAGAAGTGGTTCAATCATGCAAAACCCTAGAAAAGTCAACTGAAGTCAAACTTGGTCAACTGTTGATTTAATCAGTGATTTGATGGATGGAATTGATTTGAAGGAGCTCATTCATGTCCATACAAGCCTCATATATCATGTCCAACCTCATCATGGAAGAAAATCAAGTCAAACAGAAAATTTCCAGAAATAGAAAGTGGACCTGTAATTTCAACTGCCAAAAATGGAAACTTCTTGATCTTAAACTTACATCATGATACAAGCTTCAAATGAATTTTTGCCCAACATGAAAGTTGAAGATCTTGTTCTCCCATTTTCAAAAAGTCCAAGAACTCTCAAATCCCATGTGTGGTTGTCAAGATATGATCAATTCAATTTCAAGAATTTATGAACTTCAACAAGCCATATCTCATGAACCATAAGGCCAAATTTGGTGGGGTTTTTTCCTACAAACCACATTTCATCCCCTCTTTCCAAAAATATAAATTTCATCCTCCAAAACCTTGCCAATCAAAATGGCATTTTTGGCCTTGACTTTATTCATTTCAAGTTTGACTCAAAGTTGACTTTTTGATTTATTGATTTTTTCTCACTTTGGCCAATTGGGATTTGTTTCATATGGTATTTGCAACATGTTCCAAGTCCAATTTTGTGCTCATGCTACTATCATACTATCATTTTGGCCAAAGGTGCAAACTTGGTATTTTTGCAAATGGTTTCATTAAAACAAAACAAAGTTAGCAATCCATCAGCAAACTAAAAACAGCAAATTGGATGGTCATTTGCAGCCTGTATCAAGCCCAATTCGTGCAGGCCAGACCACACCTCCATGTGCAATTTTCAAATTAGCAATTTGGCAATTCCTTCATTTAAACTAATCTTTGCTTAACACTTCCATTACCATTGCTAAACAGAAGTATAAGAAGATATTTTCTGCCATTTCCAAACCCTAGAGACCAGCTGCAGCCAGAAAACACAACAGAAAATTCTCTCTTCTCACACATTTCCATTTTTCACGATTTGGATTTTCTGCACAAAACTCTCAAAACACTACAAGCTCTCTTCATTGTCCCATCATCTGGACAATACTTGAGAACTTTTTCAAGCAATAAATCTCATCTACACAGCCATCTTCATGTTCTGTTTTCACTAAGGACCCTTCAATGGCAGATCGT
Organism: Lathyrus oleraceus; assembly: GCF_024323335.1. Taxonomy (NCBI): domain Eukaryota; kingdom Viridiplantae; phylum Streptophyta; class Magnoliopsida; order Fabales; family Fabaceae; genus Lathyrus; species Lathyrus oleraceus. The sequence continues at coordinate 492,175,490 of NC_066585.1, forward strand.
GATTTGTTTATGTCCAAGCATTCTTGAGCTTAAAGAACTTCATCATCCATCAACATAAAGCACAAGGAAGATCTGTTTCGAGCTGGAAACATCCAAGCAGCCCTGTTTCACATTTTTCTTCAAAAACAAGTAAGGTTTCGACTTCAATCATTTGCCATGCCATGATATGTTTTAGGTAGCTCTGGTTATGCTGATTCTAATGAACTATGCCTTGCTTGAAATGATTATGATATGGCTGAGAAATCTGAGTTTACATGTTTATGTTCAAATTTGTTTTGGTTGATTTCTCTTTTGTGTGTTCAAATTAATAATAATGGATGCTATATTATGCATATGCTTGTTGTGCTGAGTCGATTACCATGTTCATTTTCTGTTTCTGGGTGATTTGTTTTTGCTCGATTTTGCTGAGTTTGAAGATGAACACATGATGTTGCTGTTGAAACCCTAGCCTTTTTTCCAGAAATCCAGTTCATGTGTGTTGGCTGCTGTTGTTATATGTTGCATGAACATTGTGAGTGTGTTGCCATGTGGTTTGCATGATGTTGTTTGAATCCATTTTGCTATGATGAACATGAACATATATTGATGTTGTACCTAAACCCTAAGGGTTTTAAAACCCAGAAAATTTGAGCTTGATTGGTCCGCGTCACTGTTCCATTGGGAACTGACCAATCAAAACATTTCGCTGGTTTAGCCTAAACGCAGCGTTTTGATAAGTGAAGCGCGGAATTACACAATTGCCATGCGGTCAACCCTGTTGACCATTATTCCATGTTATGTATTCATGTTTGCTACAATTTGTTCCTCATCTTTCCAAATTCATAACATCTTCATTATTCATCCAAAAATTCTGAAATTTTTTGCATAATGTTCACAAGAATGTCTAGCATTTTATTATGATTTTTAATAATTTTTTGTGTGGCTGGATTTTAAATGGTATGAGTTTTCTTAACATGTGTGCTTATTTGATACCTTTTGCCATTCCTTTTGTGAAATGATGAGGATGTATCCATTGCCCCTGAAATTTTTTGTGGTGAAACTAGACTCATTCACCTTTGTTTTGATGTAAAGTTTGTGCATTTATCATATGTGGTGTGTGAGATATGAATTTTGGAAGTAGGGTGTGACAATTTGTGTCACACCAATGTTGTGCATTTTCATGATTTTTGTTCACATGCTTCCTGGTTTCCAAATAACTTGAAATTTTGCATGAGCCATCTCTTATGTGTCTAGTTGATATGTGATTTTTCCTGGAATTATTTGAGCCATTTCCTAATTGTTTGTGAATTTTCTTCCCTGCCTAGTCAATTGTTGACTTTGTGTGATACATGTTGCCAAATCCTTTGGGAAATCCTCATGCCTTATTGTATGATCATGAAATTTCACATGTGCATACTAGACATCTTGAGCTTTGCATTGGTGTTAATCCCATTCATTTCTCATCTGTTTTCATTTTGTTATGATTTTTTGAAGATGACACATGTTTTGTTGACTTCTTTGTGCACACTTGAAAATGTGTTGACTTCCTGATTTTATTTGACCATCTTCCCATGATCCAATTGAGCTGAAATTTCATATGCATGCTATGTTATGGATTGTGATTGAGTATGGATTATTTCATAATTTTTGGAATTGATTATGCTTGCTTTTGAGCTTGGTCTTGCTGTTGACCTTTTGTGTGCTCCCTCTCGCCATGTTTTGACTTCTTTGGTCTATAAAATGACAATGATGCATGATATGAGTTTGAATCCAATTGTGCTTGCTTCTCAAATGATTGATTTTGATTTTTATTGAATGTGGCTTGCTGTTTTGGATTTCTTATTTGTTTTTGACCCTAGGCCTGCCCTAGTGGTCCTTTGGACTTATGTTGAGTTCATCTGTTTCAGGTTGAGCATAGTGCTTCAAAGAAACCTTGCCAATTTGGTTGAGTTGATTATATATCATGTGCTAACCCTTGTTTTGTAGGTGTGACTCATATGAGTTTGGTCTTGTGCTTTGGCACTTCTGATTACTGTTAACTGTTGTTTCATTTCCTTCTGACTTAATTGTTGAAATGTGAACTGATAAGTTTGACTTTTTCAGGTACCCTTTAGTTGCTTTATTTGCTTTGCTTTGCTATTTAGCAATTTGCTTTGAGGTAATCCCTCTCTCTTCATGTAGTCTGGAGACCCGGCTTGTTATTTGGCCGGGCAAACTGTCTGAAGTCCTCCTTAAGAGGCAATGCTTGTGTGTGTTTATATTTGTCCCAAGCAGGAAAAGTCCTTCAAGTAAGGCAATTGGTAGATCAAAGGGATAAGCAACCTATCCCCTACTATTCAGTGAGTCTTCTCATTGCTCCCATTACATGGTTGTAGCATTGAGATCCTAACCCAAGATCAATCGAGTCAATAATGTGGAAAGAGCTCCATCTTTCTGAGCTCCCACACTTTCTGATATGCTCTCCCTGATCAGGGATAGAAGCAATGAGGCACACCCCTCATCTCCTTTCATCTGCTTCACCTTAGCCCCTCAATGGCAAGGTTAAGAGCAAATCTTTGACCCTATTCCAATTGGCCTCAGTGCCTTAACCCTCTTGTGTGAGCCCCCTTGTTTGGCTATAGAGTGTGCTGTTTGATATTCATTGATTGATTGATTGCTTCATATGCACCTGTTTGCTTATATGTTGTGCATTTATCATCATCAATTGCCATTAATGCACAATCATCTCATTTGTCTTTGTGATATTGTCATTTGTTGTTTGCCCATTGAGGACAATTGTAAGTCCATCTCTTTGGCCATTTGCTCCTATGATATGGAAGGATAGAGTGTAAGACCGCATTGGTCACTCATATCTTCTGTTATCTGTTTGTATGTAAGGATACAACTGTAAGTCCCTGTAAGTTGGCATTTGTATTCCTAGGATCATACTGTGGAGGTTAGAGTAAGCCCAGACAGATTGGCATCTGACTTCCGTGTTTTGTTTTTCTTTGTTTACGTGAGGTTGCAATTATAAGTCCCTGTAAGTTGGCATTTGCTTTCCTATGATCATATTGTTGCTTTTGTTCTTGTATGTGAGGATCCAGTGTAAGTCCCTGTAATGTGGCATTGGTTTTCCTATGAGCATATGTGGAGTTAACCTAAGTCCAGATAGATTGGCAGTTAACTTCCGTTCCTCATCTTTGTTTTCTTTTGAGGAGATTAGTGTAAGACCATTGAGTGGCATCTGATATCCAGTTTTATTTTAGGAGATTGGTATAAGCCCAGTGATTGGCATCTGATATCCGCTTTTGTTGACTTTCTTTGTTTGTCTATTATTATCCATTGCTATTCCAAAGGACACACTTGAATCATCTCCTATATGATCTCAAGAAGTGAACCTTCTAAGAAGTTTCATTTCCATCCATCCATTCATCCTCATTATGTCCTAAACCTTTTCACACTTTTGCTTTGCAAGTTGAAATAAGTGTTGTGCAAACATCTTCATGTTTTTCTAACTAAAAACCTGGACCTCAAGTCCTTGACTTTTTTCAAACTCCATTTCATAATACTTCTTTTGAATCAATCTTAATCATACTTTGACTCCATTTTCATAATCACAATCAATTAACTTCACTCATTCACTTGTTTTGGCTCTGTCCATTGTTAATCTTTTCATGCATTAGCCATAGGCTTCAATTATCATTGTGGTTGATGTAAATCTTGCCTATCCTTAGTGAGTTGACAGTAAGACTTCCGTACTGAAAACAGGGCTAACCCCTCTAGTACGTCGAAGCTATCCTCGCATGGTGGATGTTGTTTTTGGTCGAGTGTTCTCCCATTGATAGTGAAAAGCCTCAGTGCTTGTGTTTAAAATTGAATCCACCAACTTTTGGAAATCTTTTAGCCGAACTACGGCGTTTTGATCCTTACCTTTGATGGAAGGTACGTAGGCAGCGGGTTCATCCGTTCAAACCCAATAACACAAAAATAACTAAAATGTACATTCTTTTCTCATCATCCCAATCATGTTTGCACAATCTTTATGTCATAACAAATAACAATCTTTTACAACAAGTGTGAAAAGGGCTCCCTAGGAGTACCTAGGACGTAGTGGGTGCCTAACACCTTCCCATTGCGTAATTTACCCCTTACCCAGACTCTCTGATCTTTTTATTAGTTTTCTACGTGTAAAACTTCTTAGGCTTTTGTTCGCTTTTTAGCCAGTCCTTTGGATAAATAAAAGTGCGGTGGCGACTCGAAATTTCATTGTATGCTTTGCTTATGGTTTAATCGATAGATCATATAGCGACGAATACACCGCTACAGAAAAGTGGCGACTCTGCTGGGGAAAAAATCGATTCCTTGGTGGTATTGCCTACTTTTCACCCCTGTTGTGCTATATTATTATTTGTTATCTGACATATTTTTGTACAATTTGGGATGACTGTATTGATTGTAATGTGTGAATTGCTTGATATACAATTGCTGTTTGCTTTGGTGATCTGTGAGATGAGTTCTGTACCCGAACTCGAGTGCACTCTAGGATAGGAGAATGGCATAGTCTTGTTGACTGGTGTGGAGTATTCCTTAGCCAGTTGACTTGCGAGTCCATTCACTTGGTGGAGGTCATGTTGGATTGATAATGTCACACAAGTTATTTGTGGTTAGGCATTATTCGTTCAATCATGTGCCTTAGAAGCCAAGGACCTTAGTTTACCAAACCCATCTTGGCCTATTTTTTTTAGGACCGTAGTGCGGAGGTCGTTCAGATGTCAGTTCTGATACGATTGTTACGCGATACTACACTCATAAGAGTTTCTCTTGAGAATATTCTTGGAATACGAGTATTCGTTCCTCCGATAATATTCGAAAGATGGAACGATGATTATGGGAACCTCTGATAGAACATGTCTGGCAGGTTTAAACCCTAGTACACTCCCTTTGGGTGGTTCTTAACCGAGACTCCATGCTCGTGACTCTCAACAAACCCATGATTCGTGGTTGAGTCGTTCAAACATTGTTAATATCAATGGATCCCGGATCAGGTGTAAAACCTAAAATCCACCAAAGCGGCTGGTTGATATTAAGAATGTCTGAACCGGTTCATGTACCGTTAATATCAATGGAACTTGGGTGTCGATAAGGTGAAAACCTAAATCCACCAAAATGGATGATTGATATTAGGGATACATTGAGCTTTCCCATGACCTTTGTCTGGTGTGCTTTGCTTGATCCTTGAGTGTGTTTGTTGCATTCATGCATTCACGCATTCATCCGCATTCATGTCATCAGAAAAGAGAAAATTTTCAAGGAACTCAAAGGAGTTTATTTGCAAAAAATTTCAAAACATGAAAAAAAACCGAATTTTTTTTTTCACCTGATATATCTGATGAGATATTTTCATATATGATCAAAATGCTTAAATAGTTCAAAGTTTGCAAATAAAACCCTCGGGTTCCTTTGATATAAAAAACAAGCATATGCATAAACACTTCATGCATCATTTGCATAAGCAGGTGTTTTGTTTCGGTCTCCCGTCCTGTGGTCTGACCCTGCGATCTTCATTTATTTTGAAGACGCACCTCGCCGGTATTATACCAGAGCCAACTCTGCCAGATTGATGGATCATCTTGAGCAAGAGAATTGTGAACTCAGAGGAGGAATTTGCCAGACCAAGTGCTTTTAATGGATTTATTTCCTGTGGATGGATTTATTCCTGGTTAACCGATCCCGGGCTGGCATTGGCTACTGTTCTGGGGCATGCAATGAGCAAGGTTTGTTCACAAGTGGAGGATTCATCCATGCTGATCAACCTGAAGAAGAGGAAGCTGCTGCCATCATTGAAGAAGATGCAGAGGATATGAGCGATTTTGTTATTCCTGGTGGTGTCTGCCACAATTGGGTCGCTGTGGATGTTCCAACAGTCATCCATAAGTCAGAGTAATGATGCTCACTTTGTTTAAAACCCTTCTCCCATGCCAAAAGGAGAAGCGATGACATTGTTGGCAGCATTTAATACAATGATGTTTCATTCAATTAATGCATTGTCAAACATTTGTTTTTCCATTTGTTTTCACTTTTTGCTTTTGCATGAAATCAGTGATCACAAAAAACCATGAAAAAACAAAAACAGCATTTTTCATCTGCATAATTGATTTGTTTGTTTAAATATCAAAGCTTTTCATTATCCAGAATCATTATGCAGGGATTTCTAAACCCATTGAACATAATGATCCAACGCCATCTCCCAATCTTGAAGTCCTTGTATCTGAGGCAGAGGAAGATGATGTTGAAGGGGATTCCTGACGAGATTACCCACCTTCTTGAGCACAAAAGGAGCTCATTCAGCTGTATCATGAGAATCAGCAAAACAGTCAAACTGGGGCATTGCAAATGCAATCAAAAAAAAAAAAAAAAAAAAAAAAAAAATCAAAAAAAATCAATCAAAAAAAAAAAGGAAAGAAGAAAGAGGGTGAAAAAAGAGAAAAATCAAAAACCAGGAAAATTTTTTTCAAAAAAATTTTCCAAGGGAAAAAAGAAAAATTATACCCTCAAGTCCCTAGTTGACTGATGCTGAATGGATTCGGAGTCGTTATGACCAACTGAATCTAATTGAAGAGAAGCGATTGACTGCCATGTGCCATGGTCAGTTATATCAGCAAAGAATGAAGAAAGCATTCGATAAGAAGGTCAAGCCTCGCGTGTTCCGAGAAGGTGACCTCGTGCTCAAGAAAGTTTTGTCTTTCGCGCCCGATTCCAGGGGCAAGTGGACTCCAAACTACGAGGGTCCATATGTTGTTAAGAGAGCCTTTTCAGGCGGAGCTTTGATGCTTACAACAATGGATGGGGAGGATTTCACTCGTCCTGTGAATTCAGATGCAGTCAAGAGATACTTTGCCTAAAAAAAAAGTATATGCAAATGAAAAAAAATAATGAAAAAACAGAATAGCTCGCTAAGTTGAAAACCCGAAAGGGCGGCTTAGGCAAAAATGAGCGTCTCGGTGGAGAACCCGCAAGGGTAATCCAGGCAAAAATTAGAGACTTGAAAAAAGAGAATATTTGCATCCCGCTAGATTGAGTACCTTACCCTGGGGCAATCTAGGCAAAAATTAGGGATTTTGGCAAGTAACTGCATCCTGACGAGGCTTTCTGTTCATCAATCGTCATTTCGTCAGAAGATTCTCGATTCGTCGTCAACTGAAGCTTTGGATACATCGAGTTTCAAATTGGTAGAGAAAGGATCATTATGTTCAATGTAGCCCTCTTCCAATATATATCACTGATTTCAAACTTGTACAGATCTATGGAGTCTTGCCATTTGCAGACTACCATTCTATCAAATCAATTTGAGCTTTTTATCCAATTTATTTGCACTCTTATTTGTTTCAATTCAACAAATATTTTGCATGTTTTAAATTGATAAAATATCATTGTTTTAAACAATTCAAATTTTTCAAAATTGTTGTTTTAAACAAAGTGAACATCCACAAGATTGAAAGGATATTCAAGAATATCTCAGTGCTCTCCCGAGGGTGGCATGATTCCCAACAGGTAAGACATTCGTTCATATTCCTGGTTTGATGGTATCTTCTTTCTCCAGATCTTCGTTGAGGTTGTTCCTCGAGCGAAGTTATTGTTGGGGTTGTTCCCCAGTACAGTCACAAGTAGAGTGTTGTTGAAGATTTCGTTTTCTCCAGCAGCAGTTTCCCCAGCATGGGTGTTTCCTTATAGAAGTTTCGGCGGTTGATGGTTTGTCATCTTGGTGCCCCGTCACTTTCTCCAGTGGGTCGTATATCCCCAGACTTTATTTGTCTCCTCAGCGCAGTCATGAATATAACTGATTGATTGATATTCCCCTCTGAGTCGCAAGTAGAGCTGTTATTAACATCCCCACCAGGGTCGCGAGTAGAGATGTTATTGATATCCCCATCGGATTCGCGAGCAGAGTGGTTGTCACTCTTCCCAGTGCAGTCGCCAGCGGAGCTGTCTGTTTCCTCAGCACAGTTGCTTTCTTTTTTTGAAGACCCGGTAAGTCAGTGGTTTGATACCCGGTACTTTACCTCTTCCCCGGCGAAGTCGTCTGCGGATTTGTTGCTATCTCTCCGTCAGAATTATTCTCCTCAGCAGAGTAGGATTTATTTTCCTATACAGCGGTTGTTTGGGTTGACATCCCAGTATTGCAACCATCTTTTCCTCAGCTTAGTCTGCAGATTGTTTGTTGTGGCAGTTTCTCCTGTTGAATACTCCTTCAATCCCCAGTATGGTCGGATGATGGCTCTAGCCTCCAGTGAACGGATTAATTTCCTGACTGTTTGTGATCCCCAGTGGAGTGGCTTATATTGCAGAATCTACTTGTTGTGATCAGTTTGCTGTGTATATTCTCCCCAAGTGGAGTGGTTCGTTGCAGAATCTACTTGTTTTATCTGTCCTCCCTCAGTGGTTTGTCCCCAAGAGAGTAGCCGACAGTTTTCCCCAGTAGAGTTGCTTACACAGTTAGATTCTATCTGGATGATATCTTTCTCCCTCAGTGGGTTGTTCCCCAGCGGAGTTGTGTGGATTTTCGCTCCTACAGCAGTTTGTGCCTGTGCAACGCACTTCTTTGTTTCTCAGTTGACACTAGGATCCCTGCAGATGCCTTGGGATTTCTCTTGTTCCCCTACAGATTTGTCTTGGTGGCTGCTTTGCCCGTTGTGACTTTCTGTACCCTGATTGGGTTGTTTCCTGATATCTCCGATCCTCTGCTTCTTCAGCAGTACCCGCAGACCTTTGCTTTACAGCATGTGGATCTCCGCAGATTGGCTTTCCAGCTGGTTTTTCCCCTGGAAGTATAATACCGGACGTTTGGTTCCTGAACTTGTTGTGTTAGAATTGTCTGTTTTGTCAGCATTCATCAAACATAAATCACGCATATTCATGCATATCCATAAAACATTCAGATATTCATGTCGCATTTCTCGCCATATATCTTTTGTTTGTCGTGTCTCCTGCTATGGTGATATAGATCTCTTTACAGATCTCCCTAAGCAGATGTCGGGTGTTTTAAATCTCTCCATATAGAGTCAGCCCCATAAGCAGAAAATGTTTGTCTTTCCTTCTGCAGTTCCCCACTGAGATATATCCTCGTGGATGGCGGTTTCTTCCGTTTCCTCCCAACACATATATTGGGATGGATTTTCCTATTTTGAGTTACATCCTCATTAGGACGTGTCTTGATTCAGTCCGTCTTTTCGGATAATTCCCGAATTGGCTGTTTGTCAAATGTCTTGTGCTTCCCAGTGGGTTGTTCCCCAGCGGAATGTTTTTGGGCCTCTACCCTCATACTGGTAGTTGTAAGTCCTACTTTTCCTGGCTTTCTTGATAGAATTTGTGGTTATACACCTTTTATTCTCCAGCCAGAGTTGTTGGTTTTCTACCTACTACCCGGTAGTTGTAAATCCTATTTTCCTGCTCTTCAGCAGTTTGTGGTTTGTTATAAACCCTATTTTGGTTTCCCGTGCGGATTTGTGATTTGTTCTATCCCCACGCGGAGTTTTTGGTCTTCTACCCCATATTCGGTAGATGTAAACCCTAATTTTGTGGTTATCTTCATCTAGTCTTTGATGTTGATTTTCCTTTGCTTAGATAAGTTGCTCAGATCAGCACTTATATCCCTAGCAAGTCTTTTGTGGATAATTGCCGTATGCTAGCAATTTTATCCCCAGTGGGTCCTTTCACCGTTTGCTAGTGATTGTGTTCCCCGGATCATTGGTTGTATACCAATGCATCCCCAGCTAGTCCCTGTGGATAATTGCCAGATGCTTGCAAATTATCCTCAGCAGATCGCCTTTCATTTACCCTTTTGTCGGTAATGTCTGTTGCTCCTTTTGATTGGTCATCATTATATACCTAGTTTGGTATCCCGATGCCTTTCTTTTCGGTTGATTTATCCTTTATTAACCCAATAACCGGTTGTGGATAATCTTCCATGCGAGCATATTATTCACGGCCTGCCGGCAATGAATAATATATCTCATGCACTCTTCAGTCGAAGCCTTTCGCGTTTCCCCGGTCGAGTAAGATTCGTTATTTCCCTTTGTGGAGTCGAATATTCTTGTTGTTGGATAATTGCCGGATGCTTGCAATTTATCCCTTTGAGTTGTCTTTCGTTTACCCGGATGCTTGGTATCGATTGTCTCTCTGTTTTGGATAGTCACCTATTATATACCCAGTAACCGGTATCTCTGGTGTCTTTTCCTTTCGAGTATATTATTCACGGTCTGCCGATAATGAATAATATATCTCATGCGCTCTTTAGTTGGAATCCTTTGTTGATTTTCCCCAACTGAGCAAGATTCGTATTCTTTGTAGAATCGAATATCCATCCTTTAACCAGTTCGTGTTTTGGATGATGAGTGTTTTGGAAGTGAAATCCAATTCACGTGTTCGGTAGATCACCTATTATATACCCAGTAACCGGTATCTCTGGTGTTTCTTACCATGCGAGTTTATTATCTACGTTCTGACGGTAATAGATAATATATCTCATGCGAGTATTCTTATCCACGGTCTGCCGGTAATGGATATTATATCTCATGCACTCTTTGGGTTTGTGTCCCCAGTTGAGTAAGATTCGTTTTCCCGTTGTGGATTCGAATGCCCATCCTGTAAGTCGATTTGCTTTTTCAAGCCCTCCTTTCGGATGATGAGTGTTTTGGAAGTGAAATCCAATTCACGTGTTCGGTAGATCACCTATTATATACCCAGTAACCGGTATCTCTGGTGTTTCTTACCATGCGAGTTTATTATCTACGTTCTGACGGTAATAGATAATATATCTCATGCGAGTATTCTTATCCACGGTCTGCCGGTAATGGATATTATATCTCATGCACTCTTTGGGTTTGTGTCCCCAGTTGAGTAAGATTCGTTTTCCCGTTGTGGATTCGAATGCCCATCCTGTAAGTCGATTTGCTTTTTCAAGCCCTCCTTTCGGATGATGAGTGTTTTGGAAGTGAAATCCAATTCACGTGTTCGGTAGATCACCTATTATATACCCAGTAACCGGTATCTCTGGTGTTTCTTACCATGCGAGTTTATTATCTACGTTCTGACGGTAATAGATAATATATCTCATGCGAGTATTCTTATCCACGGTCTGCCGGTAATGGATATTATATCTCATGCACTCTTTGGGTTTGTGTCCCCAGTTGAGTAAGATTCGTTTTCCCGTTGTGGATTCGAATGCCCATCCTGTAAGTCGATTTGCTTTTTCAAGCCCTCCTTTCGGATGATGAGTGTTTTGGAAGTGAAATCCAATTCACGCTTTGGTCGGTCACCTATTATATACCCAGTAACCGGTATCCTTGGTGTTCCCTCCTTTCTGCTCCCTATTATGACCTCGGTCCCCCTGTGGAGTCAGATTTTCCTGAGTTTGTTACCCTTATGCCTGGTAACATCTCATTTTGTTTGGTGCTTCCTCAGTGAAGTTTTCTTGTTGCTTCTCTCCCAGGAGTCAGCTTGTGTCTCTCCAATGGATTTATTTTCCATTTGGAAACCTTTTCCCCAGTTTGAGTCCTTCACCCCCCAGTGAGTTCTCCAGTCTGTTTTCTGTTGTTTCCTAATCAGAGTCGTGTCTTGTTCACGCTGTGTCAGTTTTGTTTATTCCCAACTAGAGTCTTGTTAGAGTCTCTGTTCCTGGTGAGTGTACTACTCCGATGGATCGTCTTTTCTTCTGTGTGAATCATATTCTCCCACAGAATTTGTGTCTTTTGCATGCATACATTTGCATCATGAGGTCTCTTAGGGACCAAAATTTGTCTCATTACTGTTATTTAAGCCCATTCTACCGCGTCGAGATGAAGATTTCTAAACTTCACTTCTCCGGATAGAATGACCTTAAATAGGGGCATCTGTAAGACCCTAATTTTGGCCCTAAGATCCCTCATGGCCCATATCATATCATATCATGGCCTCAAGGATCATTGCATGCCTTAGTTTCCCTCCTAGTGGGTAGGTTGCTTTGTGAGTGTGGTTCTTGATCACCAAGCATACTTTGCATTTGTATATCTTTGCTTTTCATATGTTTACTAACCAAAAAGTACAAAAATATTGTCAGTCTAACCTTGTTGCTTGCAGTTGAAGCAATCATCAGCAATTAGGTCAAAGACAGTCAACAGTCAGTCAAAGCAGTGGATGGTGGCCATTCTTGCAGAATTTGGACACCATGATCAATAATTAAGAGTTCATACAACTTGGGACATCATTTGGAATCAACGTCTCAAGGAATTAGGGTTTGGAATTCATCAGAAGTGGTTCAATCATGCAAAACCCTAGAAAAGTCAACTGAAGTCAAACTTGGTCAACTGTTGATTTAATCAGTGATTTGATGGATGGAATTGATTTGAAGGAGCTCATTCATGTCCATACAAGCCTCATATATCATGTCCAACCTCATCATGGAAGAAAATCAAGTCAAACAGAAAATTTCCAGAAATAGAAAGTGGACCTGTAATTTCAACTGCCAAAAATGGAAACTTCTTGATCTTAAACTTACATCATGATACAAGCTTCAAATGAATTTTTGCCCAACATGAAAGTTGAAGATCTTGTTCTCCCATTTTCAAAAAGTCCAAGAACTCTCAAATCCCATGTGTGGTTGTCAAGATATGATCAATTCAATTTCAAGAATTTATGAACTTCAACAAGCCATATCTCATGAACCATAAGGCCAAATTTGGTGGGGTTTTTTCCTACAAACCACATTTCATCCCCTCTTTCCAAAAATATAAATTTCATCCTCCAAAACCTTGCCAATCAAAATGGCATTTTTGGCCTTGACTTTATTCATTTCAAGTTTGACTCAAAGTTGACTTTTTGATTTATTGATTTTTTCTCACTTTGGCCAATTGGGATTTGTTTCATATGGTATTTGCAACATGTTCCAAGTCCAATTTTGTGCTCATGCTACTATCATACTATCATTTTGGCCAAAGGTGCAAACTTGGTATTTTTGCAAATGGTTTCATTAAAACAAAACAAAGTTAGCAATCCATCAGCAAACTAAAAACAGCAAATTGGATGGTCATTTGCAGCCTGTATCAAGCCCAATTCGTGCAGGCCAGACCACACCTCCATGTGCAATTTTCAAATTAGCAAATTGGCAATTCCTTCATTTAAACTAATCTTTGCTTAACACTTCCATTACCATTGCTAAACAGAAGTATAAGAAGATATTTTCTGCCATTTCCAAACCCTAGAGACCAGCTGCAGCCAGAAAACACAACAGAAAATTCTCTCTTCTCACACATTTCCATTTTTCACGATTTGGATTTTCTGCACAAAACTCTCAAAACACTACAAGCTCTCTTCATTGTCCCATCATCTGGACAATACTTGAGAACTTTTTCAAGCAATAAATCTCATCTACACAGCCATCTTCATGTTCTGTTTTCACTAAGGACCCTTCAATGGCAGATCGTGATTTGTTTATGTCCAAGCATTCTTGAGCTTAAAGAACTTCATCATCCATCAACATAAAGCACAAGGAAGATCTGTTTCGAGCTGGAAACATCCAAGCAGCCCTGTTTCACATTTTTCTTCAAAAACAAGTAAGGTTTCGACTTCAATCATTTGCCATGCCATGATATGTTTTAGGTAGCTCTGGTTATGCTGATTCTAATGAACTATGCCTTGCTTGAAATGATTATGATATGGCTGAGAAATCTGAGTTTACATGTTTATGTTCAAATTTGTTTTGGTTGATTTCTCTTTTGTGTGTTCAAATTAATAATAATGGATGCTATATTATGCATATGCTTGTTGTGCTGAGTCGATTACCATGTTCATTTTCTGTTTCTGGGTGATTTGTTTTTGCTCGATTTTGCTGAGTTTGAAGATGAACACATGATGTTGCTGTTGAAACCCTAGCCTTTTTTCCAGAAATCCAGTTCATGTGTGTTGGCTGCTGTTGTTATATGTTGCATGAACATTGTGAGTGTGTTGCCATGTGGTTTGCATGATGTTGTTTGAATCCATTTTGCTATGATGAACATGAACATATATTGATGTTGTACCTAAACCCTAAGGGTTTTAAAACCCAGAAAATTTGAGCTTGATTGGTCCGCGTCACTGTTCCATTGGGAACTGACCAATCAAAACATTTCGCTGGTTTAGCCTAAACGCAGCGTTTTGATAAGTGAAGCGCGGAATTACACAATTGCCATGCGGTCAACCCTGTTGACCATTATTCCATGTTATGTATTCATGTTTGCTACAATTTGTTCCTCATCTTTCCAAATTCATAACATCTTCATTATTCATCCAAAAATTCTGAAATTTTTTGCATAATGTTCACAAGAATGTCTAGCATTTTATTATGATTTTTAATAATTTTTTGTGTGGCTGGATTTTAAATGGTATGAGTTTTCTTAACATGTGTGCTTATTTGATACCTTTTGCCATTCCTTTTGTGAAATGATGAGGATGTATCCATTGCCCCTGAAATTTTTTGTGGTGAAACTAGACTCATTCACCTTTGTTTTGATGTAAAGTTTGTGCATTTATCATATGTGGTGTGTGAGATATGAATTTTGGAAGTAGGGTGTGACAATTTGTGTCACACCAATGTTGTGCATTTTCATGATTTTTGTTCACATGCTTCCTGGTTTCCAAATAACTTGAAATTTTGCATGAGCCATCTCTTATGTGTCTAGTTGATATGTGATTTTTCCTGGAATTATTTGAGCCATTTCCTAATTGTTTGTGAATTTTCTTCCCTGCCTAGTCAATTGTTGACTTTGTGTGATACATGTTGCCAAATCCTTTGGGAAATCCTCATGCCTTATTGTATGATCATGAATTTTCACATGTGCATACTAGACATCTTGAGCTTTGCATTGGTGTTAATCCCATTCATTTCTCATCTGTTTTCATTTTGTTATGATTTTTTGAAGATGACACATGTTTTGTTGACTTCTTTGTGCACACTTGAAAATGTGTTGACTTCCTGATTTTATTTGACCATCTTCCCATGATCCAATTGAGCTGAAATTTCATATGCATGCTATGTTATGGATTGTGATTGAGTATGGATTATTTCATAATTTTTGGAATTGATTATGCTTGCTTTTGAGCTTGGTCTTGCTGTTGACCTTTTGTGTGCTCCCTCTTGCCATGTTTTGACTTCTTTGGTCTATAAAATGACAATGATGCATGATATGAGTTTGAATCCAATTGTGATTGCTTCTCAAATGATTGATTTTGATTTTTATTGAATGTGGCTTGCTGTTTTGGATTTCTTATTTGTTTTTGACCCTAGGCCTGCCCTAGTGGTCCTTTGGACTTATGTTGAGTTCATCTGTTTCAGGTTGAGCATAGTGCTTCAAAGAAACCTTGCCAATTTGGTTGAGTTGATTATATATCATGTGCTAACCCTTGTTTTGTAGGTGTGACTCATATGAGTTTGGTCTTGTGCTTTGGCACTTCTGATTACTGTTAACTGTTGTTTCATTTCCTTCTGACTTAATTGTTGAAATGTGAACTGATAAGTTTGACTTTTTCAGGTACCCTTTAGTTGCTTTATTTGCTTTGCTTTGCTATTTAGCAATTTGCTTTGAGGTAATCCCTCTCTCTTCATGTAGTCTGGAGACCCGGCTTGTTATTTGGCCGGGCAAACTGTCTGAAGTCCTCCTTAAGAGGCAATGCTTGTGTGTGTTTATATTTGTCCCAAGCAGGAAAAGTCCTTCAAGTAAGGCAATTGGTAGATCAAAGGGATAAGCAACCTATCCCCTACTATTCAGTGAGTCTTCTCATTGCTCCCATTACATGGTTGTAGCATTGAGATCCTAACCCAAGATCAATCGAGTCAATAATGTGGAAAGAGCTCCATCTTTCTGAGCTCCCACACTTTCTGATATGCTCTCCCTGATCAGGGATAGAAGCAATGAGGCACACCCCTCATCTCCTTTCATCTGCTTCACCTTAGCCCCTCAATGGCAAGGTTAAGAGCAAATCTTTGACCCTATTCCAGTTGGCCTCAGTGCCTTAACCCTCTTGTGTGAGCCCCCTTGTTTGGCTATAGAGTGTGCTGTTTGATATTCATTGATTGATTGATTGCTTCATATGCACCTGTTTGCTTATATGTTGTGCATTTATCATCATCAATTTCCATTAATGCACAATCATCTCATTTGTCTTTGTGATATTGTCATTTGTTGTTTGCCCATTGAGGACAATTGTAAGTCCATCTCTTTGGCCATTTGCTCCTATGATATGGAAGGATAGAGTGTAAGACCGCATTGGTCACTCATATCTTCTGTTATCTGTTTGTATGTAAGGATACAACTGTAAGTCCCTGTAAGTTGGCATTTGTATTCCTAGGATCATACTGTGGAGGTTAGAGTAAGCCCAGACAGATTGGCATCTGACTTCCGTGTTTTGTTTTTCTTTGTTTACGTGAGGTTGCAATTATAAGTCCCTGTAAGTTGGCATTTGCTTTCCTATGATCATATTGTTGCTTTTGTTCTTGTATGTGAGGATCCAGTGTAAGTCCCTGTAATGTGGCATTGGTTTTCCTATGAGCATATGTGGAGTTAACCTAAGTCCAGATAGATTGGCAGTTAACTTCCGTTCCTCATCTTTGTTTTCTTTTGAGGAGATTAGTGTAAGACCATTGAGTGGCATCTGATATCCAGTTTTATTTTAGGAGATTGGTATAAGCCCAGTGATTGGCATCCGATATCCGCTTTTGTTGACTTTCTTTGTTTGTCTATTATTATCCATTGCTATTCCAAAGGACACACTTGAATCATCTCCTATATGATCTCAAGAAGTGAACCTTCTAAGAAGTTTCATTTCCATCCATCCATTCATCCTCATTATGTCCTAAACCTTTTCACACTTTTGCTTTGCAAGTTGAAATAAGTGTTGTGCAAACATCTTCATGTTTTTCTAACTAAAAACCTGGACCTCAAGTCCTTGACTTTTTTCAAACTCCATTTCATAATACTTCTTTTGAATCAATCTTAATCATACTTTGACTCCATTTTCATAATCACAATCAATTAACTTCACTCATTCACTTATTTTGGCTCTGTCCATTGTTAATCTTTTCATGCATTAGCCATAGGCTTCAATTATCATTGTGGTTGATGTAAATCTTGCCTATCCTTAGTGAGTTGACAGTAAGACTTCCGTACTGAAAACAGGGCTAACCCCTCTAGTACGTCGAAGCTATCCTCGCATGGTGGATGTTGTTTTTGGTCGAGTGTTCTCCCATTGATAGTGAAAAGCCTCAGTGCTTGTGTTTAAAATTGAATCCACCAACTTTTGGAAATCTTTTAGCCGAACTACGGCGTTTTGATCCTTACCTTTGATGGAAGGTACGTAGGCAGCGGGTTCATCCGTTCAAACCCAATAACACAAAAATAACTAAAATGTACATTCTTTTCTCATCATCCCAATCATGTTTGCACAATCTTTATGTCATAACAAATAACAATCTTTTACAACAAGTGTGAAAAGGGCTCCCTAGGAGTACCTAGGACGTAGTGGGTGCCTAACACCTTCCCATTGTGTAATTTACCCCTTACCCAGACTCTCTGATCTTTTTATTAGTTTTCTACGTGTAAAACTTCTTAGGCTTTTGTTCGCTTTTTAGCCAGTCCTTTGGATAAATAAAAGTGCAGTGGCGACTCGAAATTTCATTGTATGCTTTGCTTATGGTTTAATCGATAGATCATATAGCGACGAATACACCGCTACACTATGCCCAAGGTGAAAGTGGATCTATGTGGGTTTTGTTTCAGATTTTGTCATCATTAATGAAATGTTATTTCGTTTATCCATATTATGTTTTCTCTTTTTGCTTTTTTCTGGAAAAAAATGGTAACATAAAAAAAAGATAATAATCACTTTTATATTTGCATCACAATGTGCGTTTATCTGTTCATATTCTAAAATCAAGCATAAAATTATTGTGCAGATTAATTGTTAAGCCCATTGAAAATAATGACCTTATGACCTCTCCCAACTTTGAAATCCATGTGTTCGAGATGGAAGAAAAGGATGTTGAAGAGATTCTTGATGAGATTTCCCGTTTGCTTGAGCATGAAGAAAAAACCATTCAGCCTCATAAAGAGTCGTTGGAAGTGATTAATTTGGGGTCCGAAGATAACAAGAAAGAAGTCAAGATTGGGGCACTGCTTTCCCCAGATGTTACGAATAGGATGGTAGAGCTTCTTAGAGAATATGTGGATGTTTTTTCTTGGTCTTATCAAGATATGCTAGGTATTGATATTGATATTGTGTAACATCGATTACCATTGAAGCCAGAGTGTCTGTCGGCTAAACAGAAGTTGAGAAGAACTCACCCTGATGTGGATGTCAAGATTAAAGAGGAGGTGCAAAAGCAGATTGATGTTGGGTTCCTTGTTACTACTGAGTATCCTCTGTGGGTGGCCAACATTGTACCTATTCCAAACAAAGATGGTAAAGTACGAATGTGTGTTGATTATAGAGACTTGAACAAAGCTAGTCCGAAAGATGATTTTCCTCTGCCACACATTGACATGTTAGTAGATAATACAACTAAGTTTAATGTATTCTTCTTTATGGATGGGTTCTCCGGTTATAATCAGATCAAGATGGCGCCCGAGGATATGGAAAAAATAACATTCATTACACCTTGGGGAATATTCTTCTACATAGTGATGCCTTTCGGTTTAAAGAATGCTGGTGTAACGTACCAAAGAGCTATGACTACTCTTTTCTATGAAATGATGCATAAATAGAAGTCTACGTTGATGATATGATTGTTAAGTTGAAGACTGAAGAAGATCATGTTGAGTATTTATTGAAGCTGTTTCAGCGGTTGAGAAAGTTTAAACTCCGATTGAATCCTAATAAATGTACTTTTGGTGTCTATTTAGGAAAGTTGTTGGGTTTCATTGTCATCCAGAAAGGTATTAAAGTAGATCCTGATAAAGTCAGAGCTATTCAAGAAATGCCTGCACCAAAGATAGAAAAGTAAGTCAGAGGGTTCCTTGGGCATCTGAATTACATATCCAAATTTATATCTCACATGACTGCCACGTGTGGGCCAATATTCAAGCTTCTCCGTAAAGATCAATGTTGTGTTTGGACAGAGGATTGCTAGAAAGCTTTTGACGACATTATAGAGTATCTGCTTGTGTAAGTTGTAAATGCGCCTAAGAGGGGGGGGGGTGAATTAGGTGGTTAAAAATTCTTCGATCTTGTTTCCGGTTTATGGTTATTTTTCGTTTAAGTGCGGAAAAATAAATTGCGGAAAGTAAAAAGACACCGGAAATTATAGTGGTTCCCTTCACAATCCGAAGGTACATCCACTCCCCTTTCCACACGAAAGAGATTTCACTATAGTTAGAATTATGGTACAGCCTATTCACACAAACGGTGATGCCTACTATCTAACCTATAGGTAAACAAGTGTATGAAGAACAATCCTCTTCAACACCAACCCCTTGTGTCCAACAATCCTGGATCACAAGTCAAACAGAAATAATTCTATGAATGATTTGAGTAAAGTATAGTACTATCAATCTTCTCTTGATTGATCTTCTCCTTATGTAACAATCACTTTAATAATGTACAAGCAAGTGTTCAAGTGTATGATGAAACTTAGATGAATAATATATGAAAGTTTGATGCACAAGTTTTACACTTTTGAAAGTTTTATGAACACTTTGTGAAAATGAATATTTTATGTAAATGATTGTTTTTGAAGTTTTATGCAAAGGAGGTGTCTTTGAAATTCTGACATTATGATGTTTATATATTGCTAAAACATCTCTACAAAAAGGTATCAATGATGAGGGGATGCCATGATTCATTTGAGAAAATTTTTAGACACAACAAAAGTAAAAAAAAACTGTTTCAAAACGCTGCAAATTACGGCGGTTCAAAACGCCATAATTTACTAACAACTGCACGTTTAAAAATATTCAAATATTCAAATTTCAAAAGGGGAAAAAAACTGTTTCAAAACGCTGCAAATTACGGCGGTTCAAAACGCCATAATTTACCAACACCTGCATGTTTAAAAATATTCAATTTTCAAACGCTGCAAATTACGGCGGTTCAAAACGCCATAATTTACCTACAGCTGCATGTTTTAAAAAATATTCAAATTTAAAAAGTAAAAAGGATTTAAAAACAATTCTTTAAAAGCATGAAACTCATGGCATATATTTTCTAACACCCTTAAACTTATATAGCATGCATGAGACACTTTTGAACACTTGCATAAACATTATCAAGAGATGAATGTTATACCTTTGATCAATCTAAGATAAATCTTCAAGACTTTAAATAATATGAAATCTTGTTCTCGCTTCAATGTCTTGATCCATTTCCTTTTTGAGCATGCATAACATCTTGAATGAATAATGTTGTCTTCATCAAAACCGTTTAGAGGCTTGCCTTCACATTCTCCCCCTTTTTGATGATGACAACCCAATTTTGAAAGTTTGCTCTACTTTTGTTTCTCTAACACACAAGGCTCCCCCTTGATCAACGCTCCCCCTAAATTCATGATTTTTAGAGAGTCTTTTTTAGCTGCATTTTGTTAGAGAAAAACAAACACACAAACACATATTTCTTCTCCCCCTTTGTCATTAGCAAAAAGGAAGAAACTTAAAAAAGAAAAGCAGACAAGCATACACACATTATGTGATCATTAGATAAGCATTCAAGCACATGCACTAACCATAAACACATATACCAAAAATATTAAAAATTCTGGATTTTTAAAGCTAATGCAGAAGTGCTGTTTTGGAGGCGTTAACCTGTTAACCGATTCCGTTAACCTGTTAACGGGCTAAAATTTTCAAAAAATAATTAAAAAAAAAAAAACAGCAGCTCTGTTTGAAACAATGGGAAAAGATTTTTACAAAAAGTTTTCACAGAGTTTTAGCACTTATCAATACGCAACTTTCGATCAAAAAATATTTTAAAACGGATAATTTTTGGATATGCGAAAGTAAGAAAAACTAAAAACGGCGAAACAGAAGTGCTAGCATTGCATAACATAAAAATTGAAAATCAACATATTTTAAGATACTATACCACATAACAAGCAATGTTTAAGAAAGGTTAGATGTCACCTTCATTGAGAATACCAAGTTCTCGCCGAATCTTGAAGAATTGCTCTTTAGCCAATGGTTTAGTGAATATTAGTGCTTCAACTTTGCCAATGCCAAGAATTCTTCCTTTAAGGTATTCCCCATATGTGAAATAACCCTTGGACTTTGGAACTAGATTTGAAAGTTAGTTTATTTCCTCCCATCAAAAACTTAGAACAACCACTTTATCAATAAAGCAGAGATTTTGAAGTGGTCTCCAAGTAAACCTACAAAACAATTAAGTTTTATTTGGTACCCAAATTGCTTTGGGTCCTTGGTAGTTAGTACCCTTTTTAACCCACACATAATGCCCTTTTGGAACGCTAAAGTTTCTCACATAACAAGCATTAGGTGTGTGGCCTTTGATTCCACAGTAAAAACAGGTAGGTTGAAAATCACTTCTATATCTAGAAACATAATTCTTCTTCTTAACAATCATTTTCTTTTTATGACTTTGATGCACACTTTTAGAATTGTTTCCTTTTTCTTTATCAACTTGTTCACTTGCTTTAACAAAAATGGTCTTATTTGCGCTTGGTTTCGAAAACTTAGAATATCCTAATCCACTTTTATCATTAGAATATCTTTGATGCTTAAGAATTTCCTCCAAGCCAATTTGACCTTTTTCATATCTTTCTAAAACTCTTTTAAGTTGAACAATTTGAAAAGATAAAGATTCACAATTCTTACATACAAGACTTTGTTTTTCATCCATCAATTTTTGTTTTCCACTTTCAATATATTTTTCCAAAGCAATATTTTTTTCTTCTAAGGATGAAATTTGTTTCCTTTGGGATGAAATACTTTTATACAAGGTCTTGCATTCTTTTAAGAGTTCATCTATAACATCTTGTGTGTCATTGTCATAAATTGAAAAATTGCTACTAACCTCATCGATTTCTTTATCGGAGTGATGTGAAGCCATAAGAGCCATGTTCGCACAATCATCGCTTTCCGATCCCGAGGATGAACTGATCTCATTATCGTCCCAAGCGACGTAAGCCTTTTTGTTTTTGAATTCCTTCTTTCCTTTGAGTCCTCCTTTCTTTGCAAGTTTTGGGCAATCCGGCTTTATGTGACCTTGTTGTCCACATTCATAACACGTGACGTCTTGCATTGATGTGGATGCTTCCTTTTTCCTGAAATGTTTATTCTTTTTAGGATAAGAGAAATTTTTATTTTTATTAAAAAACTTACCAAGCTTCTTCACAAGAAGCCTAAAGTTCTCATCTTCGGACGTCTCATCGTCTTTGTCATTTCTTGAATCAACTTTCAAGGCAATGCTCTTGAATTTCTTTTCTAGACCTTCGTGCTTCTCGAGCCTTCCAAGTTCCAATTCGTGTTCTTGAAGTTTGCCAAATAGAGACGCGGATGTCATCGTTGAGAGACTTTTCTTTTCCGAAATAGCGGTCACTTTCGGTTGCCATTCTCTTGTCAAAGATCTTAGGACTTTCAGGTTGAGATCATCATTAGTGAAAGTTTTACCGAGAGCAATCAAGTGATTTGTTAGATGGACAAATCTCTTTTGTAAGGCAACTATAGATTCACCGGGCTGCATGCGGAACATCTCATATTCTTGACTTAGAGTGTTTAGTCTCGATCTCTTCACTTCGGTGGTTCCTTCATGTGTTTCAACCAAGGTGTCCCAAATCTCCTTTGCCGATTTACATTGAGATATACGGAAGAACTCGTCCATACTAAGAGCGCTTTGGAGTATGTTGATTGCCTTTTTCTCATTCAGAATCTTTTTTCTATCATCTTCGTCATAAGTGTTTTTCAACTTTGCGGTACCAACTCCATTCACCACATTCACCGGTTTGTGTGGACCTTCTTCAACTGCTTCCCATATACCTTCCCCTTGGGCTTCAAGATGTGCCTTCATTCTGATTTTCCAGAAATCGAAATATTCTCCGGAGAAGAGTGGGGGCTTGTTGCTACTTCCACCGTCTTTGAAAACCGGATTTATGCTTGCGGAAGCCATGCTGGATCTCTAGGAACAAGTTACCTATAACTTGCTCTGATGCCAATTGTAAGTTGTAAATGCGCCTAAGAGGGGGGGTGAATTAGGTGGTTAAAAATTCTTCGATCTTGTTTCCGGTTTATGGTTATTTTTCGTTTAAGTGCGGAAAAATAAATTGCGGAAAGTAAAAAGACACCGGAAATTATAGTGGTTCCCTTCACAATCCGAAGGTACATCCACTCCCCTTTCCACACGAAAGAGATTTCACTATAGTTAGAATTATGGTACAGCCTATTCACACAAACGGTGATGCCTACTATCTAACCTATAGGTAAACAAGTGTATGAAGAACAATCCTCTTCAACACCAACCCCTTGTGTCCAACAATCCTGGATCACAAGTCAAACAGAAATAATTCTATGAATGATTTGAGTAAAGTATAGTACTATCAATCTTCTCTTGATTGATCTTCTCCTTATGTAACAATCACTTTAATAATGTACAAGCAAGTGTTCAAGTGTATGATGAAACTTAGATGAATAATATATGAAAGTTTGATGCACAAGTTTTACACTTTTGAAAGTTTTATGAACACTTTGTGAAAATGAATATTTTATGTAAATGATTGTTTTTGAAGTTTTATGCAAAGGAGGTGTCTTTGAAATTCTGACATTATGATGTTTATATATTGCTAAAACATCTCTACAAAAAGGTATCAATGATGAGGGGATGCCATGATTCATTTGAGAAAATTTTTAGACACAACAAAAGTAAAAAAAAACTGTTTCAAAACGCTGCAAATTACGGCGGTTCAAAACGCCATAATTTACTAACAACTGCACGTTTAAAAATATTCAAATATTCAAATTTCAAAAGGGGAAAAAAACTGTTTCAAAACGCTGCAAATTACGGCGGTTCAAAACGCCATAATTTACCAACACCTGCATGTTTAAAAATATTCAATTTTCAAACGCTGCAAATTACGGCGGTTCAAAACGCCATAATTTACCTACAGCTGCATGTTTTAAAAAATATTCAAATTTAAAAAGTAAAAAGGATTTAAAAACAATTCTTTAAAAGCATGAAACTCATGGCATATATTTTCTAACACCCTTAAACTTATATAGCATGCATGAGACACTTTTGAACACTTGCATAAACATTATCAAGAGATGAATGTTATACCTTTGATCAATCTAAGATAAATCTTCAAGACTTTAAATAATATGAAATCTTGTTCTCGCTTCAATGTCTTGATCCATTTCCTTTTTGAGCATGCATAACATCTTGAATGAATAATGTTGTCTTCATCAAAACCGTTTAGAGGCTTGCCTTCACATTCTCCCCCTTTTTGATGATGACAACCCAATTTTGAAAGTTTGCTCTACTTTTGTTTCTCTAACACACAAGGCTCCCCCTTGATCAACGCTCCCCCTAAATTCATGATTTTTAGAGAGTCTTTTTTAGCTGCATTTTGTTAGAGAAAAACAAACACACAAACACATATTTCTTCTCCCCCTTTGTCATTAGCAAAAAGAAGAAACTTAAAAAAGAAAAGCAGACAAGCATACACACATTATGTGATCATTAGATAAGCATTCAAGCACATGCACTAACCATAAACACATATACCAAAAATATTAAAAATTCTGGATTTTTAAAGCTAATGCAGAAGTGCTGTTTTGGAGGCGTTAACCTGTTAACCGATTCCGTTAACCTGTTAACGGGCTAAAATTTTCAAAAAATAATTAAAAAAAAAAAAAACAGCAGCTCTGTTTGAAACAATGGGAAAAGATTTTTACAAAAAGTTTTCACAGAGTTTTAGCACTTATCAATACGCAACTTTCGATCAAAAAATATTTTAAAACGGATAATTTTTGGATATGCGAAAGTAAGAAAAACTAAAAACGGCGAAACAGAAGTGCTAGCATTGCATAACATAAAAATTGAAAATCAACATATTTTAAGATACTATACCACATAACAAGCAATGTTTAAGAAAGGTTAGATGTCACCTTCATTGAGAATACCAAGTTCTCGCCGAATCTTGAAGAATTGCTCTTTAGCCAATGGTTTAGTGAATATTAGTGCTTCAACTTTGCCAATGCCAAGAATTCTTCCTTTAAGGTATTCCCCATATGTGAAATAACCCTTGGACTTTGGAACTAGATTTGAAAGTTAGTTTATTTCCTCCCATCAAAAACTTAGAACAACCACTTTATCAATAAAGCAGAGATTTTGAAGTGGTCTCCAAGTAAACCTACAAAACAATTAAGTTTTATTTGGTACCCAAATTGCTTTGGGTCCTTGGTAGTTAGTACCCTTTTTAACCCACACATAATGCCCTTTTGGAACGCTAAAGTTTCTCACATAACAAGCATTAGGTGTGTGGCCTTTGATTCCACAGTAAAAACAGGTAGGTTGAAAATCACTTCTATATCTAGAAACATAATTCTTCTTCTTAACAATCATTTTCTTTTTATGACTTTGATGCACACTTTTAGAATTGTTTCCTTTTTCTTTATCAACTTGTTCACTTGCTTTAACAAAAATGGTCTTATTTGCGCTTGGTTTCGAAAACTTAGAATATCCTAATCCACTTTTATCATTAGAATATCTTTGATGCTTAAGAATTTCCTCCAAGCCAATTTGACCTTTTTCATATCTTTCTAAAACTCTTTTAAGTTGAACAATTTGAAAAGATAAAGATTCACAATTCTTACATACAAGACTTTGTTTTTCATCCATCAATTTTTGTTTTCCACTTTCAATATATTTTTCCAAAGCAATATTTTTTTCTTCTAAGGATGAAATTTGTTTCCTTTGGGATGAAATACTTTTATACAAGGTCTTGCATTCTTTTAAGAGTTCATCTATAACATCTTGTGTGTCATTGTCATAAATTGAAAAATTGCTACTAACCTCATCGATTTCTTTATCGGAGTGATGTGAAGCCATAAGAGCCATGTTCGCACAATCATCGCTTTCCGATCCCGAGGATGAACTGATCTCATTATCGTCCCAAGCGACGTAAGCCTTTTTGTTTTTGAATTCCTTCTTTCCTTTGAGTCCTCCTTTCTTTGCAAGTTTTGGGCAATCCGGCTTTATGTGACCTTGTTGTCCACATTCATAACACGTGACGTCTTGCATTGATGTGGATGCTTCCTTTTTCCTGAAATGTTTATTCTTTTTAGGATAAGAGAAATTTTTATTTTTATTAAAAAACTTACCAAGCTTCTTCACAAGAAGCCTAAAGTTCTCATCTTCGGACGTCTCATCGTCTTTGTCATTTCTTGAATCAACTTTCAAGGCAATGCTCTTGAATTTCTTTTCTAGACCTTCGTGCTTCTCGAGCCTTCCAAGTTCCAATTCGTGTTCTTGAAGTTTGCCAAATAGAGACGCGGATGTCATCGTTGAGAGACTTTTCTTTTCCGAAATAGCGGTCACTTTCGGTTGCCATTCTCTTGTCAAAGATCTTAGGACTTTCAGGTTGAGATCATCATTAGTGAAAGTTTTACCGAGAGCAATCAAGTGATTTGTTAGATGGACAAATCTCTTTTGTAAGGCAACTATAGATTCACCGGGCTGCATGCGGAACATCTCATATTCTTGACTTAGAGTGTTTAGTCTCGATCTCTTCACTTCGGTGGTTCCTTCATGTGTTTCAACCAAGGTGTCCCAAATCTCCTTTGCCGATTTACATTGAGATATACGGAAGAACTCGTCCATACTAAGAGCGCTTTGGAGTATGTTGATTGCCTTTTTCTCATTCAGAATCTTTTTTCTATCATCTTCGTCATAAGTGTTTTTCAACTTTGCGGTACCAACTCCATTCACCACATTCACCGGTTTGTGTGGACCTTCTTCAACTGCTTCCCATATACCTTCCCCTTGGGCTTCAAGATGTGCCTTCATTCTGATTTTCCAGAAATCGAAATATTCTCCGGAGAAGAGTGGGGGCTTGTTGCTACTTCCACCGTCTTTGAAAACCGGATTTATGCTTGCGGAAGCCATGCTGGATCTCTAGGAACAAGTTACCTATAACTTGCTCTGATGCCAATTGTAAGTTGTAAATGCGCCTAAGAGGGGGGGGGTGAATTAGGTGGTTAAAAATTCTTCGATCTTGTTTCCGGTTTATGGTTATTTTTCGTTTAAGTGCGGAAAAATAAATTGCGGAAAGTAAAAAGACACCGGAAATTATAGTGGTTCCCTTCACAATCCGAAGGTACATCCACTCCCCTTTCCACACGAAAGAGATTTCACTATAGTTAGAATTATGGTACAGCCTATTCACACAAACGGTGATGCCTACTATCTAACCTATAGGTAAACAAGTGTATGAAGAACAATCCTCTTCAACACCAACCCCTTGTGTCCAACAATCCTGGATCACAAGTCAAACAGAAATAATTCTATGAATGATTTGAGTAAAGTATAGTACTATCAATCTTCTCTTGATTGATCTTCTCCTTATGTAACAATCACTTTAATAATGTACAAGCAAGTGTTCAAGTGTATGATGAAACTTAGATGAATAATATATGAAAGTTTGATGCACAAGTTTTACACTTTTGAAAGTTTTATGAACACTTTGTGAAAATGAATATTTTATGTAAATGATTGTTTTTGAAGTTTTATGCAAAGGAGGTGTCTTTGAAATTCTGACATTATGATGTTTATATATTGCTAAAACATCTCTACAAAAAGGTATCAATGATGAGGGGATGCCATGATTCATTTGAGAAAATTTTTAGACACAACAAAAGTAAAAAAAAACTGTTTCAAAACGCTGCAAATTACGGCGGTTCAAAACGCCATAATTTACTAACAACTGCACGTTTAAAAATATTCAAATATTCAAATTTCAAAAGGGGAAAAAAACTGTTTCAAAACGCTGCAAATTACGGCGGTTCAAAACGCCATAATTTACCAACAACTGCATGTTTAAAAATATTCAATTTTCAAACGCTGCAAATTACGGCGGTTCAAAACGCCATAATTTACCTACAGCTGCATGTTTTAAAAAATATTCAAATTTAAAAAGTAAAAAGGATTTAAAAACAATTCTTTAAAAGCATGAAACTCATGGCATATATTTTCTAACACCCTTAAACTTATATAGCATGCATGAGACACTTTTGAACACTTGCATAAACATTATCAAGAGATGAATGTTATACCTTTGATCAATCTAAGATAAATCTTCAAGACTTTAAATAATATGAAATCTTGTTCTCGCTTCAATGTCTTGATCCATTTCCTTTTTGAGCATGCATAACATCTTGAATGAATAATGTTGTCTTCATCAAAACCGTTTAGAGGCTTGCCTTCACATTCTCCCCCTTTTTGATGATGACAACCCAATTTTGAAAGTTTGCTCTACTTTTGTTTCTCTAACACACAAGGCTCCCCCTTGATCAACGCTCCCCCTAAATTCATGATTTTTAGAGAGTCTTTTTTAGCTGCATTTTGTTAGAGAAAAACAAACACACAAACACATATTTCTTCTCCCCCTTTGTCATTAGCAAAAAGGAAGAAACTTAAAAAAGAAAAGCAGACAAGCATACACACATTATGTGATCATTAGATAAGCATTCAAGCACATGCACTAACCATAAACACATATACCAAAAATATTAAAAATTCTGGATTTTTAAAGCTAATGCAGAAGTGCTGTTTTGGAGGCGTTAACCTGTTAACCGATTCCGTTAACCTGTTAACGGGCTAAAATTTTCAAAAAATAATTAAAAAAAAAAAAAACAGCAGCTCTGTTTGAAACAATGGGAAAAGATTTTTACAAAAAGTTTTCACAGAGTTTTAGCACTTATCAATACGCAACTTTCGATCAAAAAATATTTAAAACGGATAATTTTTGGATATGCGAAAGTAAGAAAAACTAAAAACGGCGAAACAGAAGTGCTAGCATTGCATAACATAAAAATTGAAAATCAACATATTTTAAGATACTATACCACATAACAAGCAATGTTTAAGAAAGGTTAGATGTCACCTTCATTGAGAATACCAAGTTCTCGCCGAATCTTGAAGAATTGCTCTTTAGCCAATGGTTTAGTGAATATTAGTGCTTCAACTTTGCCAATGCCAAGAATTCTTCCTTTAAGGTATTCCCCATATGTGAAATAACCCTTGGACTTTGGAACTAGATTTGAAAGTTAGTTTATTTCCTCCCATCAAAAACTTAGAACAACCACTTTATCAATAAAGCAGAGATTTTGAAGTGGTCTCCAAGTAAACCTACAAAACAATTAAGTTTTATTTGGTACCCAAATTGCTTTGGGTCCTTGGTAGTTAGTACCCTTTTTAACCCACACATAATGCCCTTTTGGAACGCTAAAGTTTCTCACATAACAAGCATTAGGTGTGTGGCCTTTGATTCCACAGTAAAAACAGGTAGGTTGAAAATCACTTCTATATCTAGAAACATAATTCTTCTTCTTAACAATCATTTTCTTTTTATGACTTTGATGCACACTTTTAGAATTGTTTCCTTTTTCTTTATCAACTTGTTCACTTGCTTTAACAAAAATGGTCTTATTTGCGCTTGGTTTCGAAAACTTAGAATATCCTAATCCACTTTTATCATTAGAATATCTTTGATGCTTAAGAATTTCCTCCAAGCCAATTTGACCTTTTTCATATCTTTCTAAAACTCTTTTAAGTTGAACAATTTGAAAAGATAAAGATTCACAATTCTTACATACAAGACTTTGTTTTTCATCCATCAATTTTTGTTTTCCACTTTCAATATATTTTTCCAAAGCAATATTTTTTTCTTCTAAGGATGAAATTTGTTTCCTTTGGGATGAAATACTTTTATACAAGGTCTTGCATTCTTTTAAGAGTTCATCTATAACATCTTGTGTGTCATTGTCATAAATTGAAAAATTGCTACTAACCTCATCGATTTCTTTATCGGAGTGATGTGAAGCCATAAGAGCCATGTTCGCACAATCATCGCTTTCCGATCCCGAGGATGAACTGATCTCATTATCGTCCCAAGCGACGTAAGCCTTTTTGTTTTTGAATTCCTTCTTTCCTTTGAGTCCTCCTTTCTTTGCAAGTTTTGGGCAATCCGGCTTTATGTGACCTTGTTGTCCACATTCATAACACGTGACGTCTTGCATTGATGTGGATGCTTCCTTTTTCCTGAAATGTTTATTCTTTTTAGGATAAGAGAAATTTTTATTTTTATTAAAAAACTTACCAAGCTTCTTCACAAGAAGCCTAAAGTTCTCATCTTCGGACGTCTCATCGTCTTTGTCATTTCTTGAATCAACTTTCAAGGCAATGCTCTTGAATTTCTTTTCTAGACCTTCGTGCTTCTCGAGCCTTCCAAGTTCCAATTCGTGTTCTTGAAGTTTGCCAAATAGAGACGCGGATGTCATCGTTGAGAGACTTTTCTTTTCCGAAATAGCGGTCACTTTCGGTTGCCATTCTCTTGTCAAAGATCTTAGGACTTTCAGGTTGAGATCATCATTAGTGAAAGTTTTACCGAGAGCAATCAAGTGATTTGTTAGATGGACAAATCTCTTTTGTAAGGCAACTATAGATTCACCGGGCTGCATGCGGAACATCTCATATTCTTGACTTAGAGTGTTTAGTCTCGATCTCTTCACTTCGGTGGTTCCTTCATGTGTTTCAACCAAGGTGTCCCAAATCTCCTTTGCCGATTTACATTGAGATATACGGAAGAACTCGTCCATACTAAGAGCGCTTTGGAGTATGTTGATTGCCTTTTTCTCATTCAGAATCTTTTTTCTATCATCTTCGTCATAAGTGTTTTTCAACTTTGCGGTACCAACTCCATTCACCACATTCACCGGTTTGTGTGGACCTTCTTCAACTGCTTCCCATATACCTTCCCCTTGGGCTTCAAGATGTGCCTTCATTCTGATTTTCCAGAAATCGAAATATTCTCCGGAGAAGAGTGGGGGCTTGTTGCTACTTCCACCGTCTTTGAAAACCGGATTTATGCTTGCGGAAGCCATGCTGGATCTCTAGGAACAAGTTACCTATAACTTGCTCTGATGCCAATTGTAAGTTGTAAATGCGCCTAAGAGGGGGGGGGTGAATTAGGTGGTTAAAAATTCTTCGATCTTGTTTCCGGTTTATGGTTATTTTTCGTTTAAGTGCGGAAAAATAAATTGCGGAAAGTAAAAAGACACCGGAAATTATAGTGGTTCCCTTCACAATCCGAAGGTACATCCACTCCCCTTTCCACACGAAAGAGATTTCACTATAGTTAGAATTATGGTACAGCCTATTCACACAAACGGTGATGCCTACTATCTAACCTATAGGTAAACAAGTGTATGAAGAACAATCCTCTTCAACACCAACCCCTTGTGTCCAACAATCCTGGATCACAAGTCAAACAGAAATAATTCTATGAATGATTTGAGTAAAGTATAGTACTATCAATCTTCTCTTGATTGATCTTCTCCTTATGTAACAATCACTTTAATAATGTACAAGCAAGTGTTCAAGTGTATGATGAAACTTAGATGAATAATATATGAAAGTTTGATGCACAAGTTTTACACTTTTGAAAGTTTTATGAACACTTTGTGAAAATGAATATTTTATGTAAATGATTGTTTTTGAAGTTTTATGCAAAGGAGGTGTCTTTGAAATTCTGACATTATGATGTTTATATATTGCTAAAACATCTCTACAAAAAGGTATCAATGATGAGGGGATGCCATGATTCATTTGAGAAAATTTTTAGACACAACAAAAGTAAAAAAAAACTGTTTCAAAACGCTGCAAATTACGGCGGTTCAAAACGCCATAATTTACTAACAACTGCACGTTTAAAAATATTCAAATATTCAAATTTCAAAAGGGGAAAAAAACTGTTTCAAAACGCTGCAATTTACGGCGGTTCAAAACGCCATAATTTACCAACAACTGCATGTTTAAAAATATTCAATTTTCAAACGCTGCAAATTACGGCGGTTCAAAACGCCATAATTTACCTACAGCTGCATGTTTTAAAAAATATTCAAATTTAAAAAGTAAAAAGGATTTAAAAACAATTCTTTAAAAGCATGAAACTCATGGCATATATTTTCTAACACCCTTAAACTTATATAGCATGCATGAGACACTTTTGAACACTTGCATAAACATTATCAAGAGATGAATGTTATACCTTTGATCAATCTAAGATAAATCTTCAAGACTTTAAATAATATGAAATCTTGTTCTCGCTTCAATGTCTTGATCCATTTCCTTTTTGAGCATGCATAACATCTTGAATGAATAATGTTGTCTTCATCAAAACCGTTTAGAGGCTTGCCTTCACATTCTCCCCCTTTTTGATGATGACAACCCAATTTTGAAAGTTTGCTCTACTTTTGTTTCTCTAACACACAAGGCTCCCCCTTGATCAACGCTCCCCCTAAATTCATGATTTTTAGAGAGTCTTTTTTAGCTGCATTTTGTTAGAGAAAAACAAACACACAAACACATATTTCTTCTCCCCCTTTGTCATTAGCAAAAAGGAAGAAACTTAAAAAAGAAAAGCAGACAAGCATACACACATTATGTGATCATTAGATAAGCATTCAAGCACATGCACTAACCATAAACACATATACCAAAAATATTAAAAATTCTGGATTTTTAAAGCTAATGCAGAAGTGCTGTTTTGGAGGCGTTAACCTGTTAACCGATTCCGTTAACCTGTTAACGGGCTAAAATTTTCAAAAAATAATTAAAAAAAAAAAAACAGCAGCTCTGTTTGAAACAATGGGAAAAGATTTTTACAAAAAGTTTTCACAGAGTTTTAGCACTTATCAATACGCAACTTTCGATCAAAAAATATTTTAAAACGGATAATTTTTGGATATGCGAAAGTAAGAAAAACTAAAAACGGCGAAACAGAAGTGCTAGCATTGCATAACATAAAAATTGAAAATCAACATATTTTAAGATACTATACCACATAACAAGCAATGTTTAAGAAAGGTTAGATGTCACCTTCATTGAGAATACCAAGTTCTCGCCGAATCTTGAAGAATTGCTCTTTAGCCAATGGTTTAGTGAATATTAGTGCTTCAACTTTGCCAATGCCAAGAATTCTTCCTTTAAGGTATTCCCCATATGTGAAATAACCCTTGGACTTTGGAACTAGATTTGAAAGTTAGTTTATTTCCTCCCATCAAAAACTTAGAACAACCACTTTATCAATAAAGCAGAGATTTTGAAGTGGTCTCCAAGTAAACCTACAAAACAATTAAGTTTTATTTGGTACCCAAATTGCTTTGGGTCCTTGGTAGTTAGTACCCTTTTTAACCCACACATAATGCCCTTTTGGAACGCTAAAGTTTCTCACATAACAAGCATTAGGTGTGTGGCCTTTGATTCCACAGTAAAAACAGGTAGGTTGAAAATCACTTCTATATCTAGAAACATAATTCTTCTTCTTAACAATCATTTTCTTTTTATGACTTTGATGCACACTTTTAGAATTGTTTCCTTTTTCTTTATCAACTTGTTCACTTGCTTTAACAAAAATGGTCTTATTTGCGCTTGGTTTCGAAAACTTAGAATATCCTAATCCACTTTTATCATTAGAATATCTTTGATGCTTAAGAATTTCCTCCAAGCCAATTTGACCTTTTTCATATCTTTCTAAAACTCTTTTAAGTTGAACAATTTGAAAAGATAAAGATTCACAATTCTTACATACAAGACTTTGTTTTTCATCCATCAATTTTTGTTTTCCACTTTCAATATATTTTTCCAAAGCAATATTTTTTTCTTCTAAGGATGAAATTTGTTTCCTTTGGGATGAAATACTTTTATACAAGGTCTTGCATTCTTTTAAGAGTTCATCTATAACATCTTGTGTGTCATTGTCATAAATTGAAAAATTGCTACTAACCTCATCGATTTCTTTATCGGAGTGATGTGAAGCCATAAGAGCCATGTTCGCACAATCATCGCTTTCCGATCCCGAGGATGAACTGATCTCATTATCGTCCCAAGCGACGTAAGCCTTTTTGTTTTTGAATTCCTTCTTTCCTTTGAGTCCTCCTTTCTTTGCAAGTTTTGGGCAATCCGGCTTTATGTGACCTTGTTGTCCACATTCATAACACGTGACGTCTTGCATTGATGTGGATGCTTCCTTTTTCCTGAAATGTTTATTCTTTTTAGGATAAGAGAAATTTTTATTTTTATTAAAAAACTTACCAAGCTTCTTCACAAGAAGCCTAAAGTTCTCATCTTCGGACGTCTCATCGTCTTTGTCATTTCTTGAATCAACTTTCAAGGCAATGCTCTTGAATTTCTTTTCTAGACCTTCGTGCTTCTCGAGCCTTCCAAGTTCCAATTCGTGTTCTTGAAGTTTGCCAAATAGAGACGCGGATGTCATCGTTGAGAGACTTTTCTTTTCCGAAATAGCGGTCACTTTCGGTTGCCATTCTCTTGTCAAAGATCTTAGGACTTTCAGGTTGAGATCATCATTAGTGAAAGTTTTACCGAGAGCAATCAAGTGATTTGTTAGATGGACAAATCTCTTTTGTAAGGCAACTATAGATTCACCGGGCTGCATGCGGAACATCTCATATTCTTGACTTAGAGTGTTTAGTCTCGATCTCTTCACTTCGGTGGTTCCTTCATGTGTTTCAACCAAGGTGTCCCAAATCTCCTTTGCCGATTTACATTGAGATATACGGAAGAACTCGTCCATACTAAGAGCGCTTTGGAGTATGTTGATTGCCTTTTTCTCATTCAGAATCTTTTTTCTATCATCTTCGTCATAAGTGTTTTTCAACTTTGCGGTACCAACTCCATTCACCACATTCACCGGTTTGTGTGGACCTTCTTCAACTGCTTCCCATATACCTTCCCCTTGGGCTTCAAGATGTGCCTTCATTCTGATTTTCCAGAAATCGAAATATTCTCCGGAGAAGAGTGGGGGCTTGTTGCTACTTCCACCGTCTTTGAAAACCGGATTTATGCTTGCGGAAGCCATGCTGGATCTCTAGGAACAAGTTACCTATAACTTGCTCTGATGCCAATTGTAAGTTGTAAATGCGCCTAAGAGGGGGGGGTGAATTAGGTGGTTAAAAATTCTTCGATCTTGTTTCCGGTTTATGGTTATTTTTCGTTTAAGTGCGGAAAAATAAATTGCGGAAAGTAAAAAGACACCGGAAATTATAGTGGTTCCCTTCACAATCCGAAGGTACATCCACTCCCCTTTCCACACGAAAGAGATTTCACTATAGTTAGAATTATGGTACAGCCTATTCACACAAACGGTGATGCCTACTATCTAACCTATAGGTAAACAAGTGTATGAAGAACAATCCTCTTCAACACCAACCCCTTGTGTCCAACAATCCTGGATCACAAGTCAAACAGAAATAATTCTATGAATGATTTGAGTAAAGTATAGTACTATCAATCTTCTCTTGATTGATCTTCTCCTTATGTAACAATCACTTTAATAATGTACAAGCAAGTGTTCAAGTGTATGATGAAACTTAGATGAATAATATATGAAAGTTTGATGCACAAGTTTTACACTTTTGAAAGTTTTATGAACACTTTGTGAAAATGAATATTTTATGTAAATGATTGTTTTTGAAGTTTTATGCAAAGGAGGTGTCTTTGAAATTCTGACATTATGATGTTTATATATTGCTAAAACATCTCTACAAAAAGGTATCAATGATGAGGGGATGCCATGATTCATTTGAGAAAATTTTTAGACACAACAAAAGTAAAAAAAAACTGTTTCAAAACGCTGCAAATTACGGCGGTTCAAAACGCCATAATTTACTAACAACTGCACGTTTAAAAATATTCAAATATTCAAATTTCAAAAGGGGAAAAAAACTGTTTCAAAACGCTGCAAATTACGGCGGTTCAAAACGCCATAATTTACCAACAACTGCATGTTTAAAAATATTCAATTTTCAAACGCTGCAAATTACGGCGGTTCAAAACGCCATAATTTACCTACAGCTGCATGTTTTAAAAAATATTCAAATTTAAAAAGTAAAAAGGATTTAAAAACAATTCTTTAAAAGCATGAAACTCATGGCATATATTTTCTAACACCCTTAAACTTATATAGCATGCATGAGACACTTTTGAACACTTGCATAAACATTATCAAGAGATGAATGTTATACCTTTGATCAATCTAAGATAAATCTTCAAGACTTTAAATAATATGAAATCTTGTTCTCGCTTCAATGTCTTGATCCATTTCCTTTTTGAGCATGCATAACATCTTGAATGAATAATGTTGTCTTCATCAAAACCGTTTAGAGGCTTGCCTTCACATTCTCCCCCTTTTTGATGATGACAACCCAATTTTGAAAGTTTGCTCTACTTTTGTTTCTCTAACACACAAGGCTCCCCCTTGATCAACGCTCCCCCTAAATTCATGATTTTTAGAGAGTCTTTTTTAGCTGCATTTTGTTAGAGAAAAACAAACACACAAACACATATTTCTTCTCCCCCTTTGTCATTAGCAAAAAGGAAGAAACTTAAAAAAGAAAAGCAGACAAGCATACACACATTATGTGATCATTAGATAAGCATTCAAGCACATGCACTAACCATAAACACATATACCAAAAATATTAAAAATTCTGGATTTTTAAAGCTAATGCAGAAGTGCTGTTTTGGAGGCGTTAACCTGTTAACCGATTCCGTTAACCTGTTAACGGGCTAAAATTTTCAAAAAATAATTAAAAAAAAAAAAACAGCAGCTCTGTTTGAAACAATGGGAAAAGATTTTTACAAAAAGTTTTCACAGAGTTTTAGCACTTATCAATACGCAACTTTCGATCAAAAAATATTTTAAAACGGATAATTTTTGGATATGCGAAAGTAAGAAAAACTAAAAACGGCGAAACAGAAGTGCTAGCATTGCATAACATAAAAATTGAAAATCAACATATTTTAAGATACTATACCACATAACAAGCAATGTTTAAGAAAGGTTAGATGTCACCTTCATTGAGAATACCAAGTTCTCGCCGAATCTTGAAGAATTGCTCTTTAGCCAATGGTTTAGTGAATATTAGTGCTTCAACTTTGCCAATGCCAAGAATTCTTCCTTTAAGGTATTCCCCATATGTGAAA
Source organism: Lathyrus oleraceus (assembly GCF_024323335.1). Taxonomy (NCBI): domain Eukaryota; kingdom Viridiplantae; phylum Streptophyta; class Magnoliopsida; order Fabales; family Fabaceae; genus Lathyrus; species Lathyrus oleraceus. The sequence goes on from NC_066585.1 coordinate 492,212,672, forward strand.
TAACCCTTGGACTTTGGAACTAGATTTGAAAGTTAGTTTATTTCCTCCCATCAAAAACTTAGAACAACCACTTTATCAATAAAGCAGAGATTTTGAAGTGGTCTCCAAGTAAACCTACAAAACAATTAAGTTTTATTTGGTACCCAAATTGCTTTGGGTCCTTGGTAGTTAGTACCCTTTTTAACCCACACATAATGCCCTTTTGGAACGCTAAAGTTTCTCACATAACAAGCATTAGGTGTGTGGCCTTTGATTCCACAGTAAAAACAGGTAGGTTGAAAATCACTTCTATATCTAGAAACATAATTCTTCTTCTTAACAATCATTTTCTTTTTATGACTTTGATGCACACTTTTAGAATTGTTTCCTTTTTCTTTATCAACTTGTTCACTTGCTTTAACAAAAATGGTCTTATTTGCGCTTGGTTTCGAAAACTTAGAATATCCTAATCCACTTTTATCATTAGAATATCTTTGATGCTTAAGAATTTCCTCCAAGCCAATTTGACCTTTTTCATATCTTTCTAAAACTCTTTTAAGTTGAACAATTTGAAAAGATAAAGATTCACAATTCTTACATACAAGACTTTGTTTTTCATCCATCAATTTTTGTTTTCCACTTTCAATATATTTTTCCAAAGCAATATTTTTTTCTTCTAAGGATGAAATTTGTTTCCTTTGGGATGAAATACTTTTATACAAGGTCTTGCATTCTTTTAAGAGTTCATCTATAACATCTTGTGTGTCATTGTCATAAATTGAAAAATTGCTACTAACCTCATCGATTTCTTTATCGGAGTGATGTGAAGCCATAAGAGCCATGTTCGCACAATCATCGCTTTCCGATCCCGAGGATGAACTGATCTCATTATCGTCCCAAGCGACGTAAGCCTTTTTGTTTTTGAATTCCTTCTTTCCTTTGAGTCCTCCTTTCTTTGCAAGTTTTGGGCAATCCGGCTTTATGTGACCTTGTTGTCCACATTCATAACACGTGACGTCTTGCATTGATGTGGATGCTTCCTTTTTCCTGAAATGTTTATTCTTTTTAGGATAAGAGAAATTTTTATTTTTATTAAAAAACTTACCAAGCTTCTTCACAAGAAGCCTAAAGTTCTCATCTTCGGACGTCTCATCGTCTTTGTCATTTCTTGAATCAACTTTCAAGGCAATGCTCTTGAATTTCTTTTCTAGACCTTCGTGCTTCTCGAGCCTTCCAAGTTCCAATTCGTGTTCTTGAAGTTTGCCAAATAGAGACGCGGATGTCATCGTTGAGAGACTTTTCTTTTCCGAAATAGCGGTCACTTTCGGTTGCCATTCTCTTGTCAAAGATCTTAGGACTTTCAGGTTGAGATCATCATTAGTGAAAGTTTTACCGAGAGCAATCAAGTGATTTGTTAGATGGACAAATCTCTTTTGTAAGGCAACTATAGATTCACCGGGCTGCATGCGGAACATCTCATATTCTTGACTTAGAGTGTTTAGTCTCGATCTCTTCACTTCGGTGGTTCCTTCATGTGTTTCAACCAAGGTGTCCCAAATCTCCTTTGCCGATTTACATTGAGATATACGGAAGAACTCGTCCATACTAAGAGCGCTTTGGAGTATGTTGATTGCCTTTTTCTCATTCAGAATCTTTTTTCTATCATCTTCGTCATAAGTGTTTTTCAACTTTGCGGTACCAACTCCATTCACCACATTCACCGGTTTGTGTGGACCTTCTTCAACTGCTTCCCATATACCTTCCCCTTGGGCTTCAAGATGTGCCTTCATTCTGATTTTCCAGAAATCGAAATATTCTCCGGAGAAGAGTGGGGGCTTGTTGCTACTTCCACCGTCTTTGAAAACCGGATTTATGCTTGCGGAAGCCATGCTGGATCTCTAGGAACAAGTTACCTATAACTTGCTCTGATGCCAATTGTAAGTTGTAAATGCGCCTAAGAGGGGGGGGTGAATTAGGTGGTTAAAAATTCTTCGATCTTGTTTCCGGTTTATGGTTATTTTTCGTTTAAGTGCGGAAAAATAAATTGCGGAAAGTAAAAAGACACCGGAAATTATAGTGGTTCCCTTCACAATCCGAAGGTACATCCACTCCCCTTTCCACACGAAAGAGATTTCACTATAGTTAGAATTATGGTACAGCCTATTCACACAAACGGTGATGCCTACTATCTAACCTATAGGTAAACAAGTGTATGAAGAACAATCCTCTTCAACACCAACCCCTTGTGTCCAACAATCCTGGATCACAAGTCAAACAGAAATAATTCTATGAATGATTTGAGTAAAGTATAGTACTATCAATCTTCTCTTGATTGATCTTCTCCTTATGTAACAATCACTTTAATAATGTACAAGCAAGTGTTCAAGTGTATGATGAAACTTAGATGAATAATATATGAAAGTTTGATGCACAAGTTTTACACTTTTGAAAGTTTTATGAACACTTTGTGAAAATGAATATTTTATGTAAATGATTGTTTTTGAAGTTTTATGCAAAGGAGGTGTCTTTGAAATTCTGACATTATGATGTTTATATATTGCTAAAACATCTCTACAAAAAGGTATCAATGATGAGGGGATGCCATGATTCATTTGAGAAAATTTTTAGACACAACAAAAGTAAAAAAAAACTGTTTCAAAACGCTGCAAATTACGGCGGTTCAAAACGCCATAATTTACTAACAACTGCACGTTTAAAAATATTCAAATATTCAAATTTCAAAAGGGGAAAAAAACTGTTTCAAAACGCTGCAAATTACGGCGGTTCAAAACGCCATAATTTACCAACAACTGCATGTTTAAAAATATTCAATTTTCAAACGCTGCAAATTACGGCGGTTCAAAACGCCATAATTTACCTACAGCTGCATGTTTTAAAAAATATTCAAATTTAAAAAGTAAAAAGGATTTAAAAACAATTCTTTAAAAGCATGAAACTCATGGCATATATTTTCTAACACCCTTAAACTTATATAGCATGCATGAGACACTTTTGAACACTTGCATAAACATTATCAAGAGATGAATGTTATACCTTTGATCAATCTAAGATAAATCTTCAAGACTTTAAATAATATGAAATCTTGTTCTCGCTTCAATGTCTTGATCCATTTCCTTTTTGAGCATGCATAACATCTTGAATGAATAATGTTGTCTTCATCAAAACCGTTTAGAGGCTTGCCTTCACATTCTCCCCCTTTTTGATGATGACAACCCAATTTTGAAAGTTTGCTCTACTTTTGTTTCTCTAACACACAAGGCTCCCCCTTGATCAACGCTCCCCCTAAATTCATGATTTTTAGAGAGTCTTTTTTAGCTGCATTTTGTTAGAGAAAAACAAACACACAAACACATATTTCTTCTCCCCCTTTGTCATTAGCAAAAAGGAAGAAACTTAAAAAAGAAAAGCAGACAAGCATACACACATTATGTGATCATTAGATAAGCATTCAAGCACATGCACTAACCATAAACACATATACCAAAAATATTAAAAATTCTGGATTTTTAAAGCTAATGCAGAAGTGCTGTTTTGGAGGCGTTAACCTGTTAACCGATTCCGTTAACCTGTTAACGGGCTAAAATTTTCAAAAAATAATTAAAAAAAAAAAAAACAGCAGCTCTGTTTGAAACAATGGGAAAAGATTTTTACAAAAAGTTTTCACAGAGTTTTAGCACTTATCAATACGCAACTTTCGATCAAAAAATATTTTAAAACGGATAATTTTTGGATATGCGAAAGTAAGAAAAACTAAAAACGGCGAAACAGAAGTGCTAGCATTGCATAACATAAAAATTGAAAATCAACATATTTTAAGATACTATACCACATAACAAGCAATGTTTAAGAAAGGTTAGATGTCACCTTCATTGAGAATACCAAGTTCTCGCCGAATCTTGAAGAATTGCTCTTTAGCCAATGGTTTAGTGAATATTAGTGCTTCAACTTTGCCAATGCCAAGAATTCTTCCTTTAAGGTATTCCCCATATGTGAAATAACCCTTGGACTTTGGAACTAGATTTGAAAGTTAGTTTATTTCCTCCCATCAAAAACTTAGAACAACCACTTTATCAATAAAGCAGAGATTTTGAAGTGGTCTCCAAGTAAACCTACAAAACAATTAAGTTTTATTTGGTACCCAAATTGCTTTGGGTCCTTGGTAGTTAGTACCCTTTTTAACCCACACATAATGCCCTTTTGGAACGCTAAAGTTTCTCACATAACAAGCATTAGGTGTGTGGCCTTTGATTCCACAGTAAAAACAGGTAGGTTGAAAATCACTTCTATATCTAGAAACATAATTCTTCTTCTTAACAATCATTTTCTTTTTATGACTTTGATGCACACTTTTAGAATTGTTTCCTTTTTCTTTATCAACTTGTTCACTTGCTTTAACAAAAATGGTCTTATTTGCGCTTGGTTTCGAAAACTTAGAATATCCTAATCCACTTTTATCATTAGAATATCTTTGATGCTTAAGAATTTCCTCCAAGCCAATTTGACCTTTTTCATATCTTTCTAAAACTCTTTTAAGTTGAACAATTTGAAAAGATAAAGATTCACAATTCTTACATACAAGACTTTGTTTTTCATCCATCAATTTTTGTTTTCCACTTTCAATATATTTTTCCAAAGCAATATTTTTTTCTTCTAAGGATGAAATTTGTTTCCTTTGGGATGAAATACTTTTATACAAGGTCTTGCATTCTTTTAAGAGTTCATCTATAACATCTTGTGTGTCATTGTCATAAATTGAAAAATTGCTACTAACCTCATCGATTTCTTTATCGGAGTGATGTGAAGCCATAAGAGCCATGTTCGCACAATCATCGCTTTCCGATCCCGAGGATGAACTGATCTCATTATCGTCCCAAGCGACGTAAGCCTTTTTGTTTTTGAATTCCTTCTTTCCTTTGAGTCCTCCTTTCTTTGCAAGTTTTGGGCAATCCGGCTTTATGTGACCTTGTTGTCCACATTCATAACACGTGACGTCTTGCATTGATGTGGATGCTTCCTTTTTCCTGAAATGTTTATTCTTTTTAGGATAAGAGAAATTTTTATTTTTATTAAAAAACTTACCAAGCTTCTTCACAAGAAGCCTAAAGTTCTCATCTTCGGACGTCTCATCGTCTTTGTCATTTCTTGAATCAACTTTCAAGGCAATGCTCTTGAATTTCTTTTCTAGACCTTCGTGCTTCTCGAGCCTTCCAAGTTCCAATTCGTGTTCTTGAAGTTTGCCAAATAGAGACGCGGATGTCATCGTTGAGAGACTTTTCTTTTCCGAAATAGCGGTCACTTTCGGTTGCCATTCTCTTGTCAAAGATCTTAGGACTTTCAGGTTGAGATCATCATTAGTGAAAGTTTTACCGAGAGCAATCAAGTGATTTGTTAGATGGACAAATCTCTTTTGTAAGGCAACTATAGATTCACCGGGCTGCATGCGGAACATCTCATATTCTTGACTTAGAGTGTTTAGTCTCGATCTCTTCACTTCGGTGGTTCCTTCATGTGTTTCAACCAAGGTGTCCCAAATCTCCTTTGCCGATTTACATTGAGATATACGGAAGAACTCGTCCATACTAAGAGCGCTTTGGAGTATGTTGATTGCCTTTTTCTCATTCAGAATCTTTTTTCTATCATCTTCGTCATAAGTGTTTTTCAACTTTGCGGTACCAACTCCATTCACCACATTCACCGGTTTGTGTGGACCTTCTTCAACTGCTTCCCATATACCTTCCCCTTGGGCTTCAAGATGTGCCTTCATTCTGATTTTCCAGAAATCGAAATATTCTCCGGAGAAGAGTGGGGGCTTGTTGCTACTTCCACCGTCTTTGAAAACCGGATTTATGCTTGCGGAAGCCATGCTGGATCTCTAGGAACAAGTTACCTATAACTTGCTCTGATGCCAATTGTAAGTTGTAAATGCGCCTAAGAGGGGGGGGGGTGAATTAGGTGGTTAAAAATTCTTCGATCTTGTTTCCGGTTTATGGTTATTTTTCGTTTAAGTGCGGAAAAATAAATTGCGGAAAGTAAAAAGACACCGGAAATTATAGTGGTTCCCTTCACAATCCGAAGGTACATCCACTCCCCTTTCCACACGAAAGAGATTTCACTATAGTTAGAATTATGGTACAGCCTATTCACACAAACGGTGATGCCTACTATCTAACCTATAGGTAAACAAGTGTATGAAGAACAATCCTCTTCAACACCAACCCCTTGTGTCCAACAATCCTGGATCACAAGTCAAACAGAAATAATTCTATGAATGATTTGAGTAAAGTATAGTACTATCAATCTTCTCTTGATTGATCTTCTCCTTATGTAACAATCACTTTAATAATGTACAAGCAAGTGTTCAAGTGTATGATGAAACTTAGATGAATAATATATGAAAGTTTGATGCACAAGTTTTACACTTTTGAAAGTTTTATGAACACTTTGTGAAAATGAATATTTTATGTAAATGATTGTTTTTGAAGTTTTATGCAAAGGAGGTGTCTTTGAAATTCTGACATTATGATGTTTATATATTGCTAAAACATCTCTACAAAAAGGTATCAATGATGAGGGGATGCCATGATTCATTTGAGAAAATTTTTAGACACAACAAAAGTAAAAAAAAACTGTTTCAAAACGCTGCAAATTACGGCGGTTCAAAACGCCATAATTTACTAACAACTGCACGTTTAAAAATATTCAAATATTCAAATTTCAAAAGGGGAAAAAAACTGTTTCAAAACGCTGCAAATTACGGCGGTTCAAAACGCCATAATTTACCAACAACTGCATGTTTAAAAATATTCAATTTTCAAACGCTGCAAATTACGGCGGTTCAAAACGCCATAATTTACCTACAGCTGCATGTTTTAAAAAATATTCAAATTTAAAAAGTAAAAAGGATTTAAAAACAATTCTTTAAAAGCATGAAACTCATGGCATATATTTTCTAACACCCTTAAACTTATATAGCATGCATGAGACACTTTTGAACACTTGCATAAACATTATCAAGAGATGAATGTTATACCTTTGATCAATCTAAGATAAATCTTCAAGACTTTAAATAATATGAAATCTTGTTCTCGCTTCAATGTCTTGATCCATTTCCTTTTTGAGCATGCATAACATCTTGAATGAATAATGTTGTCTTCATCAAAACCGTTTAGAGGCTTGCCTTCACATTCTCCCCCTTTTTGATGATGACAACCCAATTTTGAAAGTTTGCTCTACTTTTGTTTCTCTAACACACAAGGCTCCCCCTTGATCAACGCTCCCCCTAAATTCATGATTTTTAGAGAGTCTTTTTTAGCTGCATTTTGTTAGAGAAAAACAAACACACAAACACATATTTCTTCTCCCCCTTTGTCATTAGCAAAAAGGAAGAAACTTAAAAAAGAAAAGCAGACAAGCATACACACATTATGTGATCATTAGATAAGCATTCAAGCACATGCACTAACCATAAACACATATACCAAAAATATTAAAAATTCTGGATTTTTAAAGCTAATGCAGAAGTGCTGTTTTGGAGGCGTTAACCTGTTAACCGATTCCGTTAACCTGTTAACGGGCTAAAATTTTCAAAAAATAATTAAAAAAAAAAAAAACAGCAGCTCTGTTTGAAACAATGGGAAAAGATTTTTACAAAAAGTTTTCACAGAGTTTTAGCACTTATCAATACGCAACTTTCGATCAAAAAATATTTTAAAACGGATAATTTTTGGATATGCGAAAGTAAGAAAAACTAAAAACGGCGAAACAGAAGTGCTAGCATTGCATAACATAAAAATTGAAAATCAACATATTTTAAGATACTATACCACATAACAAGCAATGTTTAAGAAAGGTTAGATGTCACCTTCATTGAGAATACCAAGTTCTCGCCGAATCTTGAAGAATTGCTCTTTAGCCAATGGTTTAGTGAATATTAGTGCTTCAACTTTGCCAATGCCAAGAATTCTTCCTTTAAGGTATTCCCCATATGTGAAATAACCCTTGGACTTTGGAACTAGATTTGAAAGTTAGTTTATTTCCTCCCATCAAAAACTTAGAACAACCACTTTATCAATAAAGCAGAGATTTTGAAGTGGTCTCCAAGTAAACCTACAAAACAATTAAGTTTTATTTGGTACCCAAATTGCTTTGGGTCCTTGGTAGTTAGTACCCTTTTTAACCCACACATAATGCCCTTTTGGAACGCTAAAGTTTCTCACATAACAAGCATTAGGTGTGTGGCCTTTGATTCCACAGTAAAAACAGGTAGGTTGAAAATCACTTCTATATCTAGAAACATAATTCTTCTTCTTAACAATCATTTTCTTTTTATGACTTTGATGCACACTTTTAGAATTGTTTCCTTTTTCTTTATCAACTTGTTCACTTGCTTTAACAAAAATGGTCTTATTTGCGCTTGGTTTCGAAAACTTAGAATATCCTAATCCACTTTTATCATTAGAATATCTTTGATGCTTAAGAATTTCCTCCAAGCCAATTTGACCTTTTTCATATCTTTCTAAAACTCTTTTAAGTTGAACAATTTGAAAAGATAAAGATTCACAATTCTTACATACAAGACTTTGTTTTTCATCCATCAATTTTTGTTTTCCACTTTCAATATATTTTTCCAAAGCAATATTTTTTTCTTCTAAGGATGAAATTTGTTTCCTTTGGGATGAAATACTTTTATACAAGGTCTTGCATTCTTTTAAGAGTTCATCTATAACATCTTGTGTGTCATTGTCATAAATTGAAAAATTGCTACTAACCTCATCGATTTCTTTATCGGAGTGATGTGAAGCCATAAGAGCCATGTTCGCACAATCATCGCTTTCCGATCCCGAGGATGAACTGATCTCATTATCGTCCCAAGCGACGTAAGCCTTTTTGTTTTTGAATTCCTTCTTTCCTTTGAGTCCTCCTTTCTTTGCAAGTTTTGGGCAATCCGGCTTTATGTGACCTTGTTGTCCACATTCATAACACGTGACGTCTTGCATTGATGTGGATGCTTCCTTTTTCCTGAAATGTTTATTCTTTTTAGGATAAGAGAAATTTTTATTTTTATTAAAAAACTTACCAAGCTTCTTCACAAGAAGCCTAAAGTTCTCATCTTCGGACGTCTCATCGTCTTTGTCATTTCTTGAATCAACTTTCAAGGCAATGCTCTTGAATTTCTTTTCTAGACCTTCGTGCTTCTCGAGCCTTCCAAGTTCCAATTCGTGTTCTTGAAGTTTGCCAAATAGAGACGCGGATGTCATCGTTGAGAGACTTTTCTTTTCCGAAATAGCGGTCACTTTCGGTTGCCATTCTCTTGTCAAAGATCTTAGGACTTTCAGGTTGAGATCATCATTAGTGAAAGTTTTACCGAGAGCAATCAAGTGATTTGTTAGATGGACAAATCTCTTTTGTAAGGCAACTATAGATTCACCGGGCTGCATGCGGAACATCTCATATTCTTGACTTAGAGTGTTTAGTCTCGATCTCTTCACTTCGGTGGTTCCTTCATGTGTTTCAACCAAGGTGTCCCAAATCTCCTTTGCCGATTTACATTGAGATATACGGAAGAACTCGTCCATACTAAGAGCGCTTTGGAGTATGTTGATTGCCTTTTTCTCATTCAGAATCTTTTTTCTATCATCTTCGTCATAAGTGTTTTTCAACTTTGCGGTACCAACTCCATTCACCACATTCACCGGTTTGTGTGGACCTTCTTCAACTGCTTCCCATATACCTTCCCCTTGGGCTTCAAGATGTGCCTTCATTCTGATTTTCCAGAAATCGAAATATTCTCCGGAGAAGAGTGGGGGCTTGTTGCTACTTCCACCGTCTTTGAAAACCGGATTTATGCTTGCGGAAGCCATGCTGGATCTCTAGGAACAAGTTACCTATAACTTGCTCTGATGCCAATTGTAAGTTGTAAATGCGCCTAAGAGGGGGGGGGGGTGAATTAGGTGGTTAAAAATTCTTCGATCTTGTTTCCGGTTTATGGTTATTTTTCGTTTAAGTGCGGAAAAATAAATTGCGGAAAGTAAAAAGACACCGGAAATTATAGTGGTTCCCTTCACAATCCGAAGGTACATCCACTCCCCTTTCCACACGAAAGAGATTTCACTATAGTTAGAATTATGGTACAGCCTATTCACACAAACGGTGATGCCTACTATCTAACCTATAGGTAAACAAGTGTATGAAGAACAATCCTCTTCAACACCAACCCCTTGTGTCCAACAATCCTGGATCACAAGTCAAACAGAAATAATTCTATGAATGATTTGAGTAAAGTATAGTACTATCAATCTTCTCTTGATTGATCTTCTCCTTATGTAACAATCACTTTAATAATGTACAAGCAAGTGTTCAAGTGTATGATGAAACTTAGATGAATAATATATGAAAGTTTGATGCACAAGTTTTACACTTTTGAAAGTTTTATGAACACTTTGTGAAAATGAATATTTTATGTAAATGATTGTTTTTGAAGTTTTATGCAAAGGAGGTGTCTTTGAAATTCTGACATTATGATGTTTATATATTGCTAAAACATCTCTACAAAAAGGTATCAATGATGAGGGGATGCCATGATTCATTTGAGAAAATTTTTAGACACAACAAAAGTAAAAAAAAACTGTTTCAAAACGCTGCAAATTACGGCGGTTCAAAACGCCATAATTTACTAACAACTGCACGTTTAAAAATATTCAAATATTCAAATTTCAAAAGGGGAAAAAAACTGTTTCAAAACGCTGCAAATTACGGCGGTTCAAAACGCCATAATTTACCAACAACTGCATGTTTAAAAATATTCAATTTTCAAACGCTGCAAATTACGGCGGTTCAAAACGCCATAATTTACCTACAGCTGCATGTTTTAAAAAATATTCAAATTTAAAAAGTAAAAAGGATTTAAAAACAATTCTTTAAAAGCATGAAACTCATGGCATATATTTTCTAACACCCTTAAACTTATATAGCATGCATGAGACACTTTTGAACACTTGCATAAACATTATCAAGAGATGAATGTTATACCTTTGATCAATCTAAGATAAATCTTCAAGACTTTAAATAATATGAAATCTTGTTCTCGCTTCAATGTCTTGATCCATTTCCTTTTTGAGCATGCATAACATCTTGAATGAATAATGTTGTCTTCATCAAAACCGTTTAGAGGCTTGCCTTCACATTCTCCCCCTTTTTGATGATGACAACCCAATTTTGAAAGTTTGCTCTACTTTTGTTTCTCTAACACACAAGGCTCCCCCTTGATCAACGCTCCCCCTAAATTCATGATTTTTAGAGAGTCTTTTTTAGCTGCATTTTGTTAGAGAAAAACAAACACACAAACACATATTTCTTCTCCCCCTTTGTCATTAGCAAAAAGGAAGAAACTTAAAAAAGAAAGCAGACAAGCATACACACATTATGTGATCATTAGATAAGCATTCAAGCACATGCACTAACCATAAACACATATACCAAAAATATTAAAAATTCTGGATTTTTAAAGCTAATGCAGAAGTGCTGTTTTGGAGGCGTTAACCTGTTAACCGATTCCGTTAACCTGTTAACGGGCTAAAATTTTCAAAAAATAATTAAAAAAAAAAAAACAGCAGCTCTGTTTGAAACAATGGGAAAAGATTTTTACAAAAAGTTTTCACAGAGTTTTAGCACTTATCAATACGCAACTTTCGATCAAAAAATATTTTAAAACGGATAATTTTTGGATATGCGAAAGTAAGAAAAACTAAAAACGGCGAAACAGAAGTGCTAGCATTGCATAACATAAAAATTGAAAATCAACATATTTTAAGATACTATACCACATAACAAGCAATGTTTAAGAAAGGTTAGATGTCACCTTCATTGAGAATACCAAGTTCTCGCCGAATCTTGAAGAATTGCTCTTTAGCCAATGGTTTAGTGAATATTAGTGCTTCAACTTTGCCAATGCCAAGAATTCTTCCTTTAAGGTATTCCCCATATGTGAAATAACCCTTGGACTTTGGAACTAGATTTGAAAGTTAGTTTATTTCCTCCCATCAAAAACTTAGAACAACCACTTTATCAATAAAGCAGAGATTTTGAAGTGGTCTCCAAGTAAACCTACAAAACAATTAAGTTTTATTTGGTACCCAAATTGCTTTGGGTCCTTGGTAGTTAGTACCCTTTTTAACCCACACATAATGCCCTTTTGGAACGCTAAAGTTTCTCACATAACAAGCATTAGGTGTGTGGCCTTTGATTCCACAGTAAAAACAGGTAGGTTGAAAATCACTTCTATATCTAGAAACATAATTCTTCTTCTTAACAATCATTTTCTTTTTATGACTTTGATGCACACTTTTAGAATTGTTTCCTTTTTCTTTATCAACTTGTTCACTTGCTTTAACAAAAATGGTCTTATTTGCGCTTGGTTTCGAAAACTTAGAATATCCTAATCCACTTTTATCATTAGAATATCTTTGATGCTTAAGAATTTCCTCCAAGCCAATTTGACCTTTTTCATATCTTTCTAAAACTCTTTTAAGTTGAACAATTTGAAAAGATAAAGATTCACAATTCTTACATACAAGACTTTGTTTTTCATCCATCAATTTTTGTTTTCCACTTTCAATATATTTTTCCAAAGCAATATTTTTTTCTTCTAAGGATGAAATTTGTTTCCTTTGGGATGAAATACTTTTATACAAGGTCTTGCATTCTTTTAAGAGTTCATCTATAACATCTTGTGTGTCATTGTCATAAATTGAAAAATTGCTACTAACCTCATCGATTTCTTTATCGGAGTGATGTGAAGCCATAAGAGCCATGTTCGCACAATCATCGCTTTCCGATCCCGAGGATGAACTGATCTCATTATCGTCCCAAGCGACGTAAGCCTTTTTGTTTTTGAATTCCTTCTTTCCTTTGAGTCCTCCTTTCTTTGCAAGTTTTGGGCAATCCGGCTTTATGTGACCTTGTTGTCCACATTCATAACACGTGACGTCTTGCATTGATGTGGATGCTTCCTTTTTCCTGAAATGTTTATTCTTTTTAGGATAAGAGAAATTTTTATTTTTATTAAAAAACTTACCAAGCTTCTTCACAAGAAGCCTAAAGTTCTCATCTTCGGACGTCTCATCGTCTTTGTCATTTCTTGAATCAACTTTCAAGGCAATGCTCTTGAATTTCTTTTCTAGACCTTCGTGCTTCTCGAGCCTTCCAAGTTCCAATTCGTGTTCTTGAAGTTTGCCAAATAGAGACGCGGATGTCATCGTTGAGAGACTTTTCTTTTCCGAAATAGCGGTCACTTTCGGTTGCCATTCTCTTGTCAAAGATCTTAGGACTTTCAGGTTGAGATCATCATTAGTGAAAGTTTTACCGAGAGCAATCAAGTGATTTGTTAGATGGACAAATCTCTTTTGTAAGGCAACTATAGATTCACCGGGCTGCATGCGGAACATCTCATATTCTTGACTTAGAGTGTTTAGTCTCGATCTCTTCACTTCGGTGGTTCCTTCATGTGTTTCAACCAAGGTGTCCCAAATCTCCTTTGCCGATTTACATTGAGATATACGGAAGAACTCGTCCATACTAAGAGCGCTTTGGAGTATGTTGATTGCCTTTTTCTCATTCAGAATCTTTTTTCTATCATCTTCGTCATAAGTGTTTTTCAACTTTGCGGTACCAACTCCATTCACCACATTCACCGGTTTGTGTGGACCTTCTTCAACTGCTTCCCATATACCTTCCCCTTGGGCTTCAAGATGTGCCTTCATTCTGATTTTCCAGAAATCGAAATATTCTCCGGAGAAGAGTGGGGGCTTGTTGCTACTTCCACCGTCTTTGAAAACCGGATTTATGCTTGCGGAAGCCATGCTGGATCTCTAGGAACAAGTTACCTATAACTTGCTCTGATGCCAATTGTAAGTTGTAAATGCGCCTAAGAGGGGGGGGGGTGAATTAGGTGGTTAAAAATTCTTCGATCTTGTTTCCGGTTTATGGTTATTTTTCGTTTAAGTGCGGAAAAATAAATTGCGGAAAGTAAAAAGACACCGGAAATTATAGTGGTTCCCTTCACAATCCGAAGGTACATCCACTCCCCTTTCCACACGAAAGAGATTTCACTATAGTTAGAATTATGGTACAGCCTATTCACACAAACGGTGATGCCTACTATCTAACCTATAGGTAAACAAGTGTATGAAGAACAATCCTCTTCAACACCAACCCCTTGTGTCCAACAATCCTGGATCACAAGTCAAACAGAAATAATTCTATGAATGATTTGAGTAAAGTATAGTACTATCAATCTTCTCTTGATTGATCTTCTCCTTATGTAACAATCACTTTAATAATGTACAAGCAAGTGTTCAAGTGTATGATGAAACTTAGATGAATAATATATGAAAGTTTGATGCACAAGTTTTACACTTTTGAAAGTTTTATGAACACTTTGTGAAAATGAATATTTTATGTAAATGATTGTTTTTGAAGTTTTATGCAAAGGAGGTGTCTTTGAAATTCTGACATTATGATGTTTATATATTGCTAAAACATCTCTACAAAAAGGTATCAATGATGAGGGGATGCCATGATTCATTTGAGAAAATTTTTAGACACAACAAAAGTAAAAAAAAAACTGTTTCAAAACGCTGCAAATTACGGCGGTTCAAAACGCCATAATTTACTAACAACTGCACGTTTAAAAATATTCAAATATTCAAATTTCAAAAGGGGAAAAAAACTGTTTCAAAACGCTGCAAATTACGGCGGTTCAAAACGCCATAATTTACCAACAACTGCATGTTTAAAAATATTCAATTTTCAAACGCTGCAAATTACGGCGGTTCAAAACGCCATAATTTACCTACAGCTGCATGTTTTAAAAAATATTCAAATTTAAAAAGTAAAAAGGATTTAAAAACAATTCTTTAAAAGCATGAAACTCATGGCATATATTTTCTAACACCCTTAAACTTATATAGCATGCATGAGACACTTTTGAACACTTGCATAAACATTATCAAGAGATGAATGTTATACCTTTGATCAATCTAAGATAAATCTTCAAGACTTTAAATAATATGAAATCTTGTTCTCGCTTCAATGTCTTGATCCATTTCCTTTTGAGCATGCATAACATCTTGAATGAATAATGTTGTCTTCATCAAAACCGTTTAGAGGCTTGCCTTCACATTCTCCCCCTTTTGATGATGACAACCCAATTTTGAAAGTTTGCTCTACTTTTGTTTCTCTAACACACAAGGCTCCCCCTTGATCAACGCTCCCCCTAAATTCATGATTTTTAGAGAGTCTTTTTTAGCTGCATTTTGTTAGAGAAAAACAAACACACAAACACATATTTCTTCTCCCCCTTTGTCATTAGCAAAAAGGAAGAAACTTAAAAAAGAAAAGCAGACAAGCATACACACATTATGTGATCATTAGATAAGCATTCAAGCACATGCACTAACCATAAACACATATACCAAAAATATTAAAAATTCTGGATTTTTAAAGCTAATGCAGAAGTGCTGTTTTGGAGGCGTTAACCTGTTAACCGATTCCGTTAACCTGTTAACGGGCTAAAATTTTCAAAAAATAATTAAAAAAAAAAAAACAGCAGCTCTGTTTGAAACAATGGGAAAAGATTTTTACAAAAAGTTTTCACAGAGTTTTAGCACTTATCAATACGCAACTTTCGATCAAAAAATATTTTAAAACGGATAATTTTTGGATATGCGAAAGTAAGAAAAACTAAAAACGGCGAAACAGAAGTGCTAGCATTGCATAACATAAAAATTGAAAATCAACATATTTTAAGATACTATACCACATAACAAGCAATGTTTAAGAAAGGTTAGATGTCACCTTCATTGAGAATACCAAGTTCTCGCCGAATCTTGAAGAATTGCTCTTTAGCCAATGGTTTAGTGAATATTAGTGCTTCAACTTTGCCAATGCCAAGAATTCTTCCTTTAAGGTATTCCCCATATGTGAAATAACCCTTGGACTTTGGAACTAGATTTGAAAGTTAGTTTATTTCCTCCCATCAAAAACTTAGAACAACCACTTTATCAATAAAGCAGAGATTTTGAAGTGGTCTCCAAGTAAACCTACAAAACAATTAAGTTTTATTTGGTACCCAAATTGCTTTGGGTCCTTGGTAGTTAGTACCCTTTTTAACCCACACATAATGCCCTTTTGGAACGCTAAAGTTTCTCACATAACAAGCATTAGGTGTGTGGCCTTTGATTCCACAGTAAAAACAGGTAGGTTGAAAATCACTTCTATATCTAGAAACATAATTCTTCTTCTTAACAATCATTTTCTTTTTATGACTTTGATGCACACTTTTAGAATTGTTTCCTTTTTCTTTATCAACTTGTTCACTTGCTTTAACAAAAATGGTCTTATTTGCGCTTGGTTTCGAAAACTTAGAATATCCTAATCCACTTTTATCATTAGAATATCTTTGATGCTTAAGAATTTCCTCCAAGCCAATTTGACCTTTTTCATATCTTTCTAAAACTCTTTTAAGTTGAACAATTTGAAAAGATAAAGATTCACAATTCTTACATACAAGACTTTGTTTTTCATCCATCAATTTTTGTTTTCCACTTTCAATATATTTTTCCAAAGCAATATTTTTTTCTTCTAAGGATGAAATTTGTTTCCTTTGGGATGAAATACTTTTATACAAGGTCTTGCATTCTTTTAAGAGTTCATCTATAACATCTTGTGTGTCATTGTCATAAATTGAAAAATTGCTACTAACCTCATCGATTTCTTTATCGGAGTGATGTGAAGCCATAAGAGCCATGTTCGCACAATCATCGCTTTCCGATCCCGAGGATGAACTGATCTCATTATCGTCCCAAGCGACGTAAGCCTTTTTGTTTTTGAATTCCTTCTTTCCTTTGAGTCCTCCTTTCTTTGCAAGTTTTGGGCAATCCGGCTTTATGTGACCTTGTTGTCCACATTCATAACACGTGACGTCTTGCATTGATGTGGATGCTTCCTTTTTCCTGAAATGTTTATTCTTTTTAGGATAAGAGAAATTTTTATTTTTATTAAAAAACTTACCAAGCTTCTTCACAAGAAGCCTAAAGTTCTCATCTTCGGACGTCTCATCGTCTTTGTCATTTCTTGAATCAACTTTCAAGGCAATGCTCTTGAATTTCTTTTCTAGACCTTCGTGCTTCTCGAGCCTTCCAAGTTCCAATTCGTGTTCTTGAAGTTTGCCAAATAGAGACGCGGATGTCATCGTTGAGAGACTTTTCTTTTCCGAAATAGCGGTCACTTTCGGTTGCCATTCTCTTGTCAAAGATCTTAGGACTTTCAGGTTGAGATCATCATTAGTGAAAGTTTTACCGAGAGCAATCAAGTGATTTGTTAGATGGACAAATCTCTTTTGTAAGGCAACTATAGATTCACCGGGCTGCATGCGGAACATCTCATATTCTTGACTTAGAGTGTTTAGTCTCGATCTCTTCACTTCGGTGGTTCCTTCATGTGTTTCAACCAAGGTGTCCCAAATCTCCTTTGCCGATTTACATTGAGATATACGGAAGAACTCGTCCATACTAAGAGCGCTTTGGAGTATGTTGATTGCCTTTTTCTCATTCAGAATCTTTTTTCTATCATCTTCGTCATAAGTGTTTTTCAACTTTGCGGTACCAACTCCATTCACCACATTCACCGGTTTGTGTGGACCTTCTTCAACTGCTTCCCATATACCTTCCCCTTGGGCTTCAAGATGTGCCTTCATTCTGATTTTCCAGAAATCGAAATATTCTCCGGAGAAGAGTGGGGGCTTGTTGCTACTTCCACCGTCTTTGAAAACCGGATTTATGCTTGCGGAAGCCATGCTGGATCTCTAGGAACAAGTTACCTATAACTTGCTCTGATGCCAATTGTAAGTTGTAAATGCGCCTAAGAGGGGGGGGGTGAATTAGGTGGTTAAAAATTCTTCGATCTTGTTTCCGGTTTATGGTTATTTTTCGTTTAAGTGCGGAAAAATAAATTGCGGAAAGTAAAAAGACACCGGAAATTATAGTGGTTCCCTTCACAATCCGAAGGTACATCCACTCCCCTTTCCACACGAAAGAGATTTCACTATAGTTAGAATTATGGTACAGCCTATTCACACAAACGGTGATGCCTACTATCTAACCTATAGGTAAACAAGTGTATGAAGAACAATCCTCTTCAACACCAACCCCTTGTGTCCAACAATCCTGGATCACAAGTCAAACAGAAATAATTCTATGAATGATTTGAGTAAAGTATAGTACTATCAATCTTCTCTTGATTGATCTTCTCTTGATTGATCTTCTCCTTATGTAACAATCACTTTAATAATGTACAAGCAAGTGTTCAAGTGTATGATGAAACTTAGATGAATAATATATGAAAGTTTGATGCACAAGTTTTACACTTTTGAAAGTTTTATGAACACTTTGTGAAAATGAATATTTTATGTAAATGATTGTTTTTGAAGTTTTATGCAAAGGAGGTGTCTTTGAAATTCTGACATTATGATGTTTATATATTGCTAAAACATCTCTACAAAAAGGTATCAATGATGAGGGGATGCCATGATTCATTTGAGAAAATTTTTAGACACAACAAAAGTAAAAAAAAACTGTTTCAAAACGCTGCAAATTACGGCGGTTCAAAACGCCATAATTTACTAACAACTGCACGTTTAAAAATATTCAAATATTCAAATTTCAAAAGGGAAAAAAAACTGTTTCAAAACGCTGCAAATTACGGCGGTTCAAAACGCCATAATTTACCAACAACTATGTTTAAAAATATTCAATTTTCAAACGCTGCAAATTACGGCGGTTCAAAACGCCATAATTTACCTACAGCTGCATGTTTTAAAAAATATTCAAATTTAAAAAGTAAAAAGGATTTAAAAACAATTCTTTAAAAGCATGAAACTCATGGCATATATTTTCTAACACCCTTAAACTTATATAGCATGCATGAGACACTTTTGAACACTTGCATAAACATTATCAAGAGATGAATGTTATACCTTTGATCAA
Organism: Lathyrus oleraceus; assembly: GCF_024323335.1. Taxonomy (NCBI): domain Eukaryota; kingdom Viridiplantae; phylum Streptophyta; class Magnoliopsida; order Fabales; family Fabaceae; genus Lathyrus; species Lathyrus oleraceus. The sequence goes on from NC_066585.1 coordinate 492,231,712, forward strand.
TCTAAGATAAATCTTCAAGACTTTAAATAATATGAAATCTTGTTCTCGCTTCAATGTCTTGATCCATTTCCTTTTTGAGCATGCATAACATCTTGAATGAATAATGTTGTCTTCATCAAAACCGTTTAGAGGCTTGCCTTCACAGCTTGAACCTCTTATCTTGTCTCCTCCAGTGGAAGGAATACCTTTGATTATGTATTTGACTGTGTTAGAAGAGTCCATGGGTTGTGTGCTTGGACAACATGATGAAAAATTTAGAAAGGAGCATATCATCTACTATTTGAGTAAGAAGTTTACAGACTGTGAGTCTCGGTATTCCATGCTTGAAAAGACTTATTGTGCTTTAACCTGGGCTGCCAAACGTTTACGCTGGTATATGATCAATCATACCACTTGCTTGATATCCAAAATGGATCAATAAAGTATATTTTTGAAAAGCCTGATTTGAATGGAAGGATAGCTCGTTGGCAGATGCTATTGTCTGAATATGATATTGAGTACCATACTCAGAAAGCAATTAAAAGAAACATTCTCGCAGATCATTTAGCTCACTAACCGATTGATGATTATCAATCCATCAGGTTTGACTTCCTTGATGAAGATCTTATGTATTTGAAAGCTAAAGATTGCAATGAACTGTTTCCCGAAGAAGGACTCAAGCCTAGTTTCCTAGTGGGATTTAGTGTTTTATGGAGCTGTTAATGCTTACGGTAACGGAATTGGGGCAATTATTATTACTCCTAAGGGTTCTCATATCCCTTTCACTGCAAGATTGATATTTGATTGTACGAAAAATATGGCAAAATATGAAGCTTGTATCATGGGTCTTGAAGAGGCCATTAATTTGAGAATTAAAATCCTTGATGTGTACGGGGATTCATCCTTGGTGGTTAATCAGATTAAAGGAAAATGAGAGACTCGTCATCCTGGCTTAATTCCTTAAAAATATTATGCAAGGAGGTTGTCAACTTTCTTCAATAAAATAGAGTTTCATCGCATACCTCGCAAAGAGAAACAGATGGAGGACGCTCTGGCTACTTTGTATTCTATGTACAAAGTAAATCGTTGGAATGACACACCCAATATCATGATTATGCGCCTTGATAAACCTTCTCATGTGTTTGCAGCAGAAGAAGTCACAAATGATAAGACTTGGTATCATGACATTAAATGTTTCCTCCAAAATCAAGAGTACCCACTTGGAGCATCCAACAAAGATAAGAAGACTTTGAGAAGACTGGCTAACAATTTCTTTCTAAATGAAGATGTGTTATACAAGAGAAACTTTGACATGGTCTTGCTCAAATGCGTGGATTGACACGAAGCAAACATGTTAATGCAAGAAATTCATGAGGGATCCTTTGGTACTCATGCCAATGGACATGCAATGGCTAAAATGATGTTAATGATAGGTTACTATTGGCTGACAATGGAATCTGATTGTTGTAAATATGTGACGAAGTGCCATAAGTATCAAATTTATGTTGATAAGATTCATGTTCCTCTGACCTTTCTCAATGTTATCTCATCTCCATGGCCTTTCTCTATGTGGGGAATTAATATGATTGGTATGATTAAACCCAAAGCTTCAAACGGACATTATTTCATCCTAGTGGCCATTGATTACTTCACCAAATGGGTTGAAGCAACATATTTTGATAATATGACCAAGTAAGTTGTGGTCAGATTTATCAAGAACCATATTATTTACTGATATGGTGTTCCAAGTAAGATCATTACTGATAATGGGTCGAACTTGAATAACAAGTTGATGAAAGAGCTTTGTGATGACTTCAAGATTGAACATCATAACTCTTATCCTTACAGACCTAAGATGAATGGGGTTGTTGAAGCCGCAAATAAGAATATTAAGAAGATTATCTAGAAGATGGTCGTGACGTATAAAGACTGGCATGAGATGCTCCCGTTTATTTTGCATGGATATCGTACATCCGTCAGTACTTCAATAGGGCCAACCCCTTTCTCTCTTGTGTATGACATGGAAGTAGTGCTCCCTGTAGAGGTGGAGATCCCATCAATGCCAGTCTTGATGAAATCCAATTTGTCTGACATTGAATGGTGTCAAAGCAGATACAATTAGTTTAATTTAGTTGAAGAGAAAATAATGACGGCTTTGTGTCATGGACAATTATATCAAAAGAGAATGGAGAAAGCATTTGACAAGAAGGTTCGACCTCACATATTCAGAGAAAGTGACATTATGCTCAAGAAGATCTTATCTTTAACCATTAATTCTAGGGGCAAGTGGACTCCTAATTATGAAGGCTCATATGTTGTTAAGAGAGCTTTCTCCAGTGGTGCATTGATTCTTACAACTATGGATGGTGAAGAGGTCTCTCGTCTTGTGAATGACGATGTAGTCAAGAAATACTTCGTCTAGAAAAATAAAAGAACAACTCGCTAAGTTGAAAACCCGAAAGGGCAGCTTAAGCAAAAATGAGCGTCTCGGTGGATTGAAAACCCGAAAGGGAGGTCCAGGAAAAAATTAGAGACATATCAGAAAGTAACCATCCTAGTAGATTGAACCTGAAAGGGAAATATAGGCAAAAGTTAGGGATTATGGCAAGTAACTGCATTAGGCCAGACCTGATCGTTTGAAGCAACATTGACTGTCAAAGGTTCCTATTCAATTATCCTCGACCGAAGTCCAAAGCATAGCGGAATTCAAAGTTGCTAGGGAGAATAAGTGGTCATTGTATTTCAATTTAGCCTTTTCCATCTATTTACCATTTTTTCCAACTTTGTAATGATCCATGGAGTCACGCCATTTGCGGACTACCATTATATCAATAAAATTTGAGTCTTTTGCCCATTTGTTCGCTATTCTTATTTTGTTTCAGTTTACGAAATTTCATTTATTTTGTATGATAATTTTTGAAACAAAAAATATTTAAACAAACATATTTTTGAAAATTTACAAAAAAAAGATATGTATTTTCCTGACTTATGAATACAATAGAGGGATGTTGATACCAATATCAAGGATGGTAAGATCCCGAAGAATGGAATTCACTGACTTCCCCAGGCCAAATTTTCTTTTGTTGCATGTATAACAGTCTCCCCGGCATCAGATTGCAAGAATGGTAGAATCCCCAATGAATGTCTGCCAGCATCTCCATCTTGTTGAAATTAGCTGAGTATCCAGTTGTGTAGTGTTATCAGGCTCACACCCTTTGTGCTTGTTTTGTCAGTATAATTATACGCATATGTATACCATCATGAGGTTTATTTGCGCATTTTTCATTTCTCGATATTTCCCCCCGTTCTCTGGAACTTTTCTCCCCGCAGAGTGTGTGCGTCCTCTCTCCAATAGAGTGTCGACCTTAAGCAGAAAAAGTTTATCCTTTCTAATTCCCCACTGAGTTTGATCCTCATGGAATATTTTATTTCAGTTTTCCCCTCCATTTCATTATCTGGGTGGAATCAATCTCCAATTGAGTTCATGTCCTCATTGGATTGAGTCCTTTTTTGCAGCTTCTCTCCAGTTCATTTCTGGGTTGAACTTTGGATTAAGTCCTTGTTTCATTAGCCCTTTACATGTATTGAGTCCTTGTTTCAGTAGCCCTTTCCATGTATTTACCATTTTCCAACTTTGTAATGATCCATGGAGTCACGCCATTTGCGGACTACCATTCTATCAATAAAATTTGAGCCTTTTGCCCATTTGTTTGATGTTCTTATTTTGTTTCAGTTTACGAAATTTCATTTTATTTTTTATAATAATTTTTGAAACAAAAGATATATAAACAATCATGTTTTTGAAATTCACAAAAATAAATTCTTCCTCGACTTGTGAATATAAGAGAGGAATGTTAACAACAATCTCAAGGATGGTAAGATCTTGAAGAACGAAGCTCAATGGTCTCCCCAGACAGGATTTCCCTTTGTTGTATGTATCCAAGAACATCAGTTTCCCTAGCATGAGATTGCAGGAGTGGTAGAATCCCTAGTGAGGTCACCAGCAGGTCTTCGTCATAAAGTTTGTTAAGATGATCCTTATCATCGGCAAACCTCCCTCGAAACGAAGTTCATGATTCTAGAAGATTAAGCTTTAGGTTTCCAAGAAATATCTTTTCTCATTTTTGAATTTTTTTTCCAGCCTTATATCAGGATTTAGCTCCTTTGATGGCTTATGGCCATTCATTGCAGGGCTCTCTTTAGCTGAATCCCTAGCAAGATCTCCAATAACACCTCCATCTTATTGAGATTAGCCGATTTCCCGGTTGTACTATGTTATCGGTCTAACTCTTTTTTCCTATTTTGTCAGCATATTCATACATATGTTCATACGCATGTGCATACCATCATGATGTTTATTTGCGCACTTTTCATTTCTTGGTGCTTCCCCGCTCTCTGGTGTTCCCCCCCCCCCCCCCCATAGAGTATGTGCGCCCTCTCTCTAATAGAGTGTCAACTTTAAGCAGAAAGCGTTTATCCTTTCTAATTCCCTATGGAGTTTGATCTTCATGGAAAGTTTTGTTTCAGTTTTCCTTTCCAGTTCATCATCTGGATGAAATTAATCCTCAATTGAGTTTATTTCATCATGGGATTGAGTCTTCCTTGACCATTTCTCTCTAGTTGATTCCTGGGTTGAACTTTAGTCTTTATGCTTATTACCTTTATTAAGCTACCATTTGGTTGATAGTTGGTAATATCTCTTTTACCTTTGATTGGCTACCTTGTTAAGCTATCACTTAGCTGGTAGTTGGTAATCTTTCCTTTTGGGCTTATTACCTTTTTTAAGATATCACTTGGCTGATAGTTGGTAATATCTTTTTTACCTTTGGTTGGTTACCTTGTTAATTTATCACTTGGATGGTAGTTGGTAATCTTTCCTTTTGAGCTTATTACCTTTGTTAAGCTATCACTTGACTGATAGTTGGTAATATCTCTTTTACCTTTGGTTGGTTACCTTGTTAAGATATCACTTGACTGGTAGTTGGTAATCTTTCCTTTTGGGCTTATTACCTTTGTTAAGCTGTCACTTGGCTGATAGTTGGTAATATCTCTTTTAACTTTGGTTGGTTACCTTGTTAAGTTATCACTTGGCTGGTAGTTGGTAATCTTTCCTTTTGGACTTATTACCTTTGTTAAGCTATCACTTGGCTGATAGTTGGTCATATCTCTTTTACCTTTGGCTGGTTACCTTATTAAGCTATCACTTGGCTGGTAGTTGGTAATTTTTCCTTTTAGGCTTATTACCTTTGTTAAGCTATCACTTGGCTGATAGTTGGTAATATCTCTTTTACCTTTGGTTGGTTACCTTTGTTAAGCTATCACTTGGCTGATAGTTGGTAATATCTCTTTTACCTTTGGTTGGTTACCTTGTTAAGTTATCACTTGGTTGGCAGCTGGTAATCTTTTCTATTGAGCTTATTACCTTTGTTAAGCTATCACTTAGCTGATAGTTAGGTAATTTTCCCCTAGTAGAGTTGGGTATCCCCCTTGTTTGTTTTGTTTCCTCGACGGAGTCTTGCCTTGTTAAGTCTTCCCCGTTAGGTCGTTGGTTCATTTATTTGCTAACTACGCATTGGTTTCTTTCCAATACAATAGTTATCCCCGAGCCAAGTCGTCCCTTATGGAACTTTGTTTGTCCTCAGTTAGGTTTTCCCCTTTGGAAACTGTTATTTCCCCTGCGGAGTTTCAGTCTCCTCTTTTCTCCACCAGTCCTTTGTTTCTCGTGGCATTTTATTCCCTACAGAGATTCTCGTCTGCATTCATATCATATCATCAACACTTTTTGCAGTATCTTAGGGCCAAAAATTGGGTCATTGGTATTTAAGTCTATTCAATCTTGTCGAGACAAAGATTTCAATCTACATATCTCCGAATTCAAGAAACTTAGATATGGGCATCTGTCATACCCTAATTTTTAACAATAAGATCCCACATCCCATTTACACACTTGCATACAAACAATATCACCTCTTGGGCCATCTCCCTCTCATCTATAGGTTTGCCTTTGGCAGGGATCATCAAGCACCTCTTTGTTGGTGTTTTACCTTTGTATTTATATGTTCATTACTTATCTAACCACTAATTAAAATAGCCCAAATATGTTTTATTTTCTTTAAGTTTATTGTGTAAGGTAGAGCTTTTCCATCAAGAACATCAAGCATGGCTCCTCAGCTAGGGTTTGTGTTGATTCCTCAAGTAAAAGTATGGACAACCATTGATTCTCAAGGGGATATCTTTCAAGGCATGATCTTTAAGGTTCTAAAAGCACCTTTCAATCTCATTTTGGTCAAGATTATCTCAAAGTTTTGTTGCTAACTTCTCAAAGAAAGTTAAAGGTTCATGTGTTTATTTCCATGCCTTCTTCATCAAGCTACCTCAAACTTTGAGCAATCTAATAAAAATACATTCAAATATACCTTATTGTGAGTTCGTATGATCATCCATGTACCTTGGAATGCAAGAAAAGTCCTAGTGCATAAGCTTATTCAAAGAGGTTTGACCAAAATGTCAACATTTAAAAGTCAAAGTTCCAAGGATCACAACTCCTTCAATTCTCAATATTTTTGAATGCTTATTTTTTCATATGACTCTTCTCATTATCCTCTACAACTTCTCTTCATATTACAAGAGTCAATTATGCTTGGAGGATCATCAAAAGCTTGAATGCTTATTTTTGCATATGACTTTTTCTCAACTTTCAAGGATCATAACTTCTTCAATTTTCAACATTTGAGGTTGATTCTTTTTCTACAATATCATTTGTGATTCCCTATAAAAGTTTACTTCAAATATGAAGGTCAAATTATGCTTGGAAGGCCATGTATTTCCTTGAGACATTACAGATCATTTTCAGACATTTAGGACTTAGAATTTTCTAAGTTACATGAACAATTTTTCGTGCCAACTTCAACATGCCATAACTTTGTGACCAAGCATCTAAATGCAACCTTTCTTAGCATATTGTAATCTTTGTTATGATGCCAACACATTGCAAAAAGAATGGGATCAAAAAGCCTCCTGAGCAAGATGTCTCATGGATTTGGACATGGTGACTTGGAACTGAAGAAATCACCATGGCCCGAAATTTGGACTTCCCTAATCTCAATTCCAAGTCAAATTAGCACGTGTTTTGAACCTAAACATGTTTAACCAAGTCTCTAGAAGTTAATTGACCCTTAAAACGTATCATTTGGCTGAGTTTTGATGGATTGCAAGTCACATTTTTCTCACCCCGTGATCAAATTTGTTTTGCACTAATTAAGCTTGATTCCACATGTATTTAGATCCAAACACATTCCCTATAAATAGAGGAAGCTATTGCATTCATTTCCAAGCTTTTGAGAGCCAAGAAGCCCCTGCTTCAGTCTGAAATTTTCCAGAAAAATTCAACTATCATGTTTTGAATTCCAGCTTATTTCATTCTAATTTCTTGATTCCATTAGCATCTTTGGCTGCCTCTGAAGCTTTTACAATAATTCCCAAGCTCGGAGACCTCATGAAGTGCGCAAACCAGATCGGGCTTCATCAACTTCTGAACACCATTTGGACAAGGTAGTTCTGAGCATCATTTGAACTCAAACAAGTTACCACAATATAGTCTTTCACTCTCTGATGTTTTCCCCTAACTTATTTGGTGTTGATTGATCGTGTTCATCATTTAATTCTATTTTTTGTGGCTTGCTTGTTTCTTAAACTTATTTGAAATTCCCCGTGCTTAGTTTAAGTAAATGAGTTTGGAGCACGAGGTTGAATTCGTGATGAGGAGGCGATCACATTGGGGGTGGTCTCGTGTTTTGAATTTATCAAACGATGAAAATCCGATGAGGGACCCTCAAAGAAGACGACTAGAGTTTACCTCATGTCATCTGAGTTTGGAGACACGTTGGATAATTGGAATGTTTTGATTGGTCCAATTTGAATTAGATCCCGTGTTTTATTTTGGCTAAATTCTATCGTGCATCCCAGCTTGAGGATTGTTGGATCTGCCACGTCAATTAATGAGGTCATATCCAACGCTCTGTGTTTTTCCTTATTTTATTTATTTTTCTATTTTTCTTTTTAGTTTCATTTTCTTTTAAAATTCATAGAAAATTCATTTTACATCCAAAAAATCTCAAAATAATTTCTAAAATTCTCCTTTATTTTCTCCATCTGATTTTTTTCTCCATATTTTATTTTATTTATTTTCTATTTTTCATAGAATTTCTCTTTTCTCCTTTGTTTTAATTGGTTTAAAAATACTTTTGTGTATTTTTAAATTCGTAAAAATTTATTATATGCTTCTTAATTTATTTCCAACCTTCCATAATTTTCTTGGCCATTTATTTGGTGTTTTGAAGGACTTTATGGATTTTCCCTTTTATTTCCATTTTAAAATTCATTTTAAAAATATTTTTGGTGCATTTTATTGCATTTTATATTTTTTTGACCTTTGTTGACTTTTGTTGGCCTTGGATCATGGTTGTTTTGATCATAGGTCTCATCAAACTCAATGAATTTTGGATGTTGATGGGGTGAAAACCCTAATCCACCAAAATGGATTATTGATTTTGATGATGACTTGATCAAACCTTTGATCTAATTTGTGTATGATCTCTTTTTTTCTCTTCTTCTTCATCTCTTTCTTTTCTCCTTGATCAATTGGATGACTTGTGTTCATCTTGTTCATGATGTATGGATTGGTACTTGACGAACTTTCATAATTTCAAATCTACATCTTAATTCATCATGGATCATTTAAGGTACTCTGGATTGATGCATAAGTTTTTCCTAAGTGCTATGAAATATGGATTGAAGTAATGGATCATGCTCTTAGCCTTTGTGCTTGATTCATCCTCTTTTATTTTTTTCTGGCATGACTTTAGGAGAATGATTTACATATCATGTCTCTAGCATGTATTAACATAAACATTATTATTGACCGACCTCAGATAGTTTTGACTTATATATAAGCCCAATTATGATTGCTTAACATAGCGCTAAATTTTTCCCGAAAGTAAGCCATTTTTATAAGTGAGATTGTAAGTCCCCTACTCCTCATGGTATGGTGTGAAAATATTGCCTCCTTTTCATTTATGAGAGATAGTGGCATACTTGTTGATTTTATCCAAGTTAGAGCCGTTCTCATAAGTAATGTAGAAGTTCATATTTTCATACTTGTGGGTGAATGGTTAAGTGTTCTCTAAAAAATGACCAAACCATTTTTAATTTTTGATCACTAACATTTAATAACATATCTTTGCATTGAATTTAGTTTAATGTCATTTACCTTATGCTCTTTACTCCTTTGTCATTTACTTTATGCTTTATATTTAACATCTCATATCATATTATTTGTACTTATGTTATTTGTTCTTTGTTCACTTGGACTTTCTTTTCCTTGTAAAAGGACATTAATAAAGGAAAGACCTAAAAAAGAATTGATACTCTTGATTCATGAACTTATGGTTACTATAATTAGAATTGTTGTGGAGCTATGGACTTATGACTAAGATCTTGACCATTGCTTTGGGATTTTTTGACTTGTGACCTTGGGATCCATCTAACACCTTTGACTTTGGACTTCTTTATGAATACTTGGCTTGGTTGTTTTGATTTCATGTGATACATGATTTATTCTTTCCTCATTTGGTTTGCTTGAGGCTTAATCCAAAGGAGGGAATTCTTGTTTGACTTATGTCATAAAGCTTACTATCTCTTGGTTAGATCTTTCCTTACTAACTTTTATTTTTATGCTCTGGGATAGTCTCTTCTTCTCCTCCCTTCTTTAATTTTCAAAATCTTCTCTCTATTTCAAAAGTCTTCTTGTTTTCAAACTTGAACCACTTTCTCAATAAACCTTGACTTTTGTCAAGAGATTTTCAAAACTTTCTTCCTAATAAATTTTAATCCATCTTATGCATATTCAAACCAATTTCAAAAAGACTTTAAAAAAATCCATAACTCATTTAAATATTTTGTGTGTCTTTTGTGCACTTTTCCTTTTAAAACCGTTTCTAAAAGTTTAGACATGATTCATTTTCATAGTTGAGATATAATTCTCCTACCCATATAACATTGATGACAAATCTCTTCCATCTAAGAGAGCTATTGGCATACTTGATGATCTCTATCTAAGTTTGAGTCTTTCTCATGATGATACAAAGTTCTCATACTTGTGGGTGACTAGTTGAATATTCTCCTAAAAATGACAAAATATCTTTTCATTAAAAATGAATCAAAACAAACATTTTTGTTATTTTTACCACGAACTACGAGGTTTTGATCCTCCATTGCACTTTATTGGTACATATGCATGAGACTCCAAAAGTCTTGGCAAACACAACAAAATTAAAAATATATATTTTTCCCATCTCTCCAATCTTTCGTAAATAATATCTTTTTAAAACTAAAATGTACATATTTTCAAAGAGGTTCCTATAGAGTACTATAGATGTTTATGGTGCTAATACCTTCCCTTTGCATAACCAACCCCCAAACCCTTATCTCTTTTTATTAGTTTTGTTTTAAAACTTCTTTGGGTTTTGTTCATATTTTTCCCTTTCCTTTGAAAATAATAAAAGCGTGGTGGCGACTCTTGATTTGTGAGTTAAGTTAATCAATAGCTTAATCTCAAAAAATTTACCTCTACAGCGTATGCACCAGAGTATTTATTCTTTTACCAACATTTGTTGTGTGATATATACATGTTTGTGTATGTGTTGTGTTTATGCATCACATGCCTTAATTGCTTAATCATTCAATGCACCGATTTTAAATTTATGTCGCCCTTTCATTGCATTCATGTTCATATTTCATACATTCATGCATCAACATTATTTATGTGTATTAAAAATAATTTTTGCATTTGCATTAAAACTCTTTTTAGGATTTGCATTATAAAAGGCTCAACCATTTTTACATTCATACATAATACAAAATCCATTTTCCATAGCATTAAAAATATTTTCATTTTAAGTGTTTTATCTTCTTTTTTTGTGTGAAAATTCTCAATTTTTAAATTTTTAAAAATTTGGTCTTTTGATTCCAATCAAAGAGTTACAACTAAACCTGTGATTTAAATAATTCCCTTGAGAATTGAGGCATTTCACTTTTGATTCTAATCAAACATTTTCAACTGGTCCCATGATTCAAATCAATTTTTTTTAGATTCAAGACTGTTCAATTTGATTCGAATAGTTTTTTTAACTTGATCCGAATCAAAATCTGAAAGGTCGCGTTGAAACTCATTTGTTTTTCAGTTTTCAACTTTTCAAAACTCATTCCATCACTTTTCTCTTTTGTCTATTACAAACCCTAATTGAGTAAGTCTTTCAAAACATCATCATCCATCATCTCAATTCATCATCATCATCTATCATTTCCATTCATCATCTCTATCAAACATCAACAATGGCATATGAATATGGCTTCAAAGGAAGGCTTGACAAAAGGTCCAAGAATCCAACTTCCGCCTCTATTGATTATAAACCTTCTGTTCCAATTCCAAAGAGGTCAAGAACAAAGGTACAAGGTAGTAAATCGTCCACTGGTGGGTTTTGTGCAAAAAGGCCAAAATATCATCTGATATATGTTCCTCTTCTTTAACACTTATATGTAGTAAAGTAGTTCATTTGTTTCCTGAAGATAGTCTACAAAAGTATCAAGATAAGTTTCTCTATAAGGTCGTTGACCCTGGATATTTTATTAAGGCTACTGCTAAAGCTGAACTAAAAACGAAATTCTTAAAACCATTTGCTGACAACAATTTGTTAAAGTTCATTGGCATGAAAAGGAAATACAATCCATATTATGTTAATGCTTTTTACTTACAACATGGAACTCACTTCTGTAGGTCTTAAGAATAGGTTCAAGAATAAGGTTGGCAAGTTTGATTACTCTGATTTTAACAAATACTTTGGTTTGTCATATGAAGGTTTAAACATTTCTAATGCAAAAGAGTCTGATTATGATAAAGTTTTGTTTGTGTTGTCTATCTCCAAATATGCTTGTGAGCACATGGAGATGTCAAATTTAAGTATTAGTCATATTGAGTTTGATATGAGGTTGTTGCATTGGATTGTTGTGAAGATTATTGCTAGGAAATTGACTAATTCAAGAAGGAATGATCATAATGATCTCTTTTTTATGTGGATTCTAACTCACAAAACAAAAAAAAATTGGGTTAGATTCTTCATTGATAGGATGATCCATTGTAGGGATAATCCCAAGAGACATATCTTATTTTCATTTTTGGTTCAAATGATACTACAACTGAATGTATTGGGTGCAAAGATGAAGAGCTTACTAAATCTTCTAAGATTCTTAATTAGGGTGATATGGCCAAGATGAGATATTAAAAAGGTTTGAATGGTAATTACTACTATCTTGAGCATGTGAACAAAGCTGTTGAGGCGACTGGTCCATCTACTACTGGTGTTGGTGCTGCCTTTTCTACAACACCTAATATAAAGACACTAATTGATGACATCCTTCAGAAATTACTTGCAGATAATCAGGTCAGGGAAGATCGGATCATGGCACACATTGATGCACTTAGTCATGTTAGTGAGGATAGCAAATTGAGGATGAAGACTGAGTTAAAGACTAAGGTAAAGGAAGAGATTCAAGCTTCGTAAGGACGTTTGGTTACTCAGATTGAAGCATTGAAGAACTCAATTTATTATCTTGGTAGTAATAATTTCATCTTTCATCATGACACTGCTACAACAAGCAGTCCAGTTCCGGAAGACACTATTGTTACACCTTCTTCTGACTTCTTTTGTGATGATCTTTTGTGATGTCTCATATCATGTATATCATGAAATTTAGCATACTTAGTTTATAATTATGTCTCTTTTGGTTTGAATTACTATTTCGTGATCTTGGTTTTGATTAATGTACCATGTGAATATTATGATCTTAATTCATGTTATTTTGGTATCTCTGATATTCATTTTGTTGCTATCTTTATCTTAATACCTTTTTAAAATTGTGTATTTGTGTTGTCTCTTATAAGCAATTTGTATGATTTATGTTTATGATTCACTGTGTATGACATTAGGTATTGGCTTTTGCGCTAGCTTGGATTTTATTTATGCATCCTTTTCCTAGTTCTCTCCTTTTTTATATTTTACAATGGGCGGGGAGGGGGGAGAGTAGATGAGAAATTGTTGATATTTATGCGCATTAAGTGTTTAATGCAGGGGAATTTACAACTTTTACGACTCAAAGGAAATGGTGTATAATAGTCATCAGATTAACTATGTTCCATCAAAATGCAAATATCACTTTGGATTAATTCATCAACAATAATCTCAAAAATTTGGCAAACATCAAAAAGGGGGAGAGTGAAAGCACATATTATCATTTGGTATCGTTTACGTGCTTTAAGTATAAATTGTGTTTTGATGTTTTACAATTCGATTATTATTTCATTTCGTATTTGTAATTTGTATGTTATCTCAGTTCATCTGTGTGACCATACTATTATTTCCATTTGATTATAATAGCTTTGACTAATAAATTGTACCACTGAGAATCCTTTGTATTTTGTAATTATATTCGTTTGATCCTTGTTAGTGATTCTTTTTTTAAGCCAATAAAAATTACTATTTTATCATTTCCACATGAGTAGCTTGAATCACAAGTTTGAAATTTTGAATTTGGATGAAATGGTATTTGACTCGAATCATGTGTTATATTTGATTCAAATTACTCACCTGTTAAAAATTGGAACACCATTCTGGATCAAATGATTTGAATCAAATATTGAATAAGATTCGAATCATAACCTCATTTGATTTGAATCAAGTACAAAAAATGATTTGAATCCTTAGCTTTAAAAAGCTCCCTTTTTGGCACTATCAATATTTATTTGAATCACAAATCCTTCTTGATTCGAATCAAACCTCAAAAATTCCAATTTCCATCACTTATTTAAATGATTGTTTCTTATGGTGAAAGTAATATTTGTGGGAAATCTATGGTGATCCATAGAGACAAAAACTTTGATTTTTGGCTTCTCCTCTTAATGTGTTCATCTTTATATCATTATCCTATCTTCTTCACAAAATACCAACTTTTTGATATTGAACTCATGTCAATTGTTTATCTTTTTGCTCATCTTATTTTGCACAATTTGGTTGTTGTTCTTGTGTGAATTTGAGAATGAGTTTATCAATCTTATTAAAAATTGATCAATTTCCTAATAAGAATCAAGAACCAAGAACCACTCATCTAGAAATTTGCTAACATTGTGTATGTGTGTTCATCATTCATCAAAACAGAATTACTTGACTAACCACTCGTAATGTCAGTGGTTGTTGAGATTATCTGACAATGTTCATCATCTTCATCCTCAGTCTTTTTCATTATTTATGGACCATCTTCTAAAGATTGAGTGTAAGGGAGACTAGTGGTACATTATGGTATCTAATGTTTTTGTATGTATATGGTTTTTATTGTAACAGGTACATGTATCGTTTCTTGAGTGCAGTTTAACATTAAGTTGTTATCTATCAAGATGAGAGTTTCCATTATACTCCAAGAAAGGATTTGGCAAGATCGAGTATTAACGGTCCATAAGGAGTAGTAGGAAGTTTTCCTACTTTGATGACCTTGGAGAAATATTGCGTGTAGACAAAGTTGGGAGTTGTTCAATATACCCTTAGTTAATGATAATCGCTCAAACAAGAAATCAGTGGGATCAAGGGGATCGCCACACACAAATACTTAGAGCAGGTTATTATGGATAACGAGGTTAATGGATCAAGATCTTGAGGGATCTTGTATTTTTTTAGTTGTTTAATGTCTGCATCATCAGAGAGAATTATCGTGTGATAGTTCTTTGTAATCAAAATGTTGTAAACATTCTATTATCATAGTTAAAGACCGTGATTATGTTCCGATGGCATCATCCATTGAAGAGTGAATGTAGGCAAAGTGAGGACGAATGTCAAAACAATATATATATATATATATATATATATATATAATATATATATATATATATATATATATATATATATATATATATATATATATATATATATATATATATATATATATATATATATATTATATATATATATATATATATATATATATATATATATATATATATATATATGTGTGTGTGTGTGTGTGTGTGTGTGTGTTTCCCTTTCTTTGTCCTTTTACTTTACAAGCACTCACTCATTCATATTTGATGTTGAACATTTGCAAGATTACATTGATTGTATACCATATAGGTTAGACAGTGCTTATAGCAATTTAATGCATAAGCTTAGGTTTGTGGTGTATCAATCTTAAGGAATCATCATGAAGTCAATTATGCGTTGTTAAGAACATCTAAGTAATGTGTTCTTAAATCGCTTCGTTTAAAGCAGCTTTGGTTGTCATGTAAGTGACTTGCACTAGAAGCAATCAATCTTATGGTAACCTCATGTACCATTTCATATGACTTGATACATTGGGATGCTTCCAAGCTCTCTCTCGGATTTTGTATTTTGCTTCCGCGGTTCTTAAAATCTCTGATTTTGTTTTATGGGGCCTGACATTTTTTTTAAATTGTCTAAAGGAATTTTAAATCTATTCAACCCCCCCTTTCTACACATTATTGTTTCCATATTCTCACCCAACAACTATTTCATTAATATTTCCATTAAGAAATAGAATTTTAACATAAATCTTATTGAAATTCTAGTAACAGACTATCGATGTCACACTGGATGTTATGACATCCAATTCTGCACAGACAAGAATGATGCAGAACGTAAATGTAAAGGGCAGTAAATAACACAAACAATTGTTTACCCAGTTCGGTGACAAACACACCTGCGTCTGGGGGCTACCAAGCCAGGGAGGAAATCCACTATAAGCAGTATTAATTCATGACTTAAATCAACTGTTTAATCCTATCACTTAAGACCTACCCAATGCAATTTCAATCTTAAACTAAGACCAGAGTTCCTACTCACTCCCCCTCAATCACCACAGTGATTACAACCTTTAATTAGTTTAAAGTTAATGGCGAAGTTATATTTCAAACAACTCTTGATTGTACTTACAAGCTTTAATCAAGAAACACAACACTCACACTTAAAAGCTTAGAGTGACACAACAATTACAACTCAATGAACACCCTAGTCCAATGCAATCATCTAGGTGATAATTGATTGGCTCACAAATACAACCTAATACAAAACACAATTAAAGTACAACAGTGAAATATGATGATCTAATAAATGCTTCACACTTCAAACCCCTGAATTGCTGAAAGTATGATTGTCATCCTTTTATAATGCAGCACTTGGGTCTTGTACTTGAATTTCCTAAAATTAAGGTTAAGCAAGTTACCCTAATTTCCACATATTAGGGTGCTAACAAATAGGCTATTTGTTAGGGCTCTTGAATTTAGCTCTTCTATTAGTTTCCTGAATTTTAGCACAACTGTTAGATTCCTGAAAAACAGCCTGAGATAAATACTGAAACAGAAAAACTAACTAGCCTACACTTTAGCATATGCTGTCAGGAATGAATGTCATAACATTCAGTTTGACGTCCAGAACATAGGCCATATGCTAGACAACTTTAATTCTAGCTCAGTTGTTGGTTTCCTGAAACAGTAGCCTGTAATAAATACTGAACTATACCAGAAAAACTAACTGGCCTATAATTCAGTATATGCTGTCAGGAATGAATGTCATAACATTCAGTTTGACATCTAGACAATAGGCTATGTGCTAGGTCTGTTATTCTCCTGAAAAATAGCCTGAAATAAATACTGAACTATAACAGAAAAACCAACTAGCCTATAGTTCAGTATCTGTTGTCAGGAATGAATGTCATAACATTTAGTTTGACATCCAGACAATAGGCTATGTGCCAGGTCTGTTATTCTCCTGAAAAACGGCCTGAAATAAATACTGAACTATAACAGAAAAACCAACTAGCCTATAGTTCAGTATATGCTGTCAGGAATGAATGTCATAACATTCAGTTTGACATTCAGTAAATCCTGTATTAGCTAATTCTGCAGCATACTACTCAAGCATGTCATGACATCACTCCAGACATCAGAGTACAGTAAGTGTTTTAACACAAAATGCAGCCAATCAAAAACATCTACACTTATGTAGCTCCGAAAAATTTATCATTAGCAAAAACATCATGACGGTTCTGATAGACTTAAAAAAAATTATCTTTACGCTTAATCATTTCTGACACATGAAACTCTAGTTCTTAATTGTGTTAAGGTTGATCTTAATGAATTAATCTCGTGATTGAGATGAAGGACATTTATATCCGCATGGGAAATCAAATTATTCATCTTGAGACAATTTCATCTCTTTAGGTTTAACATCTGCTCAAGAAGAATTGATTGGTAAAGTTATTCTTTAGTCTTTGAAGTTGTATATTGGTAAGACTTTATCTATTTTATGCCATTTCTCTTAGTGAATGACGAGTTATATCATGTGCCTGAGTCATTAACTATTTCTGATGGGGTGTCTTCTCGAGTCGTGATTTTGTGGGTGGTTTTTCGATGTTTCATCTCGGGTTTTTCTCATGTGGCTTTTCTTCATGCCTCCAATAGAGAGCGTTTCTTTTTGTCCCTTCATTTCTGGTATATTATTGTTTTTTTAACTTTAGAGCTCTATGTCGTTTTTATTATTTTTAACTCCCAAAAATTGATATGTTGGTATATACTTGGATCTTGAAAGTATGTTTTTTTCAAAGTCTCTAATTCGAATCCCTCTAAATACTAACAATTTATGTTATGTCAGTTTATACAGAATTTTACTCTGATTTTAAATAAATTTTCCATTAATGGACAATTTGATTGATTCCTTTAGATTAATCGAATCCTAAACTTACAAAAATATATATTATTTTTTAAAGATTGTTGAGCACTTATGATATTTTTCTTGTGAACTCTTTTTATTTATATTACAATATATATTTATTGCAACTAAAAAACAACATTGTTGTTTACCTATTTTTGTGAAATTTTTTTTTAAATATCCAGATTTTTCAAAAAAATTCAAAAATACACCATTTTTCTAAAAAATTACAAAAATGGCCAATTTTGGCCCTAAAATACACCTAGACGCCATCCTAGTTGGCGCCTACCCTTAAAGGGTAGGGCAAGTCGCCACTAGGAGTGGTGCCTACCCTTCAATTTTTTTATTTTATTTTTTTTAATTTATTAATTTAGATTTATTAAAAATTATATTAATTTATATTAATACATATATATATATATATAAATAAAATTATTTACAAGATATATATATATATATATATATATATATATATATATATATATATATATATATATATATTAATTTATAAGTAATTAATATTATTTATAAATTTTTGGAAAAAAAATTAATTTATATACGTGTAAATAAATATTTATACACATGTAGATTAATATATATATATATATATATATATATATATATATATATATATATATATATATATATATATATATAAAGATATGATAGACAATATCTTTAAAGATAAAGATAAAGATATATAGATATAAAGATAATAAACGCAAAATATTTTTATTTAAATAATACACATGACAAATATTATAAAGATAGAATTAAAATGCATTATTAATTTGAGATTTATCACATATGATGCGGTCTTTGGTACGATCCGCACGGGGGAGGTCTAATTACTCTCCTAGACGGTTCACGTGGTGGTGGTGCTTCCCTATTACCACCCCTAGTCCTAACGCGTCCCCTTGCCGTTTACCGTTGTGGTTGGGTCGAAGTCCCTTCAGTGCTGTAGGAAAGACGGGTCCCCTCTGCGCCTTCAAAGCTTTGTCTCGGTGGGACAAACTGACTACTGTTGGGTGCGCCCTCGAAATGTGGTATTTGGTAGTTTAAGGTTGAATCGGGTTGGCCAAAGAACAATGTTTGTTGTGGTGTGTAGTAGTCTTGTTGGTAATCCTCTTGTATACCCGTGTCGGGGCTAGGTGGAGGACTGGAAGAGCTCGGGACATTGTCGTGATGGAAGTGTTGGGATTGGTGGATGTGGGGGGATTGATATTGTGGTAGGTGTTGGGACTGTTGATGGTGGTGGGAATGTTGAGGTTGGTGTTGGTAATCTTCATGGTATTGGGGTTGAGTTTGTGGTATGTATTGTTGATTTGGTTGGGGGGTGGACATGTGTTGAGGTGGTTGTTGTTGGTAATACGGTGGTGGTGGCTGTTGTTGGTAATAAGGTGGTGGTGGTTGTTGTTGGTAATATGGTGGTTGTTGTTGTTGTTGGTAATACTGTGGTGGTTGTTGTTGTTGGGAATATTGTGGTGGTTGTTGTTGTTTGAAGTATGGTTGTTGCATCCGGGGATCGTCCAAATAGAACGGGTCAGACACAATCATTTCTGGATTTGTATTTGCTTTATACCAATCCACATATTCCCTTGTCGGCTTCATTTCGTTGGGCGCCACCGGAAATTGTAGAACATAGTGGGCACGGTCTTTCCACATTTTACGAAACTCCTTAGCAAATTCCTTCCAATGTTGGGCATACCACTGGTGGCTGACTTTTTTTAGATGCCAAGGTTCCAAAGACATAGGGGGGCCTGGGATTTCTTGATGCATTCCGAATTGCAGCTTGACACGGTCACTTTGGTGCATCTCCATAGTGGTGAACCGCATTATGGCCGTTTTTGCTGTCCAAACAGCTGCATCTTCGGGGTTGGGTTGATGTTCCAATCCCAAATATGGCCTCCAAATAAACTGCAAAGAAAAAAGCAAATATGTTATTTATTGAGAATGCATGATATTAATAAATTAGTTAGAAGATGAGTGATTTAGTGGTAATACATCTTGTGCTCGGAGACGATCCAAGAGTTGGCGATAAAATATAATTTTATTTTTGGGGGTAAGACTGTAATCCAGTCCGGTTGTAATGAACCTAAACAAAAAAAGATAAATAATATTATTTACAAATAGTTATAGAATAAATATACAAAATGAAATAACATCATAAATTTACCTAGTTGCGTAGGGGAAGGAGTAGACGTTAGGATTTTCTGGGGCTAGCCTCGGCAATCTCCATCACCCCCATGTTTGGAGCAAAAAAGCACATCCAGAAAATGTACAGTGCTCATTTTGTGCATTTTTACACAAAGAGCTATATAGGAATGCCAGTACAGCAGAACCCCAACTATACGTGCTTATTCTATCAATGTCCTCGAGCAAACTCAAGTACATAAAGTTTATGCTATTTCCCGTCCCTTCGGGAAATAGCAAGTTCCCAAACAATAACATAATGTAAACCCGGGTTTTTATGACTTTTTCTTGTTCGGACGAATCCTCAGTCAAAGTTATGGAGTCGTGGTACAATTGGAGGCTGGATAGTTTAATACCCTGACCCCTAGCTTTTGCAGACCCCTCACCCTCGACCAGATCTACCCCCAACATTTGAACACATATTTGGTTGGGCTATTGAACATTTCCAGTCACAGGCTTACCATCTATTCTAAGACCCAAAAGCATGTACACGTCCTCTAGTGTGACGGTACATTCACCAGTTGGTAGGTGAAAAGTGTGTGTTTCTGGTCTCCAACGTTCACACAGAGCAAGAATAAATTTGACATCAATTGTGGCATTTACGACATGCATAACATGACCGAAACCCGCACGCTCTATGTAAGGTACGCACCATGGGTCTGGATAAGGCATAGGGTGTGAACGTTGACGAAATTTCTTGGGATCCTTTAAAAACAAACAATATAAACAATCATTAGATTGGACTTTTAAAAAACAAATTACAAACATACAAAAGAGGCAATGTTCAAGAAAAACTTACGAATGAGGCAATGTTTGCCCTAGTGCCTCTGTGTTCTTGGCCCATGGTAAGAAGAGACATGACTGCAATGTAGAACGAAGCTTGGTGGATGAGAAGTTTCGCCGGAGTTCTCTGAATAAAAGTGTTAGTGGTTGATGAAAACTTGCAAGAATGACCTTCTATTTATACTCGTTTTCAAGTAGATTGAATATGCAAAAATGTGACAAGTGTAAGGCATGCGTGGGAATGTGGAAGACTAGTGGGAATCTGATGATGCAAAGGTGTGACACGTGTGAGGCATGCGTGGGAATCTTGCAGAATAGGTGCAGGCTAGGTGGTAGTGTTGGCATGCATTGGTGCAGATTTGCTTGCACTTGTCTTGTCTTGGGGAAGACTAGTGGGAATCTGATGATGCAAAGGTGTGACACGTGTGAGGCATGCGTGGGAATCTTGCAGAATAGGTGCAGGCTAGGTGGTAGTGTTGGCATGCATTGGTGCAGATTTGCTTGCACTTGTCTTGTCTTGGGGAAGACTAGTGGGAATCTGATGATGCAAAGGTGTGACACGTGTGAGGCATGCGTGGGAATCTTGCAGAGAATATTATTTTAGTACAACAGTTTTAGAAAGTTTAAATTGGTTTTTAATTCAATTTAGTTAATCAGGTTGTTTAAAATAAATAATTAAGCTTAAATAAGATTGAATATTATTTTAAACACATAGCGGAAAAAAGAGGTAGTTTAGTATTGGAAGTGTGATATTCAGTATTGGTGCAAGCAAAGCTATAGCCGAGAGAATAGGTGCAGGCTAGGTTCAGGCTAGGTGGTAGTGTTGCATGCAAAAATGGTGAATCTTGCAGACTAGGTTCAGGCTAGGTGGTAGTGTTGCATGCAAAGGTGTGACACGTGTGAGGCATGCGTGGGAATCTTGCAGACTTGGTGGTGAATACTTTTGATGGATAGGCATGCGTGGGAATCTCTGAGACTAAGTTCAGGCTAGGTGGAGAATACATTTGATGGATAGGCAGTAGACGTGTCAAAATTATTACATGCATGCAGCTCCACCTAGCCTGCAAGATTCTCAACAAACTTTGCATGCGTTGCTCCTACCCAAATTTTTGCATGCTTTACACGTGTCCAAGTTTTGCATGCGTTGCTCTTGGGGAAGGCTTGGTTGAAGACATGCATGCAAAGATGTGTCGGAATCTTGCAGTATAAATATTCACACACATTTTCACAAAGGTATTCACAATATCTTCACAGCAATCTTCAAAAAATCTTCACATATATCTTCACAATATCTTCACAAAACCTTCACATAACATGGCATCTTCATCACAATACAAAATCAAAGCTCACGTCAATGGTGAGACTTATGAATGTGATATGTCTGGCTTCCTATTTAGAAACACCGAACGCACTCGTTTTTGTCTAAATAGAGGAGCTGACTTCTCTTATCTGAAAAGGAAGATTGAGTCCAAACTAAGACAACCCGTGTCCCAAATTTTTTATCAACAACCTTTTTTTTCAGAAAATAACTCTGTCAAGTTTTATAAGTCATTGATTCAAAATGACATGGAGACACAATACATGTTTCGTAACCATGAGTATTCTGGTTACGAATACATAGTGTTGTACATTGTGTTGGAACAATTTCAACAAGCTCAGAATATTCAGTCACAAGTTATTGATCCTGTGATTGATGACGAACAAGATGTTGAGCACCACGTTGAAGACGATGTGGTTGATGATGCAGAAGACGTGGTTGATGACTTGGTGAACCGTGACTCTGAAGACGAAGACCAAGTTCAAATACCTATAGCGCAACGCTACTCACCGCCTGCTCACTTCACAACCCTTAACTTGGGCGAGGATGAGCCCTCATCAGATATGTTCTACAACCCATATATGAGGTTTGATGAGGAGTTAAAGAAGGGTGACCAATTTCGGACCAAGGAAGAGTGTCTGTTAGCAATAAAGAACTGGCACTTGAAAAACTGTGTTGACTACGATGTTATCAAATCAAATCCGGAAAGATACGTTATTGTATGCAAAAATCCGGAGTGTGGGTATAGGTTGATGGCATCGTACAAGAAGAAACATAATGCGTGGGTGATAGGGTCCATTTCTCAAGCTCACACTTGCGTCAACACCAACATGAAACAGGATCATCGCAAACTTAGCCATGATATGATCTGCCATTCCATATTACCTCTAGTTGAGGCTAACCCGTCACTGAAGGTCAAAACTATTATCTCCCATTGTGTGGCTGTTTTCAAATATACACCGTCATACAGAAAGGCTTGGTTAGCGAAAACCAAGGCAATTGAACTGGTATACGGTAATTGGGAGGAATCATACAAACAACTTACGCGCTACCTGGCTGCACTACGATTGTATTCACCTGGGACGGTTTCTATAATGGAGACCTTGCCGGCACAATCCCCTGACGGAAATTGTCTAGAAGGTAATGGAATATTCCATAGACTTTTCTGGGCATTCCGTCCCTGCATCATCGGTTTCACATTCTGCAAACCACTTGTTCAAGTCGATGGAACTTGGCTGTATGGGAAATACAAAGGATCGTTACTGATGGCGGTCGCACAAGATGGAAATTCTAATATTTTCCCAATAGCCTTTGCATTGGTTGAAGGAGAAACGGCTGCTGCTTGGAGTTTCTTCCTTAAGAATCTCCGAACGCACGTGACTCCACAAGCTGGCATATGTGTGATTTTTGACAGGCACGCTTCTATAGACAGTGCATACAATAATCCAGCAAATGGTTGGCATGACCCCCCATCTACGCATGTCTACTGCATCAGGCATATTGCTCAAAATTTTGTGCGGGAGTTCAAAGATAATTTCTTGAAGCAACATTTGATAAACGCGGGGTATGCATTAAACCAACCTGGATTCCAATACTACCGCCGGGAAATAGTGTTGGCAAATTCTGATGCAGGGAGGTGGATCGATAATATCGACAAAGCGAAGTGGACTAGATCATATGACGATGGGGTAAGGTGGGGCCACATGACAACAAATCTTGTGGAATCAATGAATGGCATCTTTAAGGGCATACGTAACCTCCCGGTAACCGCTTTGGTGAGTGCGACCTATTTTCGGATGGCAACATTGTTCGTAACAAGAGGGAAGCGCTGGCATGAAGTGTTACAGACGAGTCAAGTATATAGTGATGCCTGCATAAAGTTTATGAGGCAGGAATCTGCCAAAGCCAGCAGCCATCGGGTTACGGAATTCGACCGCCATGGCCACACTTTTAGTGTCAAGGAAACAATTGACCACAACCAGGGGCTGCCGAGACAAGAGTATAGGGTCCTAATACCAGACCGTTGGTGCGACTGTGGTCAATTTCAGGCCTATCGAATGCCTTGTTCCCATGTCATTGCAGCATGTTCACACAGCCACTTCGATGCATTGTCGCTAGTGTCTCCCATCTACAAAGTTGCAACATTGCTAAATGTATACGACAATCCCTTTCCGGTGGTAGCATTGGTGGCATATTGGCCAGAGTATGACAGGGAAATTGTTTGGCACAACGAATCGATGCGGCGGAATAAAAGTGGTCGCCCAAATAGCAGACGCATTAGAACTGAAATGGACGTCGCAGAAAAAATGCAGAGGAAGTGTAGCATATGTAGACAACTAGGGCATAATAAGAACAAATGTCCATATCGTGGATCTAGTTCCACAACTTAGTTTTCATATTCATAAATCTGTGTACCAATGCTATTTATCATTAAAGTTTACTTTTTATTCCAAATAGAAGATGACACTTGAACAACAAACACAAACATCTAACATTACAACACCAATTACTAAAACAAAAACAAATACTGGAACAAAAACAAGTACTAAAACAAGAACAAGTACTAGAACAATAACAAATACAACAACAACATGACAAACAACCATTAAAATCTAAGAAATTACAACAGTTAACACTATGTCGTCTGATCCATGCGTCATTTGGATGCAATCAATGTCACTTTCAACTTCAACCCACCAACGTATCGTTTCTCCAGTTTCAAATGAGAACCTTGTTCTAAGCCTCTGAATCCTTCTGATGACTTCACCAGGTTGGTAATCTCCCTCTAACCAAGACATCAAGGACCTTTTTAGTTGGTCCAACGAACGGATGTTCCAAAATTTCATCTCCATTGGGGGTTTCAAAGGCGAGAAAATAACATGCCCATCCCTTTTTAAGATTACTGGTTCAGGATCCGGGCGCCTTGATGATGTTCGCTGCCATGACGACGGTCTTGGGGATGCCATGAACTCAACTTGATAGAGAAAGTGATAGGAAATAGTGGTGAAGAAAATGCAAGGAAATAACACTTTATTTATAGGAAAAGATCTCGGTTGTACACCAATCTACTTAACCCTAATTAGTGTCGCACTTGATTAATTAGTCTTATGGGGAATTAGGGTTTGAATTAGGTCATAACTACCAAACTCTAATTATAACCGATCAATAAACCCTAATTATAATTGATAAATTAACCTTAACATGATTAACCCTAATTCTCCCAAAAATTTATAAATAATATTAATTACTTAATAATAATTATATATATATATATATATATATATATATATATATATATATAATATATATATATATATATATATATATATATGTAAATAATTTTATTTATATATATTATTAATATATTTATAATAAATCTAAATTAAAAAATTAAAAAAAATTAAAAAAAAAATATATTAAAAAAAAAAAATTTAAGGGTAGGCGCCACTCCTAGTGGCGACTTGCCCTACCCTTTAAGGGTAGGCGCCAACTAAGGTGGCGCCCAAGTACAAAAATAGGGCAAAAAAATGTCCATTTTTGTCATTTTTTTGAAAAAATATGTATTTTTGAAATTTTTTTAAAAAATCTGGATATTAAAAAAAAAACTCTATTTTTGTCAACATGTATACAGTTCAAGCCATTAGAAAATGAGGAAAATAGCTTGTGCTTCCATGTGAGTGTTTAAAATAAATTAATCTTTGCTTATTCAAAACAATTACTACTTTAGATAAGTACACTTAAAGTAGCTGTCAAAAATAAAAAACATCAATACTAAAAAAATTCTTGATATGACAATAGTAATAGTATATATTACATTTACAGGTATGAGTATGACTTTACCAACTATTTTCCGGTTTTGATTTGATAGTCATTGCCAGCATCAAAACCAAACCTAACAAGCAACAAAATCAACCATATCTTAATACCTTAATTATATAAACAACAATAAACACTCATCCATATCCATCTGTTATTAATTTACTACTATATATTATAAATTATAATAACAGTACCATTAACTCTTGCTTTTATTGCTTCACAGTCAGTTACCAACTCACCTCTCTTCAATTTTGCACCAAAAACCCTTTCACCCTCTTTCATATTTTTTTTCCTCTAAAATAATAAAACTAGTACATACAAGAATCTAGGACTATATCAAACTTTTAAGGTTGTTTAGATCTTCCTAGCTCATGTGTTCTTATTTCTTGAGGTATAATATTCAAAGCTTTCTTCTTTCTCTATTTTTTCCACCTCTTTGTTATTGCATGTACCAGGATTCAATTGAAAGAGAAAAGAAAGTAGTTAATTCTTCTTCACTATGATGTGGAATCATAGAGAAGGTTGGTTATTTATTATATTCATCTATGTGTTGGTATTATCAATTTTTCCTTTGGTGTGTTTTTCTGCAAACTTTGTTCCTATAGATAATTACCTTATAGATTGTGGTTCACATGCAAATACTTCTATAGGTAATCTCAATTTCACTTCAGATCAATTCTATAAGAATTTTCTTTCCACACAAGATGATATTCTTGCAAATACTAGTTTAAATTCAATCAGTTCCACCACTGGTTATTCACCTCTTTATCAAACTGCAAGAATCTTCAATTCGCCTTCAAAGTATACTTTTCCTGTTAGCAAAAAGGGTAGGGTTTGGATCCGGCTTCATTTCTTTCCGTTTTTGTATCGAAATTACAATCTTAGTGCTGCGAATTTCGCTGTTGCGACTCAAGACAATGTGCTTGTTAGTAACTTTAGTGTGTTGGGAGAAAATGGTGTTATGAAGGAGTATTTAGTGAATGTGACCTTAGACGCGGTTGTTGTAACGTTTACCCCGGCGAAGAATTCAACTGCTTTTGTGAATGCGATTGAAGTTGTTTCTGTGCCGGATGACTTAATTGCCGATGATGCTATCGCGTTGAGTCCGAGGAGAAGTTATGCGGGGTTGTTGACACAGGCACTCGAGACGGTTTTTAGGGTTAACATGGGTGGTCCGAGTGTTTCTTTTGGCGTTGATCCGCTTCGTCGAACTTGGGTTCCTGATGTAAGCTTTCTTATACTACCTAACCTTGCTAGAAATTTTTCGAGTATAGGTGCTGTTAAATATGTAAAAGGGGGGCCAACAGAAAATATTGCTCCTGCTAGTGTCTATGGTACTTTAACAGAGATGAACTCGGATAGTGATCCGCGGAGCAATTTCAATGTGACGTGGAGGTTTGATGTGGAGCCGGAATTTCAATATCTTGTTCGACTTCACTTCTGTGATATTGTCAGTAAAGGTCTTAATGAACTCTATTTCAATGTTTACATTGATTCGTTGTTAGCTGAAAAGGATGTTGATCTCAGTGCAAAGACTAATAATGTTTTGGCTACTCCTTATTTTATGGATTTCGTTACACCACCGTCGGTCGACAATAAAATTCTTGTGAGTATTGGCCCTTCTGACGCAAATAGTGATTATCCTAATGCCATTTTGAATGGTCTTGAGATCATGAAAATGAACAACTCTAAGAGCAGTCTTAGTGCATCGACAGCCGTGTTTTTGACGAGTAATCATGGTTCGAACTCTAAGAAAGTTGGCGTGATAGTTGGTGTGAGTCTTGGGATACTTTGCGCGGTGGTTGGAGTTTTCTTTGTATTCTTCATGAGAAGAAGACGGTTGGCACAACAAGGGCATTCAAAGACATGGGTTCCTTTATCGATCAACGACGGAACTTCTCACACAATGGGAAGTAAATATTCAAACGCCACAACAGGAAGTGCTGCTTCGAACTTTGGGTATCGCTTCCCGTTTGTGGCAGTTCAGGAGGCCACAAACAGTTTCGATGAGAGTTGGGTTATTGGCGTAGGTGGTTTTGGTAAGGTATACAAAGGTGAACTAAACGACGGAACTAAAGTTGCTTGTAAGAGGGGGAACCCTCGGTCACATCAGGGACTTGCAGAATTCCGAACCGAAATAGAAATGTTGTCCCAGTTCCGTCATCGCCATCTGGTATCATTGATCGGATATTGTGATGAAAGGAATGAAATGATCTTGATATATGAGTACATGGAGAACGGAACTGTCAAGAGTCATCTCTATGGCTCGGGTCTGCCCAGCTTAAGCTGGAAAGAGAGGCTCGAGATATGCATCGGAGCAGCTAGGGGACTCCATTACCTTCATACCGGCTATGCTAAAGCGGTTATTCACCGCGATGTAAAATCTGCAAACATCCTTCTTGATGAGAACTTCATGGCGAAAGTTGCCGATTTTGGGCTATCAAAGATCGGACCGGAAATCGATCAGACGCACGTGAGCACAGCCGTCAAAGGGAGTTTTGGCTACCTTGACCCGGAGTATTTCAGAAGGCAACAGTTAACAGAGAAATCTGACGTGTACTCATTCGGGGTAGTTTTGTTTGAGGTTTTGTGTGCAAGACCTGTTATAGATCCATCTCTTCCTAGAGAAATGGTGAATTTGGCAGAATGGTCGATGAAATGGCAGAAAAGAGGGGAACTTGCACGAATCGTGGATCCAAATCTTGAGGGGAAAATCAGACCGGATTCCCTAAGAAAATTTGGAGAAACTGCTGAAAAATGTTTGGCTGATTTTGGTGTTGACAGGCCTTCAATGGGAGATGTATTGTGGAATCTGGAGTATGCTCTTCAACTGCAAGAGGCTGTTGTTCAAGGCGATCCCGAAGAAAACAGCACTAACATGATCGGTGAACTCTCTCCGCAAATCAATAATTTCGATCACGAAAAAAGTGTTTCGGTTGCGCAATTTGAAGCTTCGAGTCTTGATGATCTTTCCGGTGTTTCAATGAGTAAAGTATTCTCACAGTTGGTGAAGTCTGAGGGAAGGTGACATTGAATAATACATTTATATTCTGCATATTACACTACTTTTTATGGTTTTGGTGGCTTTTGTGTTCTAAACTGTAGTACTGTTATTCCTAACAATAGAGTTGTAAATAAAGACCAATTTGCTAAGTATGCAATTCTGTGAAATGGTCTTTTTCAGCATGCTGTAACTTGTTCTTTAATTACAAAACTTCATGTGCATATTTTGCTCATGATCTGTGTCAAATTTGAGAAAGGACAATTTTGCACTAGAGAGGCCAGTGAACCCTGGTCACCTTAGTTCTTGATTTTGAATCACGATTCCTCTGTTATCAAAGGGGGCTATTGTTTCCTATTTCTGCAAAATGCTAGAAAGATTTGACATGAAACTAAATGAGGGTGACATAGGATCTATATTTGTAATCCACCGTATGAACCTCGGTGAAAAAGACATAGACTACACCCTCACTTAATACTCAATTGCATCAGTTATGTCTCTCACCATTGTGCATGACGAGGAACCACAACAACTAGCAGTAATCGTAACGACGACAACGAGGCCTTAGCAGAGATGCAAGGTACTATGGAGGAATTCTGTCACTCCAACCAAGCTTTGCAGGATAAAGTCCTGATCATTCAGGGACAACATCGTGATGAAAACCCTCATGAAGACGATGAGGTCATGGATCACCATCCTTTCTCTGATGAGATCAAGAACACTCATGTACCAGAAAATTCCAAACCACAATCATTGGTGAAATTTGATGGGAAAAGCAACTCGATGAACACACTGCCACCAATAATACTCAGATGACGATGATTGTGTTGGACAAGTGACTTCAAGCACAAGAGAGATGGTGTGAATTGTGGTATTCAAAGTTCGTGATTAATTTTAAACTTTCTCGATTAAGATCGTATTAGTAAATTTTAGGTGAATAATCACATCGAAAATAAAATGTTTAAAGTAAATTGTAGAAAATAAAGAGATAAATTTAGAAGGATTGCACCAGAGATTTATATATGTTTGACTGAATGTTGGACTAATCTTGTCCCCAAGTGGTCTTCTTGAGAGTTTCATTATAGACAATGAGCTTTTAAAGATTATGCCCACGAACCTTAATACAGTCTAATCTTGAGATTTTAACAGGCTTATCCACAACCAAGTGATAGTTTTTATTCCAGGGTAAACTATCAAATTGTTTAGAGATTTATGGTAGATCTCAATAACCAAAACAAAGCTTTTTCGGACAAAGCTTAATAAACCAAGAAGAAAGATTTTATGACAAGTTGATATCAAGAACCAAACTCAATCTCTTAAAGGTATCGCATCCTTAAGAATATAAACGACTAGCACGACCACTTACAAAAATTATCTTCCTCACAAGTAAAGCTTCATTTAGTAGCACTAAGGAAATTTGAAGTGAATAAAAATATTTTCTAAAGAGAGGGAGAGAAATAAATTTTAAAGAAATATGAAAATATTGGAAAGTGGTGTGGTTTGAAATGAGGGTGAGCCTCTCTTATATAGTGGTTGGAAAATCAGAGAAAGGAAACAATTCATGGGTTGCATTGATTATCTAATAGATTGACAAAAATCTCCAATCGATTAGACAACTCATTTGCAAATGATTGGCAAGCCCAAATAGGAAGATTTTGATATAGAGTCGTTATAAGTCATTAATGTGATGTCCATATTGATTTTGTAATCGATTCACATTCTTCTAATTGATTGTCAAAATGCTCAAATCGATTGGCTGATTAGAAAAGTTTTACCAATCGATTGACACATCTTTCCAATCGATTAGATAGTTAAAATTCTTTGAAAAAAATTTTGGACAACTTTTTAATCACATAGTTTTGGCTTAGAAAATCATTTTCAGTATGTGATTTGTTTTAGTATTCTTAAGCTACTACTTTACTTTTACAAAACTTCATCCACTCAGACAGACAGACAAAACCTGACAAGCTTTCACACCTTTCTCAAAACAACTTCAAGACTTTTTGCTAGATAATTTTTGTTTGTATCGGAACTTTGATCTTCAGTCCTTTTGATGATTAATAATATACTTTCTTAGGTTATCCTATCATCATTGAGGTTGAAAGTTATTATCATGCGTTGTCGTCATCAAAACATCAGATGCAGATCTTCATCACCTGCAAGCACATAGATCCACAAATTGACACTTTTGACTCCATGAAACACAAGCTCTTGTCCAATACTTTCAAAGAGACAACTCTCAAGTGGTTCATGAACTTGTCCCATTTTCAGTGATCAGTTATCAAGATCTTTCGAAGAAACTGGTCCATCAATTTTCGACGAGTAAACACCTAAATGTTTCAACAACCTGCCTATTAAATGTCGGTTAGGGGAATACATCGTTCGGTTCAATGAGGTGGCTATAAAGGTAATACATTATGATAATTGATAGATGTTTGTGGGACAATTCTAAAATGGTTTGAAGGTCGTAGACTTTAATTTGTCTCTCGCACATAAGTCCTTTGTTTCCATGGATGAAATTATGGTGCAGACTGAGTGTTATATCAAGAAGGAAGAGTGCAACAAAAAAAATCTAAGGATGTCAAAGAGCATGTTGTCGGTGAGTCTGTCCTGTCATACTAACATCTTTAGAACCACTACACTTCACCCGTTAGGGATATGGGAACTTTCAAATGCAGTGGGAGACTCGCAGACAACTTCACGCCACCCACGACATCCCGCCTCTGCCAACTCATGGGGACCAAACCCAACAGGTGGTGAAAATACTACAAGGTTAAGAATCGTGAAACTGACGACTGCTACTAGCTCAAGAGGGAGATTAAGCGCCTTATTCAAGAAGGTCATTTGCTAAAGTATATTATAGGAAGCTCTCGATAAGTAAGGGACATTTCCATAGCCTAGGGGTGAGACCAACTCAGGAGCCCTGAGTCTAAACAAGACAAATAGGCAAAAAGAAAAGAAGAGGACAAACTTAACCCCTATACATTGAATACCATCACAGAAGGATTCACCATGACGGAGAATCTAGTTCCTCCCATAAAAGATATGTTTGTGAGGTCATGAAGGTGGAGGACTCAACCATTAAGCCAGATTCAGACCCAAAAGATGGTCTAGATCCTAAGATCACTTTCTCTCGTAAAGACGGCGTCAGGGTCCTCCCACATGAAAATGACTTTATGGTGATAAAGGTACAACTGTCAAACTGGGAAATCAAACGAGTGATAATATATGTTGGATACTTGGTTAATGTCTTATATTGGGACTCCTTTGAGAGATTAAAATTAGATCGAGACATTCTTCAATCATTCATGGGTTCCTTGGTCGGTTTCTAGGGAAAGGAAGTCCAAGTGAAAGGATATAATACTCTCAAAATGGTGTTCGGATTGAAGGAGAACACCAAAATTATAAAAGTCGGGTATTCCACCCACCAAGATGAGAACCTTCATGACAGAAGCCGGAGAAGAGAAGTTGATCACCCTACTATGAAAAATATTGATTTAGACCCCTCGGATATGTCAAGGATTAACACTAGAGTTAGATGCCATCACATGGACATAAACTCAACAATGAAGTAAGTAATGCAAAGAAAATGCAAAGTAAGGAAGGAGAAGTAAGCAGCCATTAAGGAAGAAGCTGGGAAATTAAAAAAAAATCGGTTTCATAGCTATAATTAAATGCCTAACTTGGTTGGTGAACATAGTGTTCGGTTTCATAGCTATAATTAAATGCCTAACTTGGTTGGTGAACATAGTGTTGGTTTGAAAGGCATCTCAAAAATGGTAGATGTGCATAAATTTCACTTATTTGAATCCGGCGTCCCTTAAGAACCCTTACATATTGCCAAACATTGACAGATAGATAGACGACTTATTGGAGTACAAAAGTTTGAGCTTCATGGATGCCTACTCCGACTACAACGGATCAAAATGGACCCCCTGGATGAGTTGAAAATTGCATTCATGTCAAATAACTACAACTATCATTATAAGATCACATCTTTTAGATTAAATAAAGTAGGGGCTACTTATTAAAGACTCATGCACCACATTTTTCCTAATCAAGTATGATGCAGCACATGGTCGTAAAGACCTCTAAGGAAGATAATCATTGTGGCGATCAGGA
Source organism: Lathyrus oleraceus (assembly GCF_024323335.1). Lineage (NCBI taxonomy): Eukaryota > Viridiplantae > Streptophyta > Magnoliopsida > Fabales > Fabaceae > Lathyrus > Lathyrus oleraceus. The sequence continues at coordinate 492,264,749 of NC_066585.1, forward strand.
GGATATTTTGAAATCAGTCACTTAAGTCTATTAAAGAACCTAAATTATTTCAATATCATTAAAGATATCTCATTCCCGAACATCTATCCAAACCAATGACAGAATTAAAATTAGTCTTTTTGAAGCATCAAGTCAATTCAAAAACCTTTAAAATTGCAGTGTTAAATTAGGAAATATAATTGAATTAACACATGAAATTTCAGGGGACTTAATCGATAGGCTTTTACAAATTGAAGGACTAATATAGATTATCTTAAATCTGACAATTTAGCCAACGTTTTGCACTTAACTATAAGATAAAGGTGAAACAAAATTGTTTATTGAATTTGCTAAGCATGCAATTCGGTGAAATGGTTTTTTTCTATCTTCTCTGAAAATTGTTTATATGTAAGTGATAGTCAATTTCAACAGCTGAACTAAAAATACAGAAATATCATAACAGAAAACGAAATGAGCTGGTTGCAACATTAACATTATAGAAATTGGATTACAAAATGCCACAAGCAAAGTCATATCAAATTGATCTCTCCTAATGGCTGCAACATTTCAATCCCAGAATATACATAAATTGCAAAACCGACAGAAAATCGATTGAAAATGAAACCCTAACACTAACCCTAACCCCCAAATCCGTAAAGAGTTCTTCCCTGTCTCTTGAGAGCGTAAACAACATCCATAGCAGTAACAGTCTTTCTCCTAGCATGTTCAGTGTATGTAACTGCATCACGAATCACATTCTCCAAAAAGATCTTGAGAACACCGCGTGTTTCTTCATAGATCAGACCACTGATACGCTTCACTCCACCTCTGCGAGCAAGACGGCGAATAGCCGGCTTGGTAATACCTTGAATGTTATCGCGGAGAACCTTACGGTGTCGTTTTGCTCCTCCCTTTCCCAAACCCTTTCCACCTTTTCCACGCCCAGACATCTTGATTTCAGAGTGTAATTAACAAATTGATGAAGAATGATGAAGAAATGGATTTGCTGAGATTGATTATTGTGTGGGGTTTTTATTTATAGGTTTTTTATTTTTACGAGATTGTTTAGATCGTTTTAGATCGATCCGGGTGGGTTTCACGGAGCTGTTCTGGATCGTTGAGGGGAGGTTAATGTACGGTCTGGATATTAGATTAAACTGAGAACGGATCGATGACGTGGCGGAAGAAGTTAGTAATCCAATTTGCCATATTGCTACGCTCAGTGATTTTGGAATTTTTTGGCGCCTATAAAATTCCCAGCTTTTTCTTTTGTGTCATGTTTTCAGATAAATTTGTACTAATTACATTACTCATAATATATTATTCATGGTCTTATTTAGAAGAGAAATATGATTTTTTAAATTCATTGCATAATCAATGTATATAGTTCATTATACAGTTTAGTTGTATGGATTATTCAATAAATCTAAAAAAAAAATTTACTCTTATAAATAGGATCAAAGGGAGTACTTCTTTAACACTAAATTAACATCAATCAACCGTTTTAGAGATTGTTGCATTTATTGTTGGAGATGATGATACAGATTTTAAGAGGGATATTATATTTGAAAGACAGAGTGGAAGACTGAAAAGAATTAGTGAGTTTCATTCAGGTTATCTAGCGTTTTAGTATCCACTTCTATTTTCATACGGCGAATATGGTTTTAGACTTGGACTGATTTATAGGGAAACAATCCAAAAAAAGTAAGAGAGATGAATAGGTTTACCATTGGAGAATAACTTACATTAAGAATTCAAACTAGAACTAATGAAGCTCATACTTTGTTGCGGTCAAGGCAGTTGTTTCAACTATTTTTAGTTGATGGATTTACTATGACGGAGTTAGAGAAACTTAATTTGAATGAAATTGAACAGTCCGTCAACATTGAATGATCAAACAAAGGTAAAAGAGTGGTGCTATCGTCCAGTTATATTGGAAGTCGGAGGTTCATGGAACAATTTTATTTTGATGGAATGGTAATTTGTAGTCATATTGGTTTTCTAGATCTGTTTATCACATTTACTTACAATTCAAACTGACCTGAATATTCCAAGGTAAATTTATCTTCTAGGATTTAAAAATCATATTATATTTTATATTGAAGTTCAACACACACTTTTATTTGTCAAATAAAACAGGTACAAAATTGAGATGTATGTAAGCAATTGTGATGCAAAGTATCAATTTATTTTTTGGGATAATGATTGTACTACTATTATTGGTAAGACAGTCAACCGTATGCATAAGATAATGTTAGAGGTAACATTTTCTTGAATATTAAACCATTTTTTGTTAATAGCATATTGAATGTAATTCTAGATTTTAATCACCTCATTATATATATATATATATATATATATATATATATATATATATATATATATATATATATATATATATATATATATATATATATATATTATATATATATATATATATATATATATATATATATATATATATATATATATATATATATATATATATATTGAGGAAGAAAAAGATAATCATATGGTTTATCCTGATAACCTTGATAAGTAGTTAAATAAGAAAATAGCATAGAGAGTTAAGGTTAAGCTAGATTTCAATCAAGCATTTGTCAACAAGCTCTCAATGGAAGAGACATTTATTAAACAAATTGAGAATGACTTGAATATTGATGAGGTATATCAGAATAATAATTTGATTTATAATATATAATAGATTCATTTTAGTTATTTAATTTTTATAATATTGTTAGAATCAGTCTCAACTAGACACTTCAAAGGTTCTAACATGCAAGTTGAAGGTAACTTTCAGTTGACAGAAATAGAAAATGAAGATATACCATGGGAGCAAGCCACAAAAAGGAATCAACTTATAATAAGAGAGTGGTTAGCCTTTAGAATTCAATCGAGACCAAATGAGGCACAAAAAATATTGAGATCAAGAAGACTTTACCAACAACTTTTATTGATGAATTTACAATGATGGAATTTGAAAGGTTTAGGTGGCTTAGAAAGAATCAATCAAAATTAAGAGTTGAAAGTATCACATTTTTAGTGAATTTAACTCCAATGGTTAAACATAAGGTGCAAACACATGAAAGAGGATTGTGTTGCCTTCATCATGTGTTGGTAGTCGTAGATATATGGATCAACAATACTTTGACGGAATGGCAATATGCAGTTATGTTGGATTCCCTAATCTTTTCATTAGTTTCACATGTAATCCTATTTGGCCTAAAATTCAATATTTTCTTGGTCCGATGCATTTGAAAGCACATGACCGTTCATACATAATATCTAGAGTTTTTAAGATGAAATTCAATGAGTTGTTATCTGATTTGACGAAGCAATGTGCATTGAGAAAGGTGCTTGCATGTAAGTAAAGTAACTAGACTAAATGGTGAAATATTATTGTTAATGTTATGATAGTTTTTTTAATGTCTTACTCATTTGTTATTGCCAATCTTTTTACAAATATGTATATAATTGAATTTTAAAGGAGAGGGTTGCCTTATGCTCACGTTCTAATTTTTTTTCATCCATCAAATAAATATCCAACTCCAAATGATATTGATTGTATTATATCTACTGAAATTCCTAATCAAGGAACTGATCCAGGATTGTATAACTTGGTTAAACCTCACATGATTCATGGATAATATGGAAGTGCAAATCGAGTTGCACCATGTATGAAAGATGGAAAATATTCTAAAAAATTTCCAAAAAAAAATCAAACTGAAACAGTTGTTGACCAGGATCGGTATCTCATGTATAGAAGAAGGAACAATAGCCACACAATTACTAAAAATGGAAATCAAATGAATAACCGACATATTATCCCATATAATCCAAAGTTGTTGATAAAGTACCAAGCTCATATTAATAGGGAATGGTGGAAGCAAAGTACATCAATTAAGTACTTATTCAAGTACATCAACAAAGGGTATGACAGGATCACTCATACCATTGTACCAAATAAATATGGAAATTCCATTCAACAACGAGATATTGACGAGATCAAACAATACCTTGATTGTAGGTATTTTTCTCCAAATGAAACGTGTTGGAGGATATTTTCCTTTCCAATACATGGTAGAAAACCAGATGTAGAAAGACTGTTCTTTCACTATGAGGGTCAAAATTCTATATATTACACTGACTTTAAGCAAATTAATGTCGTTCTTTTGAAACCATGTGTGACTGATCAATGTTTACATCATGGTTTGAAGCAAACAAAATGTACCATGAAGCTCGAGAGTTAACTTACAACAAATTTGTTTCAAAGTTTGTGTATGTCAAGAAAAAAAGATAATGGAGACCCCATAAAAAAGGTTACATAATTGGTAGGCTAATTTGGGGTCCTTCGTGTATAAGTGAAATGTACCATCTGAGGATGATGTTAACACATGTGAAAGGACCACCAAGTTATGGTGAAATAAAAACTGTCAACAGCATCTTATATGATACATTTCAGAATGCATGTTTTGTTTTGGGATTCATAAGAGATGATAGAGAATTAATAGCAGCCATTAAAGAGGAAAATCATTGGGATTCTGGTCACTTTTTAAGGATACTATTTTCCATATGGTATTGTCAAGTAGCATGAATAGGTTAAACCATGTATGCAAGAGCACATGGCATATCTCAGCAGGTGGCATACTTTATGCTCAACAAAGAATTGCAAACAATAGAGGTATGACTAATATTCTGACATATTGTACATCTTATACTTCATTATGTTTTAATTGTACAATTATAATATCAATATTCTTATTCCATATCCTTTTGTTTAATTATAATTTTGGTTATGTGTTGCAAATGTCATAGATTTGAGGTTATCAGCTGAAGAAATTAGAAATCTAACATTGATTGAAATTGAAAGAATCTTCAAAGAAATCGCAAGAGTTTAAGGGAGTTTCCTGGAATGCCATATCCAAAAGGGTATGTCTTTGAACAGTTTGGGAACAAACTTATTTATGAAGAGTGTAAGTATGATCCAACTGAGCAACTTCAAGAATTCAATAAATTATATCAAAATCTTACAAATAGCCTTAAAGTCAATTGTTTTTACTATTTAAATTTGTTTTCTATTTTTTATGATTTCGTTTATCATCAAAGTTAATAAGTTTTTTCTTATTTTTATTATTAACAAGATAAGCAAAGAGATGTCTTCAAAAGAATAATGGAAGTGGTAAACAATAAAAAAAAAGCAGTGTGTTTTTTCTATATGGGTATGGTGGTACAAGGAAGACGCATATGTGAAGAACTTTAGCTTCTTACATATGTTAAAGAAAACATATTTGTTTGACCGTCACTTCATCTAGAATAGCATCATTGTTACTTCTGAGAGGTCGAACAACACATTTAAGTTCAATATTCCAATACCTACACTTGGGTAATTTACATGTAATATAAATAAAGAAAGTGATTGTGTTAAGCTTTTGAAATTAACCAAGTTGATAATATGGGACGAAGTTCCAATGGCTAACAAGTTTTGTCTTGAAGCATTGGATAAAACATTCAAAGACATAATGGCTGGATCCAAGACTTCAAACAAAATATTTGGAGGCAAGGTAATTGTGTTTTTATGGTGATTTTAGACAAATAGTATCATTTGTACCAAGAGGAAGCCTTTCAGATATAATTCATGTCACAATTAATACATCATACATATGAGATCACTATCAGGTGTTGAGACTTACAAAGAACATCTTCAACAAAATAGTCAGACTTCCAATGATTATGAAGTGGAACAATTTTCAAATTGGATTTTAAAAGTTGGAGATGGAAAGTTATTTAGCCTAATGATGGTTATGCAAATATTGATATACCAACTAAATTGTTAATCACTAATTTTGATGATCCACTTGAAGCCATAGTTCAAAGCACATATCCAAAATTTGACGAGAATTACAAGAATGAAAATTTCTTACAGTCTAGAGCTATTTTGGCAGGAACAATCAAGATTGTGGATGTCATCAATCAATATATTTTAGGATTAATTTCAGGTAATAGAATATTAGAAACTTTTGTATACATATAAGATTTAGTGTAAACAATAATGATAATTTCATATGTTTTGTAGGAGAGGAAAGAGAATATCTAAGCTCAGATTTTGTTGATAGATTTGAAGTTGATGGCAATGAAGCTTTTGATGTACTGATTCTAGATTTTTTAAATATATTGACAACTTCAGGGCTCCCTAATCATAAAATTAAGTTGAAGATTGGCACACCAATAATGCTCCTCATAAATATGGATCAATCATAAGGATTGTGTAATGGAACAAGACTTATAGTTATAAGATTGGCACACAATGTGATTGAAGCAAAATTCATATAAGGAAAGAACATTGGAGATATCATTTATATTCCAATAATGAATATTACTCCTACAGAGTCTTCATGGCCCTTCAAGCTAACTAGAAGACAATT